>NC_086452.1:183266993-183587993 GCF_028390025.1 Pseudophryne corroboree
CCAAGTAGCAGCTCGGCACAACTGTAATGCCGAGACCCCTCGGGCAGCCGCCCAAGAAGAGCCCACCTTCCTAGTGAAATGGGTCCTAACCGATTTAGGCAACGGCAATCCCGCCATAGAATGAGCATGTGTTACAAATCCAGCGGGCAATAGTCTGCTTTGCAGCAGAAGCGCCAAGCTTGTTGGCAGCATATAGGACAAACAGTGATTCTGTTTTTCTGACTCTAGCCGTTCTGGCTACGTACATTTTCAAAGCCCTTACCACATTCAGGGACTTGGAGTCCTCCAAGTCACGCGTAGCCACAGGCACCACAATAGGCTGGTTCACATGAAAGGATGACACCACCTTAGGCAGGAATTGAGGACGTGTCCGCAACTCCGCTCCATCGACATGGAAAACCAGAAAGGGGCTTTTATGAGACAAAGCCGCCAATTCCGACACTTGCCTAGCCGAAGCCAAGGCTAATAACATGACCACCTTCCAAGTGAGATATTTTAACTCTACCGTTTTAGGTGGTTCAAAACCAGTGTGACTTAAGGAAACTTAACACCACGTTAAGGTCCCAGGGCTCCACCAGAGGTACAAAAGGAGGCTGAAAATGCAGCACTCCCTTCACAAAAGTCTGAACTTCTGGGAGAGAAGCCAATTCTTTTCGAAAGAAAATGGACAGGGCCGAAATCTGAACCTTAATGGAGCCTAAGTTTTAGGCCCAAATTCACTCCAGTTTGTAGGAAGTGAAGGAAACGGCCCAGATGGTATTCTTCCGTAGGCGCATTCCTGGCCTCACACCAAGAAACATATCTTCGCCATATACGGTGATGATGTTTAGATGTCACGTCCTTCCTAGCCCTTATCAGCGTAGGAATGACCTCATCCGGAATGCCTTTTTCCGCTAGGATCCGGCGTTCAACCGCCATGCCGTCAAACGCAGCCACGGTAAGTCTTGGAACAGACATGGGGCCTGTTGCAACAGGTCCTGCCTTAGAGGAAGAGGCCACGGATCTTCTGTAAGCATTTCCTGCAGATCCGGATACCAGATCCTTCGTGGCCAATCAGGAACAATGAGGATTGTTCTCACTCCTCCTTTTTCTTATTATTCTCATCCCTTGGGTATGGGAGGAAGAGGAGGAAATACATAGACTGACTGGAACACCCACGGTGTCACTAGGGCGTCTAACGCTACTGCCTGAGGGTCTCTTGACCAGGCGCAATAACTCTGCAGCTACTTGTTGAGGCGGGACACCATCATGTCTATCTGTGGCAGTCCCCACCGAACTGCAATCTGTGCGAAGACTCCCTGATGAAGTCTCCACTCTCCAGGACGTATGTCTGGTGAGGAAGTCTGCTTCCTAGTTGTTCACTTCCGGAATGAACCCTGTTGACAGTGCTCTTACACGATTCTCTGCCCAGCGAAGAATTCTGGTGGCTTCCGCCATCGCCACTCTGCTCCTTGTGCCGCCTTGGCGGTTTACATGAGCTACTGCGGTGACGTTGTCTGACTGGATCAGAACCGGTTGGTCGCGAAGAAAGGTCTCCGCTTGACTAGGGCGTTGTATATGGCCCTTAGTTCCAATATGTTGATGTGAAGACAAGTCTCTTGACTTGACCAAAGACCTTGGAAATTTCTTCCGTGTGACTGCTCCCCAGCCTCGGATGCTCGCGTCCGTGGTCACCAGGATCCAGTCCTGAATGCCGAATCTGCGGCCCTCTAGAAGGTGAGCACTCTGCAGCCACCACAGAAGAGATACCCTGGCACTGGGGGATAGGGTGAACAACTGATGAATCTGTAGATGTGACCCGGACCACTTGTCCAGTAGGTCCCATTTGAAGTCTTCGCATGGAACCTGCCGAAGGGAATGTTTTTCCCAGGACTCGAGTGCAGTGATGCACTAACACCTGTCTTGGTTTCAATAGGTCCTTGACTAGAGTCATGAGTTCCTGGGCCTTCTCTATCTGAAGGTAAACCCATTTCTGGTCTGTATCCAGAATCATACCCAAGAAGGGCAGACGAGTTATAGGAACCAACTGTGACCTCGGGAAATTGAGAATCCAGCCGTGTTGCTGTGACCCTTCAGCGAAAGTGACACGCTGTTCAACAACTGCTCTTTTGATCTCACCCTTATTAGGAGATCGTTCAAGTATGGGATAACTGACTCCTTGCTTGCGTAGGAGCACCATTATATCCGCCAATTACCCTGAAATTGGTAATGACAATCCTGTATCGCAATTGTCAGGTACGCCTGATGGGGTGGATAAATGGGAACATGAAGGTATGCAGCCTTTATGTCTAGATACACCATCAAATCCCCCCCTTCCAGGCTGGCGATGATCGCTCTGGGCGATTCCACTTTAAATTTGAACCTTTTCCCGTATAGGTTCAGAGATTATAATTTTAAATAGGTCTGACCGAACCGTACGGTTTCGGGACTACAGCCAAGGTTGAGTCATATCGCCTTCCTTGTTGCAGGAGGGGAACCTTGAGCACCACCTGTTGGAGATACAATGTGTGAATTGTATTTAATATCATCTCCCTTTCTGGGGGAGAAGCCGGTAGGCCCGATAAGGAAAAACCGGCGAGGAAGCACCTTTTGAATTCCAGCTTGTAACCCTGAGAAACAAATTTTTTATTGCCCCGGGATCCACATGTGAGTGAACTCAGATGTGGCTGAAGAGTCGAAGACGTGCTCCCACTGGGACGGACTCCCTTAGCGGAGCTCCAGCGTCATGCGGTGGATGTAGTAGAGGCCGGGGAGGACTTCTGTTCCTGGGAACTAGCTGTGCCCTGACCTCTGGTAAGAAAGGACGCTCCTCGTACTTTCTTGTTATTCTGCGACTGAAGGACTGCATTTGATAATGTCGTGCTTTCTTAGGCTGAGGAAATATAAGGCAAAAGATCAGAATTACCAGCTATAGCTGTGGAGACCAGGTCCGAGAGCCCTTCTCCACACAATTCCTCAGCCTTGTAAGGTAAACCTTCCATATGTCTCTTTTAGTCGGCATCACCTGTCCATTGCATGTTCCACAGTACACGTCTAGCAGAAATCGACATAGCGTTGACTCTAGAACCCAGTAGACTAATGTCTCTTTGGGCATGTGATAGATTGTGTATATGTATATATATATATATATATATATATATATATATATATATATATATATATATATATATATATATATATATATACACACACACACACACATACATACTAGGGTCAATAACATGGTATCCTTATCTAGGGTTTCAATCTCCGCTGTTAAGGTATCTGTCCACGCTGCTACAGCGCTATAAACCCATGCGGACACAATCGCCGGTCTGAGTAGTGTACCAGAATGTGCGTAAATGGACTTCATAGTACTTTTACTGCATGCTGTCTGCAGGATCCCTGAGGATAGCTGTTAAGTCAGCGCTACCTTTTGGGTAAACGCGACAAAGCTTTGTCCACCCTAGGGGAAGATTCCCATCGTATCCTGGCCCTAGCAGGGAAAGGATACTCCCTGAGAATTCTTTTTTCTTCATGAGAGGGAAATTTACCTCAGCTTTCTTCCCCTTAAACATGTGTACCCTTGTGTCAGGGACAGATGAGTCATCAGTGATATGCAAAACATCTTTTATTACAATAATCATATATTGAATACTTTTCTGCCAGTTTTGGCTGTAACTTTGCATTATCGTAGTCGACACTGGAGTCAGACTCCGTGTCGATATCAGTGTCTATTATTTTGGATAGTGAGCGTTGTGAGACTCTGAAGGTCTCTGCGACATAGGGACAGACATGTGTAGATTCACTGTCTGTTCTCTAATCTTTTGTGCAATAAATTTACCTTAGCACTTAATTTCACATATCCAATCAGGTGTCGGCGTTGTCGACGGAGACACCACTCACACACACACACATTTGCTCCACCTCAAACATGTCGACACACACGTACCGACACACCACACACTCAGGGAATGCTCATCTGAAGATAATTTCCCCACAAGGCCCTTTGGAGAGACAGAGTATGCCAGCACACACCCAGCGCTATATGACCCAGGAAAAAACACAGCAATTTAATGTTTACCCAGTAGCGCTGTTATTATCTGCGCCGAATTATGTGCCCCCCCTCTTCTTTAAAACCCTCTCTTCTACCGTGGTATAAGCAGGGGAGAGTCCGGGGAGCTTCCTCTCAGCGGTGCTGTGGAGAAAAACATGGCGCTGGTGAGTGCTGAGGGAGAAGCCCCGCCCCCTCGACGGCGGGCTTCTGTCCCGCTAAAAGTGTAAAATTGGCGGGGGCTCCTGCATATATACAGTGTCCAGCTGTATATATGCTCCTTTTGCCAAATAAGAGGTTTCTATTGCTGCCCAGGGCGCCCCCCCCTGCGCCCTTACAGTGATCGGAGTATGTGAGGTGTGTGGGAGCAATGGCGCACAGCTGCAGTGCTGTGCGTTACCTCAGTGAAGACCATGAAGTCTTCTGCCGCCTCTGAAGTCTTATTTTCTTCTCATACTCACCCGGCTTCTATCTTCCGGCTCTGCGAGGGGGATGGCGGTGCGGCTCTGGGATGGACGGCGAGGGTGAGATCCTGCGTACCAATCCCTCTGGAGCTAATGGTGTCCAGTAGCCTAAGAAGCAGAACCTAGCTTCAGAGAGTAGGGCTGCTTCTCTCCCCTCAGTCCCTCGATGCAGGGAGTCTGTTGCCAGCAGAGCTCCCTGAAAATAAAAAACCTAACAAAATACTTTCTATCAGCAAACTCAGGAGAGCTCACTGAAAAGCACCCAGCTCCTCTGGGCACAGTATCAAACTGAGGTCTGGAGGAGGGGCATAGAGGGAGGAGCCAGTGCACACCAGGAACTAAAGTCTTTCTTAAAGTGCCCATGTCTCCTGCGGAGCCCGTCTATCCCCATGGTCCTTACGGAGTCCCCAGCATCCTCTAGGACGTTAGAGAAAAATGTATTATCGGAATGTTTGGGGATATAGAAGGGCATGAAGTCAGGCATATGTCAGATTCTTAAAAGGACCAAAATCATTCAGGATCCTTCTATACCATATAGTTCCTGTGTATATGCACACATTAACCCATATATGTCATACCTCCCAAGTTAAAAATTTTTAATGTAATTTGCTACTTACAAATGGGATACAATAAAGGTTCAGGGGTGTATTCAATTGATGTTGGATCCTTTCCGACGGAAAAGACCCAAAGTTGCAGTATTCAATTAGTGGCCAAATACGTCGGATTTGGCAGTTTCCAATAATGCCAATCCAACTTTTTTTTAAAGTCGGATTGACATTTTCGGAAACGCTGCTAAAACAAAACACGTGGATCCGCGGCTAATCTGCCAATCCATATGCTTTCCGGCAAATTGGATTTTCTGACTTGTCAGATAAACGGTAGTTTGATCGAATAGGTCATATCTAGATTCGACCTTAAACTCCCGTTTATCCTTCAAGTCGGGAAATCCGACTTGAATTGAATACAGCCCTTAGTAGTAAATTGTGCACTCTTTAAAAAAGTTAGAATGGAATTTACACCTTATTACTTCCAAAGAACTTATGAATAGGACATTCCTATAGACAACAAAGCAAAATGACACCATTTTACGTAAAACCATGATGGGAGAAATAGATTTATATTTTATTATGATAGCATCCATATGGCCATTTTTGAAAAGATCCCTTATTGTCTACAAAAAATATCCTATAATGAACAAGGTGTTTGAGATTTCAAAACCTTTCTTACCTTCAACTTGCCCACCTGGCTTGGTACTAGCCCATGATTTGGCAACAACAGGAACCTCTGGTGTAGGGGGAACAACTGGCTTTGGAGGTGGTGGTGGTGGTGATGGTGGCACTTCTGGTGTTCTAAAGCAAAACAAAATAAAATATGTTACTCTTGGTGCCTGCCTAGCTCCCAGCCAGCCTATACCCAGTGTAGCGTCTCCTGTGCCCCCTAGTAGACAACTAAGAAAATAAGTTTCAAAGAAACAAATGCTTGGGCTTGTTGTACGCAAAAAGGCTTTGAGCATTAGTAATACAACTTACTTCTCTTCTTCACACTGGTCTTGTTTGGACGCCCAGCCTGTTCCATCTTTGGGCACAATGTTCACGTTGGGGTCATTGCCTTTATTTTCTGCTTTTAGACTGGGCAAATTTGCAGGTGGAGGCATGCGTCGAGACACAGCAACTTTGCCCAGACTTTGAAGTCCATGGCGTGCAGCAACTTTTAAAAAAAGGATAATGCAAAGAGACATATGAAATAAAGTTGATACTCAAGAGTAAAGAGACTTAGGCCCACATTTATCAAGCCTTGTAGTGTGATAAATTGCACGGTGATAAAGTACAATCAGCTCCTGTCATTTTTCAAACACAGCCTGTAACATGACAGGAGCTTGTTGGCTGCCACTTTATCACCGTGCAGTTTATCACTCTCCAAGGGTTGCTGAATCTGGGCCTTAACATTACGAAACACATTCCTTTGTGCGTTAACAGACATTTACTTTTTAACACTCTGGTTCCATTTATTGGTTTATAGATGGCATAATCTCCATGTAGGAACTAGGAAATTCATATGTCCAGAGTAAAAGTTCAAAGGGGTGAATTAAATTGTGGATGGTGCTCGTGAGTTGAGACGAAGCTACGGTTAGAGGGTGCAAGTTACACTATTGTTTTTCTAATGTACTCATGTTTACTTTTAAGCAAAATAGTGTGCCCCCAGAAAGAGCTTAGGGAAAGTTAAAGGGGACTCAATAGGGTTTTTCATTACAAACAAGAGACATAAGATTATATGCCAAGAACGTTTCTGGCTATCTCTGACTATTGCACCATACAATATGTGCTGCTGCATGCTAGGAACGTATCCCGGTTCTCCCTGGAGTGACTGCTACCCCATGCAATATGTGCTGCTGCATGCTAGGAACGTATCCCGGCTCTCTCTGGAGTCACTATTACCCTATGCAATATGTGCTGCTGCATGCTAGGAATGTATCCCGGCTCTCTCTGGAGTCACTATTACCCCATGCAATATGTGCTACTGCATGCTAGGAACGTATCCCGGCTCTCTCTGGAGTCACTATTACCCCATGCAATATGTGCTGCTGTACGCAGTGTGCAGAAGCCATTTTTTGCACCATATTAAAAAAACGTAAAGAATAGCATAAAGCAGGTTAAAAAGAAATGTAACCAATATGCAAATTGATAGAACATGAGGACTAGCAGGATTTATGCACTTTCATAGAAAAGAGGATAAAAGAGCCATGGAATGATTTCCCAGATGTGGCCTCCCTCCCAGAAATAGCATTTTTTTAAAAACACATAGGGCTATTTTAAAGCTTTGTTTCCCAATAAATGAATCTAAAATCCCCAAATAACCAACAACAAAAAACCCATGAAACGGACACTACAATGGGTCGGCTACATAGAGCAGTTTGTTCTTTTACCCTGCAAAATTTATACTTTCCTATTAATGTGTAATCATCCTTACAAAGCAGATGGACCTGTGTCTACAAAGTGTCAGAATCAAAATACAGGTTGAGTATCCCACATCCAAATATTCCGAAATACGGAATATTCCGAAATACGGACTTTTTCGAGTGAGAGAGTGAAACCTTTGTTTTTTTCAATGTACACAAACTTTGTTTAATACACAAAGTTATTAAAATATTGTATTAAATGACCTTCAGGCTGTGTGTATAATGTATAAGGTGTATGTGAAACATAAATGAATTGTGTGAATGTACACACACTGTTTAATGCACAAAGTTATAAAAAAATATTGGCTAAAACTACCTTCAGGCTGTATGTGTAAGGTGTATATGTAACATAAATGCATTCTGTGCTTAACTTTAGGTAACATCACCATTATATCTCATTATGGTATGCAATTATTCCAAAATACGGAAAAATCCGATATCCAAAATACCTCTGGTCCCAAGCATTTTGGATAAGGGATACTCAACCTGTATCACTGTAACACATACATTTTGCACAAGCACAGACTAATCAATGAAAATGACTAAAAAAAATAAGAATTTACTTACCGATAATTCTATTTCTCGTAGTCCGTAGTGGATGCTGGGGACTCAGTCAGGACCATGGGGAATAGCGGCTCCGCAGGAGACAGGGCACAAAATTAAAAGTTTGACCACTAGGTGGTGTGCACTGGCTCCTCCCCCTATGACCCTCCTCCAAGCCTCAGTTAGGATACTGTGCCCGGACGAGCGTACACAATAAGGAAGGATTTTGAATCCCGGGTAAGACTCATACCAGCCACACCAATCACACTGTACAACTTGAGATCTGAACCCAGTTAACAGCATGATAACAGAGGAGCCTCTGAAAAGATGGCTTCCAACAATAATAACCCGATTTTTGTAACAATAACTATGTACAAGTATTGCAGACAATCCGCACTTGGGATGGGCGCCCAGCATGCACTACGGACTACGAGAAATAGAATTATCGGTAAGTAAATTCTTATTTTCTCTGACGTCCTAAGTGGATGCTGGGGACTCCGTCAGGACCATGGGGATTATACCAAAGCTCCCAAACGGGCGGGAGAGTGCGGATGACTGCAGCACTGAATGAGAGAACTCCAGGTCCTCCTTAGCCAGGGTATCAAATTTGTAGAATTTTACAAACGTGTTCTCCCCTGACCACGTAGCTGCTCGGCAGCGTTGTAATGCCGAGACCCCTCGGGCAGCCGCCCAAGGTGAGCCCACCTTCCTTGTGGAGTGGGCATTTACAGATTTTGGCTGTGGCAGGCCTGCCACAGAATGCGCAAGTTGAATTGTGCTACAAATCCAACGAGCAATCGTCTGCTTAGACGCAGGAACACCCAGCTTGTTGGGTGCATACAGTATAAACAGAGAGTCAGACTTTCTGACTCCAGCCGTCCTTGAAATATATATATATATTTTTAAGGCTCTGACAACGTCGAACAACTTGGAGTCCTCCAAGTCGCTAGAAGCCGCAGGCACCACAACAGGTTGGTTCAGGTGAAACGCTGATACCACCTTAGGGAGAAACTGAGGACGCGTCCGCAGTTCTGCCCTGTCCCAATGGAAAATCAGATATGGCTTTTGTACGAAAAAGCCGCCAATTCTGACACTCTCCTGGCCGAAGCCAGGGCCAGTAGCATGGTCACTTTCCATGTAAGATATTTCAAATCCACCGATTTGAGTGGCTCAAACCAATGGGATTTGAGGAATCCCAAAACTACATTGAGATCCCACAGTGCCACTGGAGGCACAACCGGGGCTGTATATGTAGTACTCCTTTGACAAAAGCTTGGACTTCAGGAACTGAAGCCAATTCTTTCTGGAAGAAAATCGACAGGGCCGAAATTTGAACCTTAATGGACCCCAATTTGAGGCCCATAGACAATCCTGTTTGCAGGAAATGTAGGAATCGACCCAGTTGAAATTCCTCCGTCGGAGCCCTCTCCTTCAGGATCCGGCGTTCAACCGCCATGCCGTCAAACGCAGCCGCGGTAAGTCTAGAGGTAGAGTGCACGGATCCTCCGTGCGCATCTCTTGAAGTTCCGGGTACCAAGTCTTTCTTGGCAAATCCGGAGCCACGAGTATCGTTCTTACTCCCCTTCGCCTTATAATTCTCAGTACCTTGGGTATGAGAGGCAGAGGGGGGAACACATACATTGACTGGTACACCCATGGTGTTACCAACGCGTCCACAGCTATTGCCTGAGGGTCTCTTGACCTGGCACAATACCTGTCCAGTTTTTTGTTGAGGCGGGACGCCATCATGTCCACCTTTGGTTTTTCCCAACGGTTCACAATCATGTGGAAGACTTCTGGATGAAGTCCCCACTCTCCCGGGTGGTGATCGTGTCTGCTGAGGAAGTCTGCTTCCCAGTTGTCCACTCCCGGAATGAACACTGCTGACAGTGCTATCACATGATTTTCTGCCCAGTGAAAAATCCTTGCAGCTTCTGCCATTGCCCTCCTGCTTCTTGTGTCGCCCTGTCTGTTTACGTGGGCGACTGCCGTGGTGTTGCCCTACTGGATCAACACCGGCTGACCCTGAAGCAGAGGTCTTGCCAGGCTTAGAGCATTGTAAATTGCCCTTAGCTCCAGTATATTTATGTGAAGTGAAGTCTCCAGGCTTGACCACACTCCCTGGAAATTTCTTCCCTGTGTGACTGCTCCCCAGCCTCTCAGGCTGGCATTCGTGGTCACCAGGACCCAGTCCTGAATGCCGAATCTGCGGCCCTCCAAAAAGGTGAGCACTCTGCAACCACCACAGAAGAGACCCCCTTGTCCTTGGAGACGGGGCTATCCGCTGATGCATCTGAAGATGCGATCCGGACCATTTGTCCAGCAGATCCCACTGAAAGGTTCTTGCGTGGAATCTGCCGAATGGAATCGCTTCGTAAGAAGCCACCATTTACCCAGGACTCTTGTGCATTGATGCACTGACATTTTTCCTGGTTTTAGGAGGTTCCTGACTAGCTCGGATAACTCCCTGGCTTTCTCCTCCGGGAGAAAAACCTTTTTCTGAACTGTGTCCAGAATCATCCCTAGGAACAGCAGACGTGTCGTCGGGCTCAGCTGGGATTTTGGAAAATTTAGAATCCACCCGTGGTGTTGCAGCACTACTTGGGTTAGTGCTACACCGGCCTCTAACTGTTCTCTGGATCTTGCCCTTATCAGGAGATCGTCCAAGTAAGGGATAATTAATACGCCTTTTCTTCGAAGAAGAATCATCATTTCGGCCATTACCTTGGTAAAGACCCGGGGTGCCGTGGACAATCCAAACGGCAACGTCTGAAACTGATAGTGACAGTTTTGTACCACGAACCTGAGGTACCCTTGGTTTGAAGGGCAAATTGGGACATGGAGGTAAGCATCCTTGAGGTCCAAGGACACCATAAAGTCCCCTTCTTCCAGATTCGCTATCACTGCTCTGAGTGATTTCATCTTGAACTTGAACCTTTGTATGTAAGTGTTCAAAAGATTTCAGACTTAGAATAGGTCTCACCGAGCCGTCCGGCTTCGGTACCACAAACAGCGTGGAATAATACCCCTTTCCTTGTTGTAGTAGGGGTACCTTGACTATTACTTGCTGGGAATACAGCTTGTGAATAGCTTCCAACACCGTCTCCCTGTCGGAGGGAGATGTTGGTAAAGCAGACTTCAGGAATCTGCGAGGAAGAGACGTCTCGAATTCCAATCTGTACCCCTGTGATACTACCTGCAGGATCCAGGGGTCGACTTGCGAGTGAGCCCACTGCGCGCTGAAATTCTTGAGACGACCCCCCCACCGGACCCGAGTCCGCTTGTAAGGCCCCAGCGACATGCTGAAGACTTTTCAGAAGCGGGGGAGTGCTTCTGCTCCTGGGAAAGAGCTGCTTGCTGCAGTCTCTTACCCTTTCCTTTGCCTCAGGCAGATATGAATGGCCTTTTGCCCGCTTGTTCTTATGAGAACGAAAGGACTGAGGCTGAAAAGACGGTGTCTTTTTCTGTTGGGAGGTGACCTGAGGTAAAAAAGGTGGATTTTCCGGCTGTTGCCGTGGCCACCAAGTCCGATAGACCGACCCCAAATAATTCCTCCCCTTTATACGGCAAACTTCCATATGCCGCTTGGAATCCGCATCACCTGACCACTGTCGCGTCCATAAACTTCTTCTGGCAGAAATGGACAGCGCACTTACCCTTGATGCCAGAGTGCAAATATCCCTCTGTGCATCTCGCATATAAAGAAAATGCATCCTTTAAATGCTCTATAGTCAATAAAATATTGTCGCTATTCAGGGTATCAATATTTCCAGTCAGAGATTCCGACCAAACCCCCCCAGCACTGCACATCCATGCTGGGGCGATTGCTGGTCGCAGTATAACATCAGTATGTGTGTATATACTTTTTAGAGTATTTTCCAGCCTCCTATCAGCTGGATCTTTGAGGGCGGCCGTATCAGGAGACGGTAACGCCACTTGTTTTGATAAGCGTGTGAGCGCCTTATCTACCCTAGAGGGTGTTTCCCAGCGCGCCCTAACCTCTGGCGGGAAAGGGTATAATGCCAATAACTTCTCTGAAATTAGCAACTTCCTATCGGGGGTAACCCACGCTTCATCACACACTTCAATCAATTCATCTGATTCAGGAAAAACTACAGGTAGTTTTTTCACACCCCACATAATACCCATTTTTGTGGTACTTGTAGTATCAGAAATATGTAACGCCTCCTTCATTGCCGTGATTATGTAACGTGTGGCCCTACTGGAAAATACGTTTGTTTCTTCACCGTCGACACTGGAGTCAGTGTCCGTGTCTGTCGACCGACTGAGGTAATGGGCGTTTTAAAGCCCCTGACGGTGTTTGAGACGCCTGGACAGGTACTAATTGGTTTGCCGACCATCTCATATCGTCAACCGACCTTGTAGCGTGTTGACACTATCACGTAATTCCATAAATAAAGCCATCCATTCCGGTGTCGACTCCCTAGGGCAGGCATTCCCAACCACGGTCCTCAAGGCACACCAACAGTGCAGGTTTTAGTGATATCCAGGCTGCAGCACAGGTGGGTAAATCAAAATAACTGAGCTACTAATTAAGTCACCTGTGCTGAAGCCTGGATATCACAAAAACCTGCACTGTTGGTGTGCCTTGAGGACCGTGGTTGGGAATGCCTGCCCTAGGGGGTGACATCCCATTACAGGCAATTGCTCCGCCTCCACACCAACATCGTCCTCATACCTGTCGACACACACGTACCGACACACAGCACACACACAGGGAATGCTCTGATAGAGGACAGGACCCCACTAGCCCTTTGGGGAGACAGAGGGAGAGAGTTTGCCAGCACACACCAAAGCGCTATAATTATACAGGGACAACCTTACAGTAAGTGTTTTCCCTTATAGCAGCTTAATATATAATAATATCGCCAAAAAATGCCCCCCCTCTCTGTTTTAACCCTGTTTCTGTAGTGCAGTGCAGGGGAGAGCCTGGGAGCCTTCCCACCAGCGGATCTGTGTGGGAAAAATGGCGCTGTGTGCTGAGGAGATAGGCCCCGCCCCCTTCACGGCGGGCTCTTCTCCCGGTTTTTTCTGTAATCCTGGCAGGGGTTAAATACATCCATATAGCCCAGGGGCTATATGTGATGTATTTTTAGCCAGTAAAGGTAATTACATTGCTGCCCAGGGCGCCCCCCCCCAGCGCCCTGCACCCTCAGTGACCGCGGTGTGAAGTGTGCTGAGAGCAATGGCGCACAGCTGCAGTGCTGTGCGCTACCTTAAGAAGACTGGGAAGTCTTCAGCCGCCGATTTCTGGACCTCTTCTCTCTTCAGCATCTGTAAGGGGGCCGGCGGCGCGGCTCCGGTGACCCATCCAGGCTGTACCTGTGATCGTCCCTCTGGAGCTAGTGTCCAGTAGCCTAAGAAGCCAATCCATCCTGCACGCAGGTGAGTTCGCTTCTTCTCCCCTTAGTCCCGCGTTGCAGTGAGCCTGTTGCCAGCAGGACTCACTGAAAATAAAAAACCTAACAAACTTTTATTCTAAGCAGCTCTTTAGGAGAGCCACCTAGATTGCACCCTTCTCGGCCGGGCACAAAAACCTAACTGAGGCTTGGAGGAGGGTCATAGGGGGAGGAGCCAGTGCACACCACCTAGTGGTCAAACTTTTAATTTTGTGCCCTGTCTCCTGCGGAGCCGCTATTCCCCATGGTCCTGACGGAGTCCCCAGCATCCACTTAGGACGTCAGAGAAACGGGCATTAAATAAATGAAAAGACATCTAAAATAAAACAGCTTTCACGGTATAACAAATACAATTGAACACACCCACATTCTCATACACTGGTCACGTCTGTATAATTGTACTGAAAATTATATACGTACATATTTTGACAACAATTGCGTCTGTTAATCCCCTGAACAACATTTTAAATTAAATTTTGGCTGTGTTCCCTATTATTCCCCATGGGTGATACTGGCACCGCCGAGTATCTGGCAGTGCTAAGCAACTCACCAGAAGCAAGCAGACAGATATTTGTATTTTAAGCAAGCAGTGTTTCTCACTATGGGGGGTAAGTAGCTGGAGCAGCGTTACATGCAGCACAGTACCGATTATCAGTGGTTTGTGCATGTGTAGGACCCGTTCTATGCATGCACGACCAGGTCCTGCAACAATGGACGCAGATCAGCATCAGACAGTCAGTGATGGACAGTCTGATGCCGTTTGGTGGCAGTGACTGTCTCAATTTTTCCAAACGGTGGCGTGTTGCCGCCACTGCAGGGGAGGGAAGACACCTCAAGGTAGCAGTTGCCATATTGCACGACCCCATGGGTCACACAGCTGACCAATGGTGTCGGAGATGATCCAATACTGTGTCCTAGAACATGGTTCAGTGACGCTCCATTACCATATTAGTGCTACAGCTGCTGAGTCTATGTAAGCAGCAGCGACAGCAAAGACAACCACATCTAAATTAGCCACTATGGGGGTCATTCCGAGTTGATCGCTCGCTAGCAACTTTTTGCAGCGCTGCGATCAGGTTAATTCTCGTCAAAACTGCGCATGCACCACATTGTGCAGGCGCGTCGTACGGGTACAAAGAGGATCGGTGCTGGGCGATTGATTTAACGAAGAATCCATTAGCACAGCCGATCGCAGGGAGATTGACAGAAAGAGGGAGTCTGTGGGTGTCAACTGACAGTTTTCTGGGAGTGTTTCCAAAAATGCAGGCGTGTCCAAGCGGTTGCAGGGCAGGTGTCCGACGTCAATTCCGGGACCAAAAAGGACTGTAGTGATCGCAGCGGCTGAGTAAGCTACTCAAACTGTAAAGACGTTCGCACACTTGCAAAGCTAAAAAAAAAAAACCACACCCCATAGGTGACTATCTGATCACAGCGCTGCAAAAAGTTGCTAGCCAGCGATCAACTCGGAATGACCACCTATATACGTTCACAAATTGTCACACTTGCTACTCAATACTGCTGTTCCTTCCATCATCTCCAATGCTGGGCCATATAAGATTAAATGGTCGACCATAACCCTGTTGACGTTCATAAACTGAACACAGCATTGACGTTGTTCAAACTGTTGACAGGCACCAGGTCGACATACTCAAATTGTTGACAGTGTCACAATGTCACCATGTGAAATGTCGATAGTTTCAGGACACCGACAGTTAAGGGCCATGGGGATGGTTATGTACTAGGGATTAAGAGGAGATATACGGACCAGAATGCTGCAGTATCAGAGGCCTGCGCCAAAAGTGACTGACACGGCCAGGAAACAGTAAGAAGCCACTAGTCAACCAGGTACAGTTCATCATGGTAACATCATCTGGGTGGAGATGATGAATGTAGACATGGCACAGTCTACAGTCTGACATGCATGTCGACAGTACAACCCTGACGACATGCTTATGTTGACATGACCGTCGACCAATCACATCACTCCCTGCTGGGCATACACTGCCAGATATTTATCTGACAGGGTGAAACCTATCCAATATCATGGACGTACAGACAAATTTCACAATGTATGGCCCAGTGTTCGCAAATACGCACCATAGCGCGTATTTTACCCGATAATTGACAGTAGGGACTTGAAAATAAAAAACGCTGGGTCCCACAGGACGCGCTCTGACCAATCAGCAGCGCTGTCCTGTGCAGTCAGTCAATTTAAATTTCCAAGGGGAGGAGACCATGGAGAGAATGATCTCCCGCCCTCCACTCTCTCTGTGATCCGCACAGGACCTGGCTGGAACATCAAGCCTGCTGTGTGTGGCTGGGGGCTGTCATCTCCGGCCAGGGATGAAACCGGTGACCTTACGCGGAGCACGTGGAGGAAGCGGTTTGCGGGGATCATGACTGGGGAAAATGCCAGCGGCAGGTGGCGGATCAGGCAGGGTGGTGAGGGCTCAGTCAGAGTACCGCGTGCACAGCCTGGCGCAAAGTGCACAGCCTGGCGCAAAGTGCACAGCCCCCTTCACTTTTGCTGCGTGCCTTTGGCACGCACTGTTCATGCTCTGCAATATAGGAGGGGGAGCACCAATTCAGTTTTTGCCGAAGGGTGCAGAGTGTCCTGTATGCTACACAGCCCCGCAGCATCGTCACCACCCCCCTCCCCCTAGCAACACTTTTGTATTGTCCAAATCAAGTCTTTTTATATTTAAATAATTCATAAGATTAAAAAGAACCTTCATTCCGATGGGACCCAGAAAAAGACAAGTAGGAGCCAAATTTTTAAAAGTATGGGGTCGCTGGGACCCCCTTTTTTTGTGCTCAGCGCGATCACTGTGGCCACGATATCTGCATTCTTCTGCAGTGAAGTAACAGAGTAAATGTAGGAACAGGATAAATGTCAGATGGTCGGGCATGTTGGAAGAGGTTTCATGCATGACCGTCCGGCAATCGGTTTCGGCCATAGGGCTGTAACACACTCGCTGGCTTTTGCGGGGCAGGAAAAAGCCAGATGGCTTTTTCCCATGCAGGCATTGTAATTAACAGTGTAAGGGGGTACGGTTCTTTCACACGGCACGGCCCCGGCACGCAGACGGAAATATCCACTGGAAGGTCGGCTGACGGCCGGGGCGTCTTTGAAGGCAGAGAACGTGTGTGTGAAGGGGAGCTTACACACAACGGTTTTTTTTCAAGCCGTGTCTGCTGCTGCGCATACGCACAGCATTACACACGGCTCAAAGCCGTTGTGTGTGAAAGACTCTGCCAGATGGCAAAAACCGAGTAGTGTGTTACAGCCCATACACTGTGCAATTATCGGCCCAATTTGTAGGCTGAGACGATCATTGCATGATGGGGTCTGAGCCAATCTCCTCTGACAGGACACTGAGCTCCTGAGGGTGATGATCGTTAGCCGCCCCAGGCAACCGCTCACTCACGCAGCCACCCCCTTACAGAGCCAGAAGATTCCGGTGGCGAGTGAGTCACCGGCCCCCCTGGCAAGCGGGGAGCCGGTTTGAAGATGGCGGCAACAGGGTAGGAGCGCAGGAGGCTCAGCGGTACATACTGCGGCACTGTGAGGGGCGCCCTGAGCCAGCGCCTATACCCTACACTGGTCGCAAGCCTGTCCGAGACAGTGGTTACACTGCCAGCAACAATCCTCAGGCCAGTATAAAACAATGAAGAGCGAGAAACCGCGCCATGTTAAAGGGGCGGAGCTTCTCAGAGCAGACCCAGCAGCGTTCAGCGCCATTTTATTGCCTGCATATTCTCTACAGAGATACTGACAGGGAGAACTGTCCCTCCAAGCAACTCCAGCTGTGTCAATACTGTGTAGTCTATTAAGGTACACATTAAGCGCCAGGTAGTGGTATTGTGGGCTGGCTCCAGTGTGTGTGTGTGTGTGTGTGTGTGTGTGTGTGTGTGTGTGTGTGGTCTCACAGCCATGTCTAGGGACTGTCTCTTATGCTGCAGAGGAAATTTCCTCTCAGGAGGAATCCATTCCGTGTACACAGGAATGTAAGGTCTTATCTCAGATCCCTATTAATGAGCCTGAGTGGTTGACCTCTATTAAGGGTATTATCTCTTAGATCTCTACTAGGGTAGCTCATACTGAGACTGAAACTCAGGTTTTAAAGAAATCTATGGCGGTTTGGTCAGGTTCTGTCCCTATTCCTTCTAAATCCTCTAGCATATACCCACAAAAACGTGCACTTGCCCAGATTATGCAAGATGACACGGATACCGACTGACACGGCAGACGGTGACGTGCTGAGGGGGGCGGCATCCCTTGCAAAAGGAATGCAGCTAATGAATGAGGCAATTAGAGATGTGTTAAATATTACTGACACAACACCTGAGCAGGTTGAGGAAGCTTACTTCACAGACAATAATAAAGCCTTGCTAACCTTCCCTGCGTCTAAAGAATTAAACGCTTTATTTGAAAAATCCTGGGAAAACCCGGAGAAAAAATTCCAGATCCCAAAAAGGGTTCTGGTTGCTTTTCCCTTCCCTGAGGAAGATAGGAAAAAATGGGAAAACCCACCCATAGTTGAAGCGTCTGTTTCCAGACTGTCGAAAAAGGTGGTTTACCTGTCCCTGGATCTACCGCGTTAAAAGAACCAGCGGATAGTAAGATTGACACTACGCTCAAATCCATATACACTGCTTCAGGGGTGGCGTTGAGGCCTACTATTGCCTGCGCATGGATCTCTAAAGCTATAGTAAAGTGGTCAGGCACATTACTAGAGGATTTGGATTCACTGGATAGAAGTGACATAGAATTATTTTTACTTAACATACAGGATTCTGCGGGATTCACTGTGGAATCCATGAAGGACCTGTGTACGCGGACTGCAAGGATATCTTCCATGTCTGTCTCAGCTCGCAGGAGACTCTGGCTACGCCAATGGTCTGCAGACGCGGAATCCAGGAGAAGTGTGGAGAACCTACCCTACACAGGTCAGGCTCTATTTGGGGAAGCATTGGATGCGTGGAAGTCACCTTTTCTTCCATCAGCTACACCTTCTACGAAGAAATCTTTTTCTTCATCGGCATCGCAGTCCTTTCGGACTGCTAAGACAAAAAAGTCCAAGCCTCCTACTACCTTCTTTAGAGGTGGGCGGGCAAAATCCAAAAAGCCTGCACCCGCAGGCTCCCAGGACCAGAAGCCTGCTTCTGGTACCTCAAAATCCTCGGCATGACGGTGGACCACACAGCCTGGAGGACGGGCTGGTGGGGGCGAGACTCAGACGTTGCAGCCACGTCTGGGTGTCGTCCGGCCTGGATCCCTGGGTACAGGATATTGTCCCCCAGGGGTACAGACTGTAGTTTCAAGAGACTCCACCTCACCAATTCTTCAAATCAGGCTTGCCAGCTTTACTGACAGAACTGTCCTACTGGAAGCTATCCAGAAATTGGAAAGGTCAGAGGTCATTGTCCCAGTTCCACCTCATATGCACAACGTGGGTTACTATTCAAACCTTTTGTGGTAGCGAAAACGGATGGTTCGGTCAGACCAATTTTGAACTTGAAATCGTTAAACCCTTATCTCAGGGAGTTCACATTCAAAATGGAGTCTCTGAGAGCGGTGATTTCAGGTCTAGAGGAGGGCGAGTTTCTGGTATCCTTAGATATCAAGAATGCGTATCTCCACATTCCGATTTGGCCTCCACACCAGGCTTATCTCAGATATGCACTGTTAGACAGTCACTGTCCGTTTCAGGCACTGCCATTCGGTCTCTCCACAGCACCGAGGGTGTTCACCTAGGTGATGGCAGAGATGATGGTTCTCCACAGACAGGGAGTGAACATATTTCCATACCTGGACGATCTGCTGAGAAAGGAGTCGTCCAGGGAGAAGCTGTTGCAGAGCATTGCTCTCACGACTCATCTGCTCAGGGTCCATGGTTGGATCCTGAACCTTTTAAAGTCACATTTGGAGACAAGGAGATAGTCTTTCCTGGGGATGATCCTCGACACGGAAGTGCAGAGGGTGTTGCTACCGGTTGAGAAAGCGTTGGTGATACAATCAATGGTCCGGGATGCCCTGAAGCCAGCCAGAGTATAGATTCATCAGTGCATTCGTCTTCTGGGGAAGATGGTTGCCTCTGACAAGGTTCTGCAGTTCGGAAGGTTTCATGCTCGATCCTTCCAATTGGACCTCCTGGACAAGTGGTCAGGTTCTCATCTACACATGCACCTGAGGATACGTCTGTCACCGAAAGCAAGGATTTCACTCCTCTGGTGGCTACAAATGCCGCAGCTTCGGGATTCAGAACTGGATCCTTCTAACCACGGATGCAAGTCTCCGGGGCTGGGGCGCAGTCACTCAGGGGGAAACCTTCCAAGGAAGGTGGTCAAGCTTGGAATCCGATCTTCCAATAAACATTCTGGAACTAAGAGCCGTGTACAACGGTCTTCTACAAGCAGCACATCTTCTGGAAGATCAGGCCATTCTGGTTCAGTTGGACAATGTGACGACAGTGGCTTACATAAACCGACAAGGCGGAACGAAGAGCAGAGCTGCAATATCAGAGGTAACAAAAATCATCCTCTGGGCGGAAAAGCATGCGGTGGCACTGTCAGCAATCTTCATTCCGGGAGTGGACAACTGGGAAGCGGACTTCCTCAGCAGACACGATCTCCATCCAGGAGAGTGGGGTCTCGATCCAGAGGTGTTCACGGAGGTGACAAATCTTTGGGGGGGTTCCCCAAATAAACATGATGGCCTTCCGCCTCAACAAAAAACTTTGGAGGTATTGCTTTAGGTCAAGAGACCCGCAGGCAGTGGACGCCCTGGTAACTCCGTGGGTGTTCCAGTCGGTGTACAGGTTTCCTCCACTTCCACTAATTCCAGGAATTCTAAAGCTCATAAAAGGAGAACAGGAGTTCATGCAATCATCATTGCTCCAGACTGGCCAAGAAGGGCTTGGTACGCGGATCTTCTGGATCTACTGCTGGAAGAGCAGAGGCCTCTTCCTCTTCGGGAGGACCTGCTGCAGCAGGGGCCAATCGCTTATCAAGACTTACCTCGGCTACATTTGACGGCATGGAAGTTGAACGCCAGAACTTCGCTCGGAAGGACATTCCGAACAAGGTTATTCCAACTCTGATACAGGCTAGGAAAGGAGTAACGTCTAAACATTACCATCGCATTTGGAAAAAGTATGTATCTTGGTGTGAGTCCAAGAAGTTTCCTATGGTGGAGTTTCAACTGGGACGTTTTCTCCTCTTCCTGCAAGCGGGTGTGGATATGGCCCTGTGGTTGGGACCCGTAAAAGGTCCATATTTCGTCCCTATCTATTTTCTTCCAGAAACCGTTGGCTTCCCTCCCTGAGGTTCAGACTTTTTTTAAAGGGTTTCTGCACATCCAGCCGCCCTTTGTGCCACCTACGGCACCCTGGGATCTTAACATGGTGTTACAGTTCCTCAAATCGGATTGGTTCAAACCTCTACAGGAGGTTGAGATCAAGTTTCTCATGTAGAAGGCTGTCACTTTGTTGGCCTTCGCTTCTGCTAGATGTGTATCGGAGTTGGGGGCTTTGTCTTGTAAGAGCCCCTACTTGATCTTCCATGAAAATAGATCTGAGCTCCGGACATGTCAGCAGTTCCTTCCGAAGGTTGTGTCGGCATTTCATATCAACCAACATATAGTGGTGCCAGTTGCTACTGACTCCTCAATTTCATCAAAGTCCTTGGATGTTTTAAGGGCTCTGAAAATCTATGTGAAGAGGACTGCTCGTCACAGAAAATCGGACTCCGTTTGTCCTGAATGATCCCAAGAAACTTGGGTGTCCTGCTTCTAAGCAGACTATCTCTTGCGGGATCAGGTTCACTATACAGCATGTGTATTCTACGGCAGGATTGTCGTGTCCTACATCGGTTAAGGCCCACTCTACTCGTAAGGTGGGTTCTTCCTGGGTGGCTGCCCGGGGTGTCTCGGCTTTACAGCTTTGCCGAGTGGCAACTTGGTCTGGGTCGAACACGTTTGCCAAGTTCTACAAGTTCCATACATTGGCCTCTGAGGACCTGAAGTTTGGTCAACCAGTTCTGCAGGAGTCTCCGCGCTCTCCCTCCCGTTTTGGGAGCTTTGGTACATCCCCATGGTACTAATGTGGACCCCAGCATCCTCTAGGACACAAGAGAAAATAGGATTTTAATTACCTGCCGGTAAATCCTTTTATCGTAGTCCGTAGAGGATGCTGGGCGCCCGCCCAGCGCTTCGTGATCATGCTGTGGTTACTTAGTTCAGTACTGCTTGGTTCTTGGTTAAGTACTGGGTTAAGTAATCTTGTACAGCTGTTGCTGAGTTTTCAAGCTGGTTAGCTTGGTTTGCCTTGTCTAGTGTGAGCTGGTGTGAATCTCACCACTATCTGTGTAAAATCCTTCTCTCGAAGTTGTCCGTCTCCTCGGGTACAGTTCCTATACCGAGTCTGGTAGGAGGGACATAGAGGGAGGAGCCAGCCCACACTCTCAAACTCTTAAAGAGCCAGTGGCTCCTAGTGGACCCGTCTATACCCCATGGTACTAATGTGGACCCCAGCATCCTCTACGGACTACGAGAAAAGGATTTATCGGTAGGTAATAAAATCCTATTTTTAGACATAGCCAAAACCTGGGAAAATGACAGGGCACGTCTCCAGTCCAGCTCATGTCTGAAAGGATCAGACCTGAGCAGTTAGTCCCTGATCCACGACCCTGCAATTAACCAGTGTTATTAAATGTGACTTGCAATCTGGGGCAGTGCCCCGGCTTATGTCTGAATGGCGTGACCCAGGTTTTTAAACCCAGCTTGAGTTGAAAGGAGTGGATCTGCTGTTTGGGGCTCCCTGGGGCAGTTATAGATGACCTCATCTGCGACAGATAGCAGAGGACAGGGAAAAAAAAGAAAAAAAAAAGTCTTCTTTAAATGATTTCACATGGAATGCAAGGGCAGACTCCGCTTATATGTAAAAGGATCTTCCAGAGAAAAACCCGGGTCTGCGGTGTAGTGTTAAAGGTGGGACCTGTGTTACACCCATGTTGAGAAACTCAAGTCGGAATGGTGTATTTGCCGGGGCATATGTCTGAAAGGTGTATAAGAGGCCTAATTTCGCCCATACATCAACTATGGACTGAGGGAATTCCCTGTTACCTCATCGCTGGGGAATTCGTAATATCAAACATGTTTGATTTCCACGATTTGCCAATCCTGCCCAAAAAATAAATAAAAAAAATTACTGGGATTCTCAAATCCCAGATTTGTAAACATGCAGATTCCCCTATGGATTGCCGAATTAACCAATCCATCGCGGGATCAGTACCTTGACATATGGACCGCATTAGTGGTTGTATTAACACAAATAAATATATACCATTATAGGAGATTTATATATAAAGACAAGAATTGATACTGCACCACATGTGATTTAATACAGATATGTTTCTTTTAAAAAATGGCAATATATTGTAACACTCCCCTAAGGAATTGACGGGGCGTTAGCGGGATCCCTCAGTATGAACAGGGGTGGTAATTCCCTGAGACAGGTAAAATGGAAAAGGGGGGGGATGAGGGTTGTATAGCGTCCACCGGTGTCAATTAGGAAAAATTGCCAATGATAAATACAATAAAATTATTTATTTGATGCAATAATAAGAATAAATTAAAAAGACATATATATATATAAAATGGGACAACAATACAATCACAACTGGACTAAAACACCTAAAAAGGTACTATAAAACTACAATAAGATCAGAATAAGCAGATTTTCCTTATCTGTGGTATGAGGTAGGTATAGGTCTTCCAACGCGTTTCGTCACTTGGACTTCATCAGGGCACAATGACAACCACAAAATACCACATATGATTATTGGTGCCACTTACCAGTAGTTTTTTGAGTTTCTAGCGATTTTCCCTTGTATGTGTTAAATAGGCTGAGAGTAGCATACTTTTTCCCATCCTTTGCTTTTGTGCTCTGGCCTGACTTCTCCGACATGTCGAAGGAAATTCATCGAGTCTGGTACAGCCTCTGCCTCACTTTTAGGCCCAGTCCTCTCCTGACATCAACCGGAAGGGAAGAAAAATAATGGGGGGGAAAAATATCATAGGGTTAATAACATTTTCAAATACAGTCATTTATATGACAAAAGCAGACATGTGGGTGCCTGTATCTCACAGTAAAGGACAAAGTCTTCATTATTATTATGCCTAAACTACATAAATACTTCCTTGCAGAATGGATATAGACCAGAGGTTCCTAAACTGTGTGCCGTGGCTCCCTGGGGTGCCTCGGGACACTTGCAGGGGTGCCCTGGGTTGGTGGTCCAGAAACAAATCAAATTATTCATGGTCAATATAATAGGCAAAACCAGTGCTGGTGGCTGCCAGTCATAAAATATGTGGCCAAACAGAAGCAAATCTTGCCCCTCACCACACAACTGACCCTAAAGATGACATATAAACGCAATCTACTTAATGTAATATTTCTACATTTCTCAATAAGAAATTTTTGGCCTAGGGGCGCCGTGATTAAAAATTTTTTGGAAACCACTGATATAGACTATAACCAGGTCACATATCAGAATGATTTTCAGTGGTGTTAAAAATAAGAATTTACTCACCGGTAATTCTATTTCTCGTAGTCCGTAGTGGATGCTGGGAACTCCGTAAGGACCATGGGGAATAGACGGGCTCCGCAGGAGACTGGGCACTCTAAGAAAGAATTAGGACTGCTGGTGTGCACTGGCTCCTCCCTCTATGCCCCTCCTCCAGACCTCAGTTAGGGAAACTGCCTGGAAGAGCCGACACAATAAGGAAACGATTTGGAATCCCGGGTAAGACTCATACCAGCCACACCAATCACACCGTACAACTCGTGATACTATACCCAGTTAACAGTATGAATAACAACTGAGCCTCACGAACAGATGGCTCATAACAATAACTATATACAAGTATTGCAGACAATCCGCACTTGGGATGGGCGCCCAGCATCCACTACGGACTACGAGAAATAGAATTACCGGTGAGTAAATTCTTATTTTGTCTGACGTCCTAGTGGATGCTGGGAACTCCGTAAGGACCATGGGGATTATACCAAAGCTCCCAAACGGGCGGGAGAGTGCGGATGACTGCAGCACCGAATGAGCAAACTCAAGGTCCTCCTCAGCCAGGGTATAAAACTTGTAGAATTTTGCAAACGTGTTTAATCCCGACCAGGTAGCAGCTCGCCAAAGTTGTAAAGCCGAGACCCTTCGGGCAGCCGCCCAAGAAGAGCCCACCTTCCTCGTGGAATGGGCCTTTACTGATTTAGGATGCGGCAGTCCAGCCGCAGAATGTGCAAGTTGAATCGTGGAGCAGATCCAGCGAGCAATAGTCTGCTTAGAAGCAGGAGCACCCAGCTTGTTGGGTGCATGCAGGATAAACAGCGAGTCAGTCTTTCTGACTCTAGCCGTCCTGGAAACATAGATTTTCAGGGCCCGGACTACGTCCAGCAACCTGGAGGCCTCAAAGTCCCGAGTAGCCGCAGGCACCACAATAGGTTGGTTCAAATTAAACGCTGATACCACCTTAGGGAGGAATTGGGGACGCGTCCTCAATTCTGCTCTGTCCATATGGAAGATCAGATAGGGGCTTTTACAGGACAAAGCCGCCAATTCTGACACCCGCCTAGCTCAAGCCAAGGCCAAAAGCATGACCACTTTCCACGTGAGATATTTTAATTCCACGGTCTGAAGTGGCTCAAACCAATGTGATTTTAGGAAATCCAACACAACGTTAAGATCCCAAGGTGCCACTGGGGGCACAAAAGGGGGCTGAATATGCAGCACTCCCTTAACAAACGTCTGAACTTCAGGCAGTTAAGCCAGTTCTTTTTGAAAGAAAATAGACAGGGACAAAATCTGGACTTTAATGGAACCCAATTTTAGGCCCATAGTCACTCCTGACTGTAGGAAGTGCAGAAATCGACCCAGCTGAAATTCTTCTGTGGGGGCCTTCATAGCCTCACACCAAGCAACATATTTTCGCCATATGCGGTGATAATGCTTTGCTGTCACATCTTTCCTAGCTTTTATCAGCGTAGGAATGACTTCAACCGGAATGCCCTTTTCCATCAGGATCCGGCGTCCAACCGCCATGCCGTCAAACGCAGCCGCGGTAAGTCTTGGAACATACAGGGCCCCTGCTGTAGCAGGTCCTGTCTGAGAGGCAGAGGCCAAGGGTCCTCTGAGATAATTTCTTGCAGTTCCGGGTACCAAGTCCTTCTTGGCCAATCCGGAACGATGAGTATAGTTCTTACTCCTCTCTTTCTTATTATCCTCAGCACCTTTGGTTTGAGAGGAAGAGGAGGGAACACAAACCGACTGGTACACCCACGGTGTCACTAGAGCGTCCACAGCTATCGCCTGAGGGTCCCTTGACCTGGCGCAATATCTTTTTAGCTTTTTGTTTAGGCGGGACGCCATCATGTCCACCTGTGGCCTTTCCCAACGGTTTACAATCAGTTGGAAGACTTCTGGATGAAGTCCCCACTCTCCCGGGTGGAGGTCGTGCCTGCTGAGGAAGTCTGCTTCCCAGTTGTCCACTCCCGGAATGAACACTGCTGACAGTGCTATCACGTGATTTTCCGCCCATCGGAGAATCCTTGTGGCTTCTGCCATCGCCATCCTGCTTCTTGTGCCGCCCTGTCGGTTTACATGGGCGACCGCCGTGATGTTGTCTGACTGAATCAGCACCGGCTGGTTTTGAAGCAGGGGTCTTGCCTGACTTAGGGCATTGTAAATGGCCCTTAGTTCCGGAATATTTATGTGTAGGGAAGCCTCCTGACTCAACCATTGCCCTTGGAAGTTTCTTCCCTGCGTGACTGCCCCCCAACCTCGGAGGCTTGCATCCGTGGTCACCAGGACCCAGTCCTGTATGCCGAATCTGCGGCCCTCTAGAAGATGAGCACTCTGCAGCCACCACAGAAGAGACACCCTGGCCCTCGGGGACAGGGTGATCAGCCGATGCATCTGAAGATGCGATCCGGACCACTTGTCTAACAGATCCCACTGAAAGATCCTTGCATGGAACCTGCCGAATGGAATTGCTTCGTAAGAAGCTACCATCTTTCCCAGGACTCGCGTGCAGTGATGCACCGACACCTGTTTTGGTTTTAGGAGGTCTCTGACCAGAGATGACAACTCCTTGGCCTTCTACTCCGGGAGAAACACCTTCTTCTGTTCTGTGTCCAGAATCATACCCAGGAACAGCATACGCGTCGTAGGAACCAGCTGCGACTTTGGAATATTCAGAATCCAGCCGTGCTGTTGTAGCACTTCCTGAGATAGTGCTACTCCGACCAACAACTGCTCCCTGGACCTCGCCTTTATAAGGAGATCGTCCAAGTATGGGATAATTATAACTCCCTTCTTTCGAAGGAGTATCATCATTTCGGCCATTACCTTGGTAAATACCCTCGGTGCCGTGGACAGACCAAACGGCAACGTCTGGAATTGGTAATGGCAGTCTTGTACCACAAAACGGAGGTACACCTGGTGAGGTGGGTAAATGGGGACATGCAGGTACGCATCCTTGATGTCCAGTGATACCATGTAATCCCCTTCTTCCAGGCTTGCAATAACCGTCCTGAGCGATTCCATTTTGAACTTGAACCTTCTTATATAACTGTTCAAGGATTTTAAATTTAGAATGGGTCTCACCGAACCATCTGGTTTCGGTACCACAAACATTGTGGAATAAGTAACCCCGTCCCTGTTGAAGGAGGGGAACTTTTATTATCACCTGCTGGAGGAACAGCTTGTGAATTGCCGCCAGCACTACCTCCCTGTCCGGGGGAGTAGCTGGCAAGGCTGATTTGAGGTAACGGCGAGGGGGAGACGTCTCGAATTCCAGCTTGTATCCCTGAGATACCACTTGTAGAACCCAGGGATCCACCTGTGAGCGAACCCACCGGTCGCTGAAGTTCCGGAGACGGGCCCCCACCGCACCTGGCTCCACCAGTGGAGCCCCAGCGTCATGCGGTGGATTTAGTGGAAGCAGGGGAGGATTTCTGTTCTTGGGAACTGGCTGTATGGTGCAGCTTTTTCCCTCTACCCCTGCCTCTGGGCAGAAAGGACGCGCCTTTAACCTGCTTGCCTTTCTGGGGCCGAAAGGACTGTACCTGATAATACGGTGCTTTCTTTGGCTGTGAGGGAACCTGGGGTAAAAATGTCGACTTCCCATCTGTCGCTGTGGAAACGAGGTCCGAGAGACCATCCCCAAACAATTCCTCACCCTTGTAAGGCAAAACCTCCATGTGCCTTTTAGAATCCGCATCACCTGTCCACTGCCGAGTCCATAATACTCTCCTGGCAGAAATGGACATTGCATTTATTCTAGATGCCAGCCGGCAAATATCCCTCTGTGCATCTCTCACGTATAAGACTACGTCTTTAATATGCTCTATGGTTAGCAATATAGTGTCCCTGTCAAGGGAATCAATATTATCAGATAGGGAATCAGACCACGCTGCTGCAGCACTGCACATCCATGCTGAAGCAATAGCAGGTCTCAGTATAGTACCTGAGTGTGTATATACAGACTTCAGGATAGCCTCCTGCTCTCTATCCGCAGGCTCCTTTAAGGCGGCCGTATCATGAGACGGTAGTGCCACCTTTTTTGACAAGCGTGTGAGCGCTTTATCCACCCTCGGGGATGTCTCCCAACGTACCCTATCCTCTGGCGGGAAAGGGTACGCCATTAGTAACTTTTTAGAAATCACTAGTTTTTTTTTTAACGGGGGAAGCCCACGCTTCTTCACACACTTCATTTAACTCATCTGAAGGGGGAAAAACCACTGGTTGCTTTTTCTCCCCAAACATAATACCCTTTTTAGTGGTACTTGGGTTAATGTCAGAAATGTGCAACACATTTTTCATTGCCGTAATCATGCAACGGATAGCCCTAGTGGAATGTACATTAGTCTCGCCGTCGTCGACGACACTGGAGTCAGACTCCGTGTCGACATCTGTGTCTGCCATCTGAGGTAGCGGGCGTTTTTGAGCCCCTGATGGCCTTTGAGACGCCTGGGCAGGCACGGGCTGAGAAGCCTGCTGTCCCACGGCTGTTACGTCATCCAGCCTTTTATGTAAAGAGTTGACACTGTCGGTTAATACCTTCCACATATCCATCCACTCTGGGGGTGACATCACATTTATCGGCACCTGCTCCGCCTCCACATAAGCCTCCTCATCAAACATGTCGACACAGCCGTACCGACACACCGCACACACACAGGGAATACTCTGAGGACAGGACCCCACAAAGTCCTTTGGGGAGACAGAGAGAGAGTATGCCAGCACACACCAGAGCGCTATATAAACAGGGATTTACACTACACAAAGTGATTTTCCCTATAGCAGCTATAATACACAGTATTGCGCCTAAATTTAGTGCCCCCCCTCTCCTTTTTACCCTATTGAGCCTGGAAACTGCAGGGGAGAGCCTGGGGAGCGTCCTTCCAGCGGAGCTGTGAAGAGGAAATGGCGCCAGTGTGCTGAGGGAGATAGCCCCGCCCATTTTTCGGCGGGCTTCTCCCGCTCTTTATATTAATATTATGGCAGGGGATTTTTACACATATATAGTTTAATAGACTATATTATGTGTTTTTTGCCATTTTAAGGTAATCTAACTGTAGCCCAGGGCGCCCCCCCCCCCCAGCGCCCTGCACCCATCAGTGACCGGAGTATGTGGTGTGCATGGGGAGCAATGGCGCACAGCTGCAGTGCTGTGCGCTACCTTAATGAAGACCGGAGTCTTCAGCCGCCGATTTCCTGGACGTTCTTCTTGCTTCTGGCTCTGCAAGGGAGACGGCGGCGCGGCTCCGGGACCGGACGACCGAGGCTGGGCTTGTGTTCGATCCCTCTGGAGCTAATGGTGTCCAGTAGCCTAGAAGCCCAAGCTAGCTGCAAGCAGGTAGGTTCGCTTCTCTCCCCTAAGTCCCTCGTAGCAGTGAGTCTGTTGCCAGCAGATCTCACTGAAAATAAAAAACCTAATAAATACTTTCTTTATTAAGAGCTCAGGAGAGCCCCTAGTGTGCAACCAGCTCGGGCCGGGCACATATTCTAACTGAGGTCTGGAGGAGGGGCATAGAGGGAGGAGCCAGTGCACACCAGGTAGTCCTAATTCCTTTCTTAGAGTGCCCAGTCTCCTGCGGAGCCAGTCTATTCCCCATAGTCCTTACGGAGTTCCCAGCATCCACTAGGACTTCAGAGAAAATAATATTCTACTATACCTGGTGCTCATGAAACAACTGGTATTAATATGAATGATCACTTGTCTTCATGAATGTGAGGAACAAACCCAGGAGACAGAACATAGACAAAAAGTCCCACTGTTAAGCCCTTTACCAGTCTGAAGCATTTTAGACCACGATTGGCACCTCTGTAATGGTTAATTAAGACATGATAAAACCTGTACCCAGTGAAACAGGTTACCATGCATACCAAGTACTGGTACACTTATGAAACCTTTATACCAACTTTCCTCAATTAGCCGCTATAATTATTTGATCCCCTAGCAGGAAATACATTTTGCTTGGGTATTACAGGCCTGCATGATACAATGTTAGCCCATTGGACTATTTAATAAAACTGACAAACCAAATTGTGTATGGAAATACTAGTGCAACGTGCACACCTCTATCAAAGGAGTTTAGTCTTGCCTGGAGTTCCATGAGTTAACAAAATAACTACCATTGAGGACTCCAAGCAACCAGTTTATCTTCCACTCATAAAAATAGGTACTGCTTGTTGGCCTAATGCTCAGAACTACTATGTGCTGTCCGTTCATAGAAAGTCTTGGCGAACCTGTAACCACCAGTACATGCCTGACCGAGAACATAACATGCATACATAAGTCAGCCTCTTCCCCACTGCGTTTCTTGTAAGGTAAATTGAAGAGAGATTCTACAAAGAACAGATATTTATGGAGACAGATGCACACATTCATCTTGGTAAGGCATAAAAGTGCATCATACTTTTGTATCTCCATAGAGATCCATGTTACCTCCATTTAGAACTGCCATGTGTAGTCCCATTATATATGCTTCCAAAACTGCAACTACCACCACGCAAATTACTATGTTACTTTTTAAAAAGGCTGTACAAAGAAAACTGCAAACTGATACTCCTAAATAGACAAATAACCTTAGGAAAAAGTGGGCACATTCAGGATGGTTGGTTCCAATAATCAAGATAGAAAATTAGTCTATAAAGGTCAAATATTGCATAAATTATGCGACAACCATGTAAAAAGATAGTCAAGATAGCTATGTGATATCATGACCGTATTTCTTCCCTGTAGTCACTCTCAGTTGATTATGTCCCTCAGTTCTAAGAGAAACCAGTCCAGAGTGGGAGAGACATTTATAGTTCTGTCCCTGTAGATACATACGCAGAGAATGTTTCCAGAGCAACCACTGTGTATACAGATTACAGCCCGACGTAAATAGGTGAAAAAGTTAAAAATTTTTCCAATCCTGATGCAAAATTTCTTAAAAGTGGACGTACCCTCAAAGTGCATCTGTACTGAAATATCTGTGAAAAATACTCTGAAAAGGGGTTGTATGAGGGGCACTAATAAAAATAGCTGCGCTTCAAGCAATGTAAATCAATTTTATGCCTATCGAAATTAGGGATGGCCACTCTGTGGTTCTGCATCGATATTCTGAATCATTACATTGCCATATTTGCAGATACATATAGGGGTATATTCAATAAGAGTCGGGTCCATTCTGACAGGCAGGGTCCATTCTGACAGGCAGTTGTCGGAATGGACCCGACAACCACTATTCAAAGAGCGTCAAAATCCGGTTTCCTGACATGTTGTTGCTGTCAGCGGCGCCAGGGGGGTGGGGGGGGTGGGGGCGAGATGTCTGTGGCGCCGTGACGGTTTTGGGAGGGAAAGATGTCTGCGGAGCCAGGGGTGGTTGATGTATGCGGCGGAGGTGGGAGCAGCGGGGAAAGCAGCTGAGGAGATGGATCAGGGATAGGGGGAGGAGACGAGGGGGGGGGGGGGGGTTGGGAGGCAGTGGCAGCGTAACTGGAGGCTCGCGGCAGCGTCCACCCGGCTCGCTTGCTGGAGCTGGGTGGAAGCTGCCACTGGGTTCCTGATCTCCCCGCTGCTCCCCCGTCTCCTGCTCTCCCTCATCTCAATCCAACATTTTTAAAGTCTGATTGAGATGGTCGGAAACGGGGCTAAAACCTGTCTGGTTTGGCCCCGCTTCCGACAATGCACGCTGATCGGCGTGCATTCCGACAACTCAGGATTCCCGACTGGTCGGAAAAAAATAAGAATTTACTCACCGGTAATTCTATTTCTCGTAGTCCGTAGTGGATGCTGGGGACTCCGTAAGGACCATGGGGAATAGACAGCACCGCAGGAGACTGGGCACATCTAAGAAAGATTTAGGACTATCTGGTGTGCACTGGCTCCTCCCCCTATGACCCTCCTCCAAGCCTCAGTTAGGAACTGTGCCCGGAAGAGCTGACACAATAAGGAAGGATTTTTGAATCCCGGGTAAGACTCATACCAGCCACACCAATCACACCATATAACACGTGATAGGAACCCCGGTTAACAGTATGATAACAAATGGAGCCTCTGAAGAGATGGCTCACAACAAAACCCGATTTTTGTAACAATAACTATGTACAGGTATTGCAGACAATCCGCACTTGGGATGGGCGCCCAGCATCCACTACGGACTACGAGAAATAGAATTACCAGTGAGTAAATTCTTATTTTCTCTGACGTCCTAGTGGATGCTGGGGACTCCGTAAGGACCATGGGGATTATACCAAAGCTCCCAAACGGACGGGAGAGTGCGGATGACTCTGCAGCACCGAATGAGAGAATTCCAGGTCCTCCTCAGCCAGGGTATCAAATTTGTAGAATTTTGCAAACGTGTTTGCCCCCGACCAAGTAGCTGCTCGGCAAAGTTGTAAAGCCGAGACCCCTCGGGCAGCCGCCCAAGCTGAGCCCACCTTCCGTGTGGAATGGGCTTTTACAGATTTAGGCTGCGGTAAGCCTACCGCAGAATGCGCCAGCTGAATAGTGCTACAAATCCAGCGCGCAATAGACTGCTTAGAAGCAGGAGCACCCAGCTTAGCGGGTGCATACAGGATAAACAGCGAGTCAGTCTTTCTGACTCCAGCCGTCCTGGAAATATAAATTTTTAGGGCCCTGACTACGTCCAGCAACTTGGAATCCTCCAAATCCCTAGTAGCCGCAGGCACCACAATAGGTTGGTTCAAGTGAAAAGCTGAGACCACCTTTGGGAGAAACTGAGGACGAGTCCTCAATTCTGCCCTATCCATATGGAAAATCAGATAAGGGCTTTTACAAGACAAAGCCGCCAATTCTGAAACCCGCCTGGCCGACGCCAAGGCCAACAGCATGACCACTTTCCACGTGAGATATTTTAAATCCACAGTCTTAAGTGGTTCGAACCAATGTGATTTCAGGAATGCCAAAACCACATTGAGATCCCAAGGTGCCACTGGGGGAACAAAAGGAGGCTGAATATGCAGTACTCCTTTGACAAAAGTCTGAACTTCGGGTAGTGAAGCCAGTTCTTTTTGGAAGAAAATCGACAGAGCCGAAATCTGGACCTTTATGGACCCCAATTTGAGGCCCAACGTCACCCCTGCTTGCAGGAAGTGCAGGAATCGACCCAGTTGAAATTCCTCCGTCGGGGCCTTCATGGCCTCACACCAAGCAACATATTTTCGCCAAATGCGGTGATAATGTCTTGCGGTGACATCCTTCCTGGCTTTGATCAGGGTAGGGATGACTTCCTCCGGAATACCCTTTTCCTTCAGGATCCGGTGTTCAACCGCCATGCCGTCAAACGCAGCCGCGGTAAGTCTTGGAACAGACAGGGTCCCTGCTGCAGCAGGTCTTGTCTGAGCGGCAGAGGCCAAGGGTCCTCTGTAAGCATCTCTTGAAGTTCCGGGTACCAAGCTCTTCTTGGCCAATCCGGAACCACGAGTATGGTTTTCACTCCTCGCCTTCTTATTATTCTCAGTACCTTGAGTATGAGAGGTAGAGGAGGAAACACATAAACCGACTGGTACACCCATGGTGTCACTAGAGCGTCCACCGCTATCGCCTGAGGGTTTCTTGACCGGGCGCAATATCTTTTCAACTTCTTGTTGAGGCGGGACGCCATCATGTCTACCTGTGGTTTTTCCCACCGGTTGACCAGCATTTGGAAGACTTCTGGATGAAGTCCCCATTCTCCCGGGTGGAGGTCGTGCCTGCTGAGGAAGTCTGCTTCCCAGTTGTCCACTCCCGGAATGAACACTGCCGTCAGTGCTAACACATGATTCTCTGCCCATCTGAGAATCCTTGTGGCTTCTGCCATCGCCATCCTGCTTCTCGTGCCGCCCTGTCTGTTTACATGGGCGACCGCCGTGATGTTGTCTGACTGGATCAGTACCGGCTGGTTTTGAAGCAGGGGTCTTGCCTGCCTTAGGGCATTGTAAATGGCCCTTAGCTCCAGGATATTTATGTGAAGAGAAATCTCCTGATTTGACCACAGTCCTTGGAAATTTCTTCCCTTTGTGACTGCCCCCCAGCCCCGAAGGCTGGCATCCGTGGTCACCAGGACCCAGTCCTGTATTCCGAATCTGCGGCCCTCTAGTAGATGAGCCCTCTGCAGCCACCACAGCAGCGACACCCTGGTTCTGGCCGATAGGGTTATCCGCTGTTGCATCTGGAGATGGGACCCGGACCATTTGTCCAACAGGTCCCACTGGAACGTCCTTGCGTGGAACCTTCCGAATGGAATTGCTTCGTACGAAGCTACCATTTTTCCCAGGACTCGTGTGCATTGATGTACCGACACTTTTCCTGGTTTTAGGATGTCTCTGACCAGAGATGACAATTCCTCGGCTTTTTCCAGTGGAAGAAACACTCTTTTCTGGTCTGTGTCCAGAATCATTCCCAGGAACAGAAGACGTGTCGTCGGGACCAGCTGTGACTTTGGAATGTTTAGAATCCAGCCGTGCTGTTGTAGCACTTCCTGAGAAAGTGCCTCCCCCACTATCAACTGTTCTTTGGACCTCGCCTTTATCAGGAGATCGTCCAAGTACGGGATTATTAAAACTCCCTTCTTGCGAAGGAGTATCATCATTTCGGCCATTACCTTGGTAAAGACCCTCGGTGCCGTGGATAACCCGAACGGCAGCGTCTGGAACTGATAGTGACAGTCCTGTACCACAAATCTGAGGTACTCCTGGTGCGGAGGGTAAATGGGGACATGCAGGTACGCATCCTTGATGTCCAGGGATACCATGTAATCCCCCTCCTCCAGGCTCGCAATAACCGCCCTGAGCGATTCCATCTTGAACTTGAACCTTTTGATATAAGTGTTCAAGGTTTTAAAATTTAAGATGGGTCTCACCGAACCGTCCGGTTTCGGTACCAAACACATTGTGGAGTAGTAACCCTTTCCTTGCTGAAGGAGGGGTACCTTGACGATCACTTTCTGTGAATACAGTTTTTGAATAGCCACCAACACTGCCTCCCTGGCAGAGGGAGTTGCCGGCAAGGCAGATTTTAGGAAACGGCGGGGGGGAGACGTCTCGAATTCCAGCCTGTACCCCTGAGATACTACTTGAAGGACCCAGGGATCCACTTGTGAGAGAGCCCACTGTGCGCTGAAAAACCTGAGACGTGCCCCCACCGTTCCCGATTCCGCCTGAGCAGCCCCAGCGTCATGCTGTGGACTTACCGGACGCAGGGGAGGACTTTTGCTCCTGGGAACTAGCTGTGTGCTGCAGCTTTTTCCCCCTTCCTCTGCCCCTCGGCAGAAAAGATGAGCCTCTAGCCCGCTTATTTTTCTGGGGCCGAAAGGACTGTACCTGATAATACGGTGCTTGCTTTTGCTGTGGGGTAGCCTGTGGCAAAAAAGTCGATTTCCCAGCAGTAGCTGTGGAAACGAGGTCTGAAAGACCTTCCCCAAAAAGTTCCACCCCTTTATAGGGTAAAACTTCCATGTGCCGCTTGGAGTCGGCATCACCTGACCATTGCGTAGTCCATAACCCACGTCTGGCGGCAATGGACATGGCGCTTATTTTTTATGCCAGCCGGCAGATATCCCTCTGTGCATCACGCATGTATAAGACTGCGTCTTTTATATGGTCAATCGTAAGCAAAATATTGTCCCTATCCATGGTATCAATGTTTTCCGACAGGGAGTCTGACCACGCAGCAGCAGCACTGCACATCCAAGCTGATGCAATAGCGGGTCTCAATATAATGCCAGTGTGTGTGTATATAGCTTTTAGGGTACTATCCAGCTTTCTATCAGCAGGTTCTTTTAGGGCGGCCGTATCCGGAGACGGTAGTGCCACCGCCTTTGATAAGCGTGTCAATGCTTTATCTACCCTAGGGGGTGTTTCCCAGCGTGACCTATCCTCTGGCGGGAAAGGGTACGCAGCCATTAACCGTTTAGAAATGATCAATTTCTTATCTGGGGAAGTCCACGCTTCCTCACACACCTCATTTAATTCGTCAGATGGAGGAAAAACTACTGGTAGTTTTTTCTCACTAAACATAATACCCTTTTTTGTGGTACCTGGGGTATCATCAGAAATATGTAAAACATTTTTCATAGCCTCAATCATATAACGGGTGGATCTATTGGAGGGTACACTCGTCTCATCATCGTCGACACTGTAGTCGGTATCCGTGTCGACATCTGTATCTGTCATCTGAGGTAGCGGGCGTTTTACAGCCCCTGATGACATTTGAGACGCTTGGACAGGCACAAGCTGAGTAGCCGGCTGTCCTATGTCGTCAAACCTTTTATGTAAGGAGCTGACACTGTCACGTAATTCCTTCCATAAGTCCATCCACACTGGTGTCGACCGCGCAGGGGGTGACATCACATTCACAGGCATTTGCTCCGCCTCCACATCATTATCCTCATCATACATGTCGACACAACAGTACCGACACACAGCAGACACACGGGGAATGCTCTTACAGAGGACAGGACCCCACAAAGCCCTTTGGGGAGACAGAGGGAGAGTATGCCAGCACACACCAGGGCGCTATATAACACAGGGATATCACTATACAGAGTGTTTTCCCCTATAGCTGCCTATAATATATATATATATATATATATATATATACTGCGCCTAAATTGTGCCCCCCCTCTCTTTTTTACCCTTTCTGTAGTGCAGGACTGCAGGGGAGAGCCAGGGAGCTTCCTTCCAGCGAAGCTGTGAGAGAATAATGGCGCCAGTGTGCTGAGGGAGTTGGCTCCGCCCCTTTTTCGGCGGGCTTTCTCCCGCTATTTTATCGTTTCTGGCAGGGGTTAATATACACCTATATAGCCTCTGGGGCTATATATGGTGTTAGTTTTGCCAGCCAAGGTGTTATTATTGCTGCTCAGGGCGCCCCCCCCCCAGCGCCCTGCACCCATCAGTGACCGCAGTGTGTGGTGTGCATGAAGGAGCAATGGCGCACAGCTGCAGTGCTGTGCGCTACCTTGGAGAAGACAGAAGTCTTCAGCCGCCGATTTTCCGGACCACCTTCTTGTTTCTGGCTCTGTAAGGGGGACGGCGGCGCGGCTCCGGGAACGGACGACGAGGTCGGGTCCTGTGTTCGATCCCTCTGGAGCTAATGGCGTCCAGTAGCCTAAGAAGCCCAAGCTACCACCACTTACGTAGGTTCGCTTCTTCTCCCCTTAGTCCCTCGCTGCAGTGAGCCTGTTGCCAGCAGGTCTCACTGAAAATAAAAAACCTAAACTATACTTTCTTCTAGGAGCTCAGGAGAGCCCCTAGTGTGCATCCAGCTCAGCCGGGCACAGAAATCTAACTGAGGCTTGGAGGAGGGTCATAGGGGGAGGAGCCAGTGCACACCAGATAGTCCTAAATCTTTCTTAGATGTGCCCAGTCTCCTGCGGAGCCGTCTATTCCCCATGGTCCTTACGGAGTCCCCAGCATCCACTAGGACGTCAGAGAAATGGGGCCGTATTGAATAGGTCGGAACCCCTTCCGACCTAAAACCGACGAAAGCTGCAGTCTTTCCGACAAGATGGCAGCTTCTGACAGTTAGGAATATTGATATTATAGGGTATATTCAATAACTATCAATACTGGATGCTGCTTAAGTGCAACTGCTGTCTGCAATGGGTCCATAGCACAGCGCTGCTGCTCTGAGATTCTTAAGAGGTGGAGAGAGCTTGTACAAAGACACAAAGGGGGTGATTCAATGTTTTTTTTTTTAACACAGCGTTAATTAATGGACACCTAACGGAGCAATTCAATTGTTCCACGCTCCTATTATTGTATTTGTCAAACCCAATTAGACCAAGTTTAGATATATATATATATATATATATATATATATATATATGCGGTTCAGAATAAATTATTAGAGCCCAAATTAAGAGATGCTCTACTTCCTAAATGTCCAATTATTCCATGCCTGTATACACTGCCCAAAGTGCATAAAAGCATGATCAATCCCCCGGGACGACCAATTGTGTCGGCCAGGGGCTCCTTATACCAACCCACCTCTGAATTTCTTGATTCATTACTTCAACCACATGTAACTAAATGCTCAACTATTTGAAAGATACCACCATGTTCCTTAAGAAAATCAGGGAATTTGAGCATTTACCAGACAGTACATTGTTATGCACGATGGATGTCTCCTCCCTCTATACCTCCATCCCACACAATGGGGGCCTAGAGGCGATGGATAGATTCATCAGCTATGTGGGTGATGATTTCGGTTTGGATAAAACATTATTTTTGAAGTTATTGGAGCTGGTGCTTACTAAAAATTATTTTTTGTTTAATGGAGTATTTTATTTACAACAGGCGGGAGTTGCCATGGGTAGTAGTGTGGCTCCGACATATGCGAATGTCTTTATGTTCGATCAAGAACAAAAATTGTTCTTTGACAATCATATATACAGTAATAATATTAAATGGTTTATTCGTTACATAGACGATTTGTTTATGTTATGGAGTGGCAGTTTGGAAGCATTCCAAGATATGATGCATAATATCAATCAATTACCAGGCCCTATCAAATTTACATATGTTTGTAAATCTGATTATATTGATTAGATGTGACAGTCCATCTTAAAGAAGGGAAACTAACATCTTCAGTTTTTTATAAAAAAACAGACCGCAATTCATTGCTTCATGCGAGCAGTCACCACCCAATACCATTGAAGAGTGGACTCCCCTATTCCCAAATGTTACGGGTGGCCCGTATAACTAGCGATCCCTCTCAGTTAGAAGACGCATTACAGATAGTCATTGACAAGTTTGTCAATAGGGGTTATAAATGGAAGGACCTTGAAGCAGCCAAGAATAAGGTTATGCAACAGGATCGATTAACCATGTTGCAAAGGGCTTCTGATCAAAGAAAAGAACAGGATACATTTATTTGGTCCACTAAATTTTCTACCGCCAGTCCCGTTATACCCCGTGCCAGCAAAGGTCTTTGGCCAATCGTAAAGACAGATAAATCTTTGCCATGTTTTCAACATACTAAGATCATGACGAGTTATAAAAGGGGTCGTAATTTACGTGACTACTTAGTTAAGTCGGATGTCACAGATTATACTCCCAAACCTGGAATTTTTGGTTCCATTAAAAAAGCCGGGTGCTATAGGTGCCCTTCATACATCACTTGCTCGTCCTTAATCACTGGGTCTTCTTTTGAACATCCAGAGACTAAAAAGAAATATAATATCTGCCACGTCCTTAACTGTACCACTAAATTTATCATTTATTATATTATATGTCCATGTCGACTGTTATATGTCGGACTAACCACACGCACTTTACGAGAACGTATGGCTCTTCATCGTTCTAATATTAGTCAGGCATTGGCGGGCAATGCCAATGAACAACCAGTATCAAGACATTGTTGGTCTAAAGCACATACCCTGTCAGATCTCCGATATCAGATAATTGATCATGTTCATCCTTTACGTAGAGGGGGCGATAGAGTCCTGGCTTTACACAAATTGGAAGCCCGATGGATTGTAAAATTAAATACCATTCAACCGGCTGGTTTGAATGAGAAAATAAATTGGAATTACCTACAACAGTAATTCAGCAGTGGGACATATGTACAATAGATATAATCATATTGATGGGGCTACACAGTATTTTATAATTTGCATCTTCTCCTCCATTGGAAATTATTATAACTATTTCCCTCCTATTAGGATGTTTAATAGTGAGTGTACCATTTGTTAATAATTAGATTTACTATCTACAGATACTCCATGTTTTTGATACAGCATGTGGATCAACTGCATAGTGACATTTTGACCACATGTTGTTTTAAATTATGTCTTTTTTGTATTTTTTTGTATTTCCACATGTTCTATGATGTAGTTTGTTTCCTTTTTGTCATATAGCATCCCCTGCTAGGCAGAACGGCCGGGGACAGCGTGTTGGCCTCCGCATACCGGGTTGCTATGGTAACCGTCGCTCCCGAGGCACGTCATCAGTCGAGCGTCTTATCTTGACCGGAAGCTTGCCGCGGCTCCAGGGTCGACCACGCCAGCATGGGGATGCTATATAGGTAAGTGATATATGTACTGTATGTTATTCACGTTTTTTGCAGCACACGCTGAACCTGACGAAGGGACCCGCAGTGGCCCGAAATGCCGCATTGTTCCACAGGCGTGAGCTTGTTTTGGTCAGCTGCATGATTTGTATCTTGGGACATTGTCATCTCAGATATGTATGTATGCAGCAGTAACTTGGATGAACATTAAAGCAATTTATTAATTACAAGCCCTGCAGTGCCGTGTCCGTTTTGAACCTTGTGTTCTGAACCCCATTGTGTCTGAATTTATGAGACAAGGGCACGCAGGCAGTTGATTCAATACAGAGAGTGCCGGATTATACAGAGACTAATATATATATATATATATATATATATATATATAAAAAAAAAGAAGATGTGTGTAGACTGGTGCGCTTCTTCTGGATTCGACCGCACGGTAAAAAACTTTTTCCGTGTATCCGTGTATGTAGAGTCGGTGGTATAATAGCCGCAAAGTGGCTAGTAGCAAAGTTTCATAGGTTTTATACAAGTCCTAGCAAAGTCACGTGGGCTTTGAATAAGTTATATTAAGCACCTTCCGCTCTTCAGGGCGGCAGCTCAGTTCCTCAGTATACCAGAGGTGTATGGCATGGATTCTGTAGTAAAAAAGAGGAGAAGAACAAGCGCCTATGGTGCAGTAAGTTTTGTATGTGTTGGACAACACTGAAAATGATGTATATAAATGCGTACCAGAGATTTTCTTTAAACCACGTCAAAATAGATAGATGTCAGTCAGGATATTTCTTGCTATCAACACCATCTGCTTAACCAGTGGTGAGTTCAAGCTGCAGATTCACCTGTGAGCAGGCAGGAGCTCCTGCCTGCTCACAGGTGAATCTGCAGCTTGAACTCACCACTGGTTAAGCAGATGGTGTTGATAGCAAGAAATATCCTGACTGACATCTATCTATTTTGACGTGGTTTAAAGAAAATCTCTGGTACGCATTTATATACATCATTTTCAGTGTTGTCCAACACATACAAAACTTACTGCACCATAGGCGCTTGTTCTTCTCCTCTTTTTTACTATATATATATATATATATATATATATATATAATCATCTAAAGTCCTGGTTAAGCCCCTCAAAAAGCGGTTATAGATGTGCCAAACCACGGAGTTCTTACGCCAGTCATTCCCAACCACGGTCCTCAAGGCACACCAACAGTGCAGGTTTTAGTGATATCCAGACTGCAGCACAGATGGTTAAATCAAAATAACTGAGCTACTAATTAAGTCACCTGTGCTGAAGCCTGGCTATCACTAAAACCTGCACTGTTGGTGTGCCTTGAGGACCGTGGTTGGGAATGCCTGTCTTACACATTTCTACTCATCACATCAGGATGCCGCTAGCAGAAATGTGTCCCCCCAAAGGCACTCAGACGTGAAAGGAGCAATAACTGTATTACTAAGTTAGGCATCCACTAATGGCAGCAGCCAGGGGAAACCATTGAATCGCACCCTAATTAGTTCTTGGAGTCCTTCAATAGGCTCTCTCAGCGAATCTCAGGACAGCCTGAAATAATTGCAAGAGATCAGGGATGGAAAAGCTACAGCAGCAGAATTATCACGCATGATACATTGAGCATACCACATCAGATTAAGTAACGCAGCACATCACACTGTAATAGAGGATGGGGAGATATCGAAGCCCATCCATAATCTAGATTCAATATAATACATAACAATGAGAAAGGGTCATTCAATCATAAACCTAGAATAGTCTCCTTTAGTACCGAACATTCTTGTGAAGGCTATGGAATGGGTATAAAAGGTGTTACCCAACTTCAAAACCAGGCACGATCCTGGCCAAAAGCGGTCACTCCGAAAACATGTGCTAATAGGCGGGCAGATGTATTAACCTGGAGAAGGCATAAGGAAGTGATAAACCAGTGATATGTGCAAGGTGATAAAGGCACCAGCCAATCAGCTCCAATATGTAAATTAACAGTTAGGATCTGATTGGCTGGTACCTTTATCACCTTGCACATATCACTGGTTTATCACTTCCTTATGCCTTCTCCAGGTTAATACATCTGCCCAAGGATTTTAATACCTACCGGTAAATCCTTTTCTCCTAGTCCATAGAGGATGCTGGGGACTCCAAAAGGACCATGGGGTATAGACGGGATCCGCAGGAGACATGGGCACACTATAAGACTTTGAATGGGTGTGAACTGGCTCCTCCCTCTATGCCCCTCTTCCAGACCTCAGTTATAGGAACTGTGCCCAGGGAGACGGACATTTCGAGGAAAAGGATTTTTGTTACACTAAGGGTGAGATACATACCAGCTCACACCACAAAACACCGTACAACTGGAATATCAGGAATACCAGATACAGTATGAACTAAACACAGCAACAAGCTGAACATAACCGATACACAACCTTCGTGTAACCGAACCCAACAACTAACATTTTTCTTACGTCCTAGAGGATGCTGGGGACTCCAAAAGGACCATGGGGTCTATACCAAAGCTCCAGACCGGGCGGGAGAGTGCAGACAACACTGCAGCACCGATTGAGCAAACATAAGATCCTCCTCAGCCAGGGTATCAAACTTGTAGAATTTAGCAAAAGTGTTTGAACCCGACCACGTAGCTGCTCGGCAAAGTTGAAGTGCAGAGACCCCTCGGGCAGCCGCCAAAGAGGAGCCCACCTTCGTGGTAGAATGGGCCTTCACTGACTTCGGCAACAGCAATCCGGCCGTAGAATGAGCATGCTGAACCGTATTACAAATCCAGCGTGCAGTAGTCTGCTTGGAAGCAGGGTTTCCAATCTTGTTGGAAGCGTACAGGACAAACAGAGCCTCCGTTTTCCTAACAAGAGCCGTTCTGGCGACAAATTTTCAAAGCTCTCACGACATCGAGCGATGTTGGCACCGTCAGGGCATCCGTAGCCACAGGCACCACAATAGGTTGATTTATGTGAAACGAAGACACCACCTTAGGCAGAAATTGTTGACGAGTCCGCAATTCCGCTCTATCCACATGGAAAATCAAATATGGGCTCGTGAGACAGAGCTGCAAATTCGGACGCCAAGGCCAAAAGCATGACCACTTTCCAAGTGAGAAATTTCAACTCAACCTTCCGCAAAGGTTCAAACCAGGGAGACATAAGAAATTGTAAGACCACGTCGAGATCCCACAGTGCCACGGGTGGCACAAACGGAGGATGGATATGCAGCACTCCCTTCACAAAAGTCTGAACCTCAGGAAGGGCGGACAATTCTTTCTGAAAGAAAATAGATAAAGCCGAAATCTGCACTTTGATGGAACCCAATTTCCATTATATAGTCTTAGCATAGTATTATCGCTGCCAGACATATCTTTCATTAGTCATCAGCCCCATAGTCATCCTTGCCTGTTATTAATGGGTCTAGTGTTTTGTTATTACATTGTTCCATATGAACATTTATATATTATTTTTTAGAGCGCGTTATTTTAGTGCTGTCATCCTTTAATATGTCTTAGTGTGGCCGCTACTAGGATTATGATCATTTTTGTGATCTGGTCACAGTTTATTACAGCATATATACCCTGCATTTCTTTTTTTAATTCCTCGGCTATACTATAGATATGCGAGTCTAGTTTATCTCCCACAGCAAGTGATGTGCTGTTATTGTTGGTCCTTTGCTTACGCTATGCTTATGCAATTTTCCAGCCGTTTGTGTTGTTTCTATGGCGACGGTATACACTTTCCTGGGACCACGCCCCGTGTCACCGACACCAGCGCACACGCCCATGACCTCACTGGGTCTCCCGGAGCGTAGTGGACGGGTAAGGCACAAGGTGAATCTGGTAATGTATTTATATTTGTTCTTTTGTCTATGTGCAGTTATCAGTTTTAGGGGAGCCACACTCAGTTATGTTTGACAGTGTTTAGGGGTGGCAGTTGATGTGGCTCCCCTGTTTGGGGTGGCAGGTGATGTGGTTCCCCTGTTTGTATACAAGCTCTGTTCCTGCAAGAAAGTCCGGAAACAGAGCATTATGTCCTCCCACCTCCACAATTTAGTATCGCCGGCACCATGCATTCTTTATAGCCCCGTCTTGATGGGCTGTCTTAACGCTACTCTGTGAGGGGGAAATTACTGGCAGAAGTCCTTAAATAGTGTAAAAATGCAAGTACATGTACCCCATTCAACTATCGCTATCAAGTCAGCGCGGGGAAGAGGGGGGGGGGGGGGTTATGGGATCACCCTAAGGTGTGTGAGCATGCCCGCACCGCATGATGAACCAGGGCTCCCTGGTTATCACTCACCACTCTGACGACCTTAATGCTCTGTGCTGGGGGTGTGCGACGTGCTGCGGACGTGCGCGAGAGCGCAATGCCTGCAGTACGCGAACCCTCAGGACGGTGGTCCTGCCTGCGGGATCCGACTCAGCACCTCCAGGAGGCCGTGTCTGTCCCCCCCCCCCCCCGCAGTGTCTCTTAGCACAGTTAAGCTGTTGCCCAACAGCTTACCTGAAAACAACAAACAGAAATTAAACTGAAGAAAAACCTCTCTGGAGCTCCAGAGTGTGCATCCTCTACCGAGGGCATATTTTTTATAAAGTGAGCTGTGTGGAAGGGCATAGAGGGGAGAAGCCAGCACACCCTGTTGAAGAAATTTAAAGTGCAACAGCTCCTTGGACCCCATCTATACCCCATCGTAATTCAGTGTTCCCAGTATCCCTTATGGATGATAGAGATGGCCCAAGAAGAGCCCACCTTCCTCGTGGAATGGGCTTTTACTGATTTAGGATGCGGCAATAAAGCCGCAGAATGTGCAAGTTGAATCGTGCTACAGATCCAGCGAGCAATAGTCTGCTTTGAAGCAGGAGCACCCAGCTTAGCGGGTGCATGCAGGATAAACAGCGAGTCAGTATTTCTGACTCTAGCCGTCCTGGAAACAAAGATTTTCAGGACCGGACTACGTCCAGCAACTTGGAATCCTCCACGTCCCGAGTAGCAGCAGGTACCACAATAGGTTGGTTCAAATGAAACGCTGATACCACCTTTGGGAGAAATTGGGGACGAGTCCTCAATTCTGCCCTGTCCATATGGAAAATCAGATATGGGCTTTTACAGGACAAAGCCGCCAATTCTGACACACGCCTAGCTGAGGCCAAGGCCAACAGCATGACTACCTTCCACGTGAGATATTTCAACTCCACGGTCTGAAGTGGCTCAAACCAATGTGATTTTAGGAAGTCCAACACTACGTTGAGATCCCAAGGTGCCACTGGAGGCACAAAAGGGGGCTGAATATGCAGCACTCCCTTAACAAACGTCTGAACTTCAGGCAGTGAAGCCAGTTCTTTTTGAAAGAAAATAGACAGGGCCGAAATCTGGACTTTAATGGATCCCAATTTTAGGCCCATAGTCACTCCTGACTGTAGGAAGTGCAGAAATCGACCCAGCTGAAATTCCTCTGTTGGGGCCTTCATGGCCTCACACCAAGCAACATATTTTCGCCATATGCGGTGATCATGTTTTGCTGTCACATCCTTCCTAGCTTTTATCAGCGTAGGAATGACTTCAACTGGAATGCCCTTTTCCATTAGGATCCGGCGTTCAACCGCCATGCCGTCAAACGCAGCCGCGGTAAGTCTTGGAACAGACAGGGCCCCTGCTGTAGCAGGTCCTGTCGGAGCGGCAGAGGCCAAGGGTCCTCTGAGATCATTTCTTGTAGTTCCGGGTACCAAGCTCTTCTTGGCCAATCCGGAACGATGAGTATAGTTCTTACTCCTCTCTTTCTTATTATCCTCAGTACCTTTGGTATGAGAGGAAGAGGAGGGAACACATAAACCGACTGGTACACCCACGGTGTCACTAGAGCGTCCACAGCTATCGCCTGAGGGTCCCTTGACCTGGCGCAATATCTTTTTAGCTTTTTGTTGAGGCGGGACGCCATCATGTCCACCTGTGGCCTTTCCGAACGATTTACAATCAGCTGGAAGACTTCTGGATGAAGTCCCCACTCTCCCGGGCGGAGGTCGTGCCTGCTGAGGAAGTCTGCTTCCCAGTTGTACACTCCCGGAATGAACACCGCTGACAGTGCTAGCACGTGATTCTCCGCCCATCGGAGAATCCTTGTGGCTTCTGCCATCGCCATCCTGCTTCTTGTGCCGCCCTGTCGGTTTACATGGGCGACCGCCGTGATGTTGTCTGACTGAATCAGCACCGACTGGTTTTGAAGCAGGGGTTCTGCTTGACTTAGGGCATTGTAAATGGCCCTTAGTTCCAGAATAATAAGAATTTACTTACCGATAATTCTATTTCTCGGAGTCCGTAGTGGATGCTGGGGTTCCTGAAAGGACCATGGGGAATAGCGGCTCCGCAGGAGACAGGGCACAAAAAGTAAAGCTTTACGATCAGGTGGTGTGTACTGGCTCCTCCCCCTATGACCCTCCTCCAAGCCTCAGTTAGGTACTGTGCCCGGACGAGCGTACACAATAAGGAAGGATTTTGAATCCCGGGTAAGACTCATACCAGCCACACCAATCACACTGTACAACCTGTGATCTGAACAGTATGATAACAGCGGAGCCTCTGAAAAGATGGCTCACAACAATAATAACCCGATTTTTGTAACTATGTACAAGTATTGCAGACAATCCGCACTTGGGATGGGCGCCCAGCATCCACTACGGACTCCGAGAAATAGAATTATCGGTAAGTAAATTCTTATTTTCTCTATCGTCCTAGTGGATGCTGGGGTTCCTGAAAGGACCATGGGGATAATACCAAAGCTCCCAAACGGGCGGGAGAGTGCGGATGACTCTGCAGCACCGAATGAGAGAACTCCAGGTCCTCCTTAGCCAGGGTATCAAATTTGTAGGATTTTACAAACGTGTTTGCCCCTGACTAAATAACCGCTCGGCAAGGTTGTAAAGCCGAGACCCCTCGGGCAGCCGCCCAAGATGAGCCCACCTTCCTTGTGGAATGGGCATTTACATATTTTGGCTGTGGCAGGCCTGCCACAGAATGTGCAAGCTGAATTGTATTACACATCCAACTAGCAATAGTCTGCTTAGAAGAGCACCCAGTTTGTTGGGTGCATACAGGATAACAGCAAGTCAGTTTTCCTGACTCCAGCCGTCCTGGAACATATTTTCAGGGCCCTGACAACATCTAGCAACTTGGAGTCCTCCAAGTCCCTAGTAGGTGCAAGGCACCACAATAAGCTGGTTCAGGTGAAACACTGACACCACCTTAGGGAGAGAACTGGGGACGAGTCCGCAGCTCTGCCCTGTCCGAATGGACAAACAGATATGGGCTTTTTTGAGAAAAAACCACCAATTTGACACTCGCCTGGTCCAGGCCAGGGCCAAGAGCATGGTCACTTTTCATGTGAGATGCTTCAAATCCACAGATTTGACTGGTTTTAAACCAATGTGATTTGAGGAATCCCAGAACTACGTTGAGATCCCACAGTGCCACTGGAGGCACAAAAGGGGGTTGTATATGCAATACTCCCTTGACAAACTTCTGGACTTCAGGAACTGAAGCCAATTCTTTCTGGAAGAAAATCGACAGGGCCGAAATTTGAACCTTAATGGACCCCAATTTGCGGCCCATAGACACTCCTGTTTGCAGGAAATGCAGGAAACGACCGAGTTGAAATTTCTTTGTGGGGCCATCCTGGCCTCACACCACGCAACATATTTTCGCCACATGTGGTGATAATGTTGTGCGGTCACCTCCTTTCTGGCTTTGACCAGGGTAGGAATGACCTCTTCCGGAATGCCTTTTTCCCTTAGGATCCGGCGTTCCACCGCCATGCCGACAAACGCAGCTGCGGTAAGTCTTGGAACAGACATGGTACTTGCTGAAGCAAATCCCTTCTTAGCAGCAGAGGCCATAAGACCTCTGTAAGCATCTCTTGAAGTTCCGGGTACCAAGTCCTTCTTGGCCAATCCGGAGCCATGAGTATAGTTCTTACTCCTCTACGTCTTATAATTCTCAGCACCTTAGGTATGAGAAGCAGAGGAGGGAACACATACACCGACTGGTACACCCACGGTGTTACCAGAACGTCCACAGCTATTGCCTGAGGGTCTCTTGACCTGGCGCAATACCTGTCCCGTTTTTTGTTCAGACGGGACGCCATCATGTCCACCTTTGGTATTTCCCAACGGTTTACAATCATGTGGAAAAAACTTCCCGATGAAGTTTCCACTCTCCCGGGTGGAGGTCGTGCCTGCTGAGGAAGTCTGCTTCCCAGTTTCCATTCCCGGGATGAAACACTGCTGACAGTGCTATCACATGATTTTCCGCCCAGCGAAAAGTCCTTGCAGTTTTTGCCATTGCCCTCCTGCTTCTTGTGTCGCCCTGTCTGTTTACGTGGGCGACTGCCGTGATGTTTTTCCCACTGGATCAATACCGGCTGACCTTGAAGCAGAGGTCTTGCTAAGCTTAGAGCATTATAAATTTACCCTTAGCTCCAGTATATTTATGTGGAGAAAAGTCTCCAGACTTGATCACACTCCCTGGAAATTTTTTCCTTGTGTGACTGCTCCCCAGCCTCTCGGGCTGGGCTCCGTGGTCACCAGCATCCAATCCTGAATGCCGAATCTGCGGCCCTCTAGAAGATGAGCACTCTATAACCACCACAGGAGAGACACCCTTGTCCTTGGATATAGGGTTATCCGCTGATGCATCTGAAGATGCGATCCGGACCATTTGTCCAGCAGATCCCACTGAAAAGTTCTTGCGTGAAATCTGCCGAATGGAATTGCTTCGTAGGAAGCCACCATTTTTACCAGGACCCTTGTGCAATGATGCACTGTTTTTAGGAGGTTCCTGACTAGCTCGGATAACTCCCTGGCTTTCTCTTCCGGGAGAAACACCTTTTTCTGGACTGTGTCCAGAATCATCCCTAGGCACAGCAGACGTGTCGTCGGGATCAGCTGCGATTTTGGAATATTTAGAATCCACCCGTGCTGTTGTAGCAGTATCCGAGATAGTGCTACTCCGACCTCCAACTGTTCCCTGGACTATGCCCTTATCAGGAGATCGTCCAAGTAAGGGATAATTAAGACGCCTTTTCTTCGAAGAAGAATCATCATTTCGGCCATTACCTTGGTAAAGACCCGGGGTGCCGTGAACAATCCAAACGGCAGCGTCTGAAACTGATAGTGACAGTTCTGCACCACGAACCTGAGGTTCCCTTAGTGAGAAGGGCAAATTTGGGACACAGAGGTAAGCATCCCTGATGTCCCGGGACACTATATAGTCCCCTTCTTCCTGGTTCGTTATCACTGCTCTGAGTGACTCCATCTTGATTTGAACCTTTGTAAGTGTTCAAAAAATTTTTAGAATAAGTCTCACCTAGCCTTCTGGCTTCAGTACCACAATATAGTGTGGAATAATACCCCTTTTCTTGTAGTAGGAGAGGTAATTTAATTATCACCTGCTGGGAATACAGCTTGTGAATTTTTTCCCATACTGCCTCCTTGTCGGAGGGAGACCTTGGTAAAGCAGACTTCAGGAGCCTGCGAAGGGGAAACGTCTCGACATTCCAATCTGTACCCCTGGGATACTACTTGTAGGATCCAGGGGTCCTGTACGGTCTCAGCGCCATGCTGAGAACTTGTCAGAAGCGGTGGAACGCTTCTGTTCCTGGGAATGGGCTGCCTGCTGCAGTCTTCTTCCCTTTCCTCTATCCCTGGGCAGATATGATCTTATAGGGACGAAAGGACTGAGGCTGAAAAGACGGTGTCTTTTTCTGCAGAGATGTGACTTAGGGTAAAAACGGTGGATTTTCCAGCAGTTGCCGTGGCCACCAGGTCCGATGGACCGACCCCAAATAACTCCTCTTCCTTTATACGGCAATACACCTTTGTGCCGTTTGGAATCTGCACCACCTGACCACTGTCGTGTCCATAACATCTTCTGGCAGATATGGACATCGCATTTACTCTTGATGCCAGAGTGCAAATATCCCTCTGTGCATCTCGCATATATAGAAATGCATCCTTTAAATGCTCTATAGTCAATAAAATACTGTCCCTGTCCAGGGTATCAATATTTTTAGTCAGGGAATCCGACCAAGCCACCCCAGCTCTGCACATCCAGGCTGAGGCGATCGCTGGTCGCAGTATAACACCAGTATGTGTGTATATACTTTTTATGATATTTTCCAGCCTCCTGTCAGCTGGTCCTTGAGGACGGCCCTATCTATAGACGGTACCGCCACTTGTTTTGATAAGCGTGTGAGCGCCTTAGCCACCCTAAGGGGTGTTTCCCAACGCGCCCTAACTTCTGGCGGGAAAGGGTATACCGCCCCTAATTTTCTATCGGGGGGAACCCACGCATCATCACACACTTTATTTAATTTATCTGATTCAGGAAAAACTACGGTAGTTTTTTCACATCCCACATAATACCCTCTTTTGTGGTACTTGTAGTATCAGAAATATGTAACACCTCCTTCATTGCCTTTAACGTGTGGCCCTAATAAGGAATACGTTTGTTTATTCACCGTCGACACTGGATTCAGTGTCCCTGTCTGTGTCTGTGTCGACCGACTAAAGTAAACGGGCGTTTTAAAACCCCTGACGGTGTTTTTGAGACGTCTGGACCGGTACTAATTGTTTGTCGGCCGTCTCATGTCGTCAACCGACCTTGCAGCGTGTTGACATTATCACGTAATTCCCTAAATAAGCCATCCATTCCGGTGTCGACTCCCTAGAGAGTGACATCACCATTACAGGCAATTGCTCCGCCTCCTCACCAACATCGTCCTCATACATGTCGACACACACGTACCGACACACAGCACACACACAGGGAATGCTCTGATAGAGGACAGGACCCACTAGCCCTTTGGAGAGACAGAGGGAGAGTTTGCCAGCACACACCAAAAACGCTATAATTATATAGGGACAACCTTATATAAGTGTTTTCCCTTATAGCATCTTTATTATATATTTCTAACGCCAAATTAGTGCCCCCCCTCTCTGTTTTAACCCTGTTTCTGTAGTGCAGTGCAGGGGAGAGCCTGGGAGCCTTACCTCCAGCCTTTCTGTGAGGGAAAATGGCGCTGTGTGCTGAGGAGATAGGCCCCGCCCCTTTTTCGGCGGCCTCGTCTCCCGCTCTTAACGGATTCTGGCAGGGGTTAAATATCTCCATATAGCCTCCGGAGGCTATATGTGAGGTATTTTTAGCCAAAATAGGTTTTCATTTGCCTCCCAGGGCGCCCCCCTCCCAGCGCCCTGCACCCTCAGTGACTGCCGTGTGAAGTGTGCTGAGAGGAAAATGGCGCACAGCTGCAGTGCTGTGCGCTACCTTTAGAAGACTGAGGAGTCTTCTGCCGCCGATTCTGGACCTCTTCTTACTTCAGCATCTGCAAGGGGGCCGGCGGCAAGGCTCCGGTGACCATCCAGGCTGTACCTGTGATCGTCCCTCTGGAGCTGATGTCCAGTAGCCAAGAAGCCAATCCATCCTGCACGCAGGTGAGTTCACTTCTTCTCCCCTAAGTCCCTCGTTGCAGTGATCCTGTTGCCAGCAGGACTCACTGTAAAATAAAAAACCTAAGCTAAACTTTTCTAAGCAGCTCTTTAGGAGAGCCACCTAGATTGCACCCTTCTCGGCCGGGCACAAAAATCTAACTGAGGCTTGGAGGAGGGTCATAGGGGGAGGAGCCAGTACACACCACCTGATCGTAAAGCTTTACTTTTTGTGCCCTGTCTCCTGCGGAGCCGCTATTCCCCATGGTCCTTTCAGGAACCCCAGCATCCACTAGGACGATAGAGAAATTTATGTGTAGGGAAGCCTCCTGACTCGACCATTGTCCTTGGAAGTTTCTTCCCTGAGTGACTGCCCCCCAACCTCGGAGGCTTGCATCCGTGGTCACCAGGACCCAGTCCTGAATGCCGAATCTGCGGCCCTCGAGAAGATGAGCACTCTGCAGCCACCACAGCAGAGACACCCTGGCCCTCGGGGACAGGGTGATCAGCCGATGCATCTGAAGATGCGATCCGGACCACTTGTCTAACAGATCCCACTGAAAGATCCTTGCATGGAACCTGCCGAAGGGAATTGCTTCGTAAGAAGCTACCATCTTTCCCATGACTCGCGTGCAGTGATGCACCGACACCTGTTTTGGTTTCAGGAGGTCTCTGACCAGAGATGACAACTCCTTGGCCTTCTCCTCCGGGAGAAACACCTTCTTCTGTTCTGTGTCCAGAATCATGCCCAAGAACAGCAGACGCGTCGTAGGAACCAGCTGCGACTTTGGGATATTCAGAATCCAGCCGTGCTGTTGTAGCACTTCCTGAGATAGTGCTACTCCGACTAACAACTGCTCCTTGGACCTTGCCTTTATAAGGAAATCGTCCAAGTACGGGATAATTATAACTCCCTTCTTTCGAAGGAGTATCATCATTTCGGCCATTACCTTGGTAAATACCCTCGGTGCCGTGGACAGACCAAACGGCAACGTCTGGAATTGGTAATGGCAGTCCTGTACCACAAACCTGAGGTACTCCTGGTGAGGTGGGTAAATGGGGACATGTAGGTAAGCATCCTTGATGTCCAGTGACACCATAAAATCCCCCTCTTCCAGGCTTGCAATAACCGCCCTGAGCGATTCCATTTTGAACTTGAACTTCCTTATATAAGTGTTCAAGGATTTCAAATTTAGAATGGGTCTCACCGAACCGTCTGGTTTCGGTACCACAAACATTGTGGAATAAGTAACCCCGTCCCTGTTGAAGGAGGGGAACTTTGATTATCACCTGCTGAAGGTACAGCTTGTGAATTGCCGCCAGTACTACCTCCCTTTCCTTGGGAGTAGCTGGCAAGGCTGATTTGAGGTAACGGCGAGGGGGAGACGTCTCGAACTCCAGCTTGTATCCCTGAGATACCACTTGTAGAACCCAGAGATCCACCTGTGAGCGAACCCACTGGTCGCTGAAGTTCCGGAGACGGGCCCCCACCGCACCTGGCTCCACCTGTGGAGCCCCAGCGTCATGCGGTGGACTTAGTGGAAGCAGGGGAGGATTTTTGTTCCTGGGAACTGGCTGTCTGGTGCAGCTTTTTCCATCTACCCCTGCCTCTGGGCAGAAAGGACGCGCCTCTGACCCGCTTGCCTTTCTGAGGCCAAAAGGACTGTACTTGATAATACGGTGCTTTCTTAGGCTGTGAGGGAACCTGAGGTAAAAAAAGTCGACTTCCCAGCTGTTGCTGTGGATACGAGGTCCGAGAGACCGTCCCCAAACAATTCCTCACCTTTATAAGGCAAAACTTCCATGTGCCTTTTAGAATCAGCATCACCAGTGACCGGAGCGTGTGGTGTGCTGTGGGAGCAATGGCGCACAGCTGCAGTGCTGTGCGCTACCTTATTGAAGACCGGAGTCTTCAGCCGCCGATTTTCTCCTGGTTCTTCTCTAGTAAGCTCAGGAGAGCCCACTAGGTGCATCCAGCTCTGGCCGGGCACAGATTCTAACTGAGGTCTGGAGGAGGGGCATAGAGGGAGGAGCCAGTGCACACCAGATATAGTACCTAATCTTTCTTTTAAGAGTGCCCAGTCTCCTGCGGAGCCCGTCTATTCCCCATGGTCCTTACGGAGTACCCAGCATCCACTAGGACGTCAGAGAAAGGTACAGTATAATGTTTAAATTAAAGGTATAGAAGTCAAATCTATGCTACCATCAGCATTAATGACATACAAAATGGGCATGTGTTCAAATGTATCATGCATTACGGGAAAGTAGTAGTGTGCGTTACTTATGCTATGTACCTACTGGCATTTAAAAATACTTATTTAAACACGTCAAAACGTGTATAAACTGCATAGCACTCTGTATGTGCATCCGAGTGTTGATGGATGCATGTGTAGAGTATTCAACTATGCTGGCATGGGTCCAAGATGCTAAATTAAACAAAAATGTGGTCAAAGTAATACATTGTAGTGCACAGTAAGATAAAAGGAGATTTATGGTAAGAACTTATCCTTTGTTAAATCTTTCTGCGAGGTACCCTGTGTTCCACAGGGATAACATTGGGGTGTAGAGTAGGATCTTGATCTGAGGCACCAACAGGCTAAAAGCTTTGACTGTTCCCAGGATGCTTAGCGCCGCCTCCTCTATAACCCCGCCTCCGTGCACAGGAGATCAGTTTTATTAACCAGTCCAATGCAGTAGCACGTAAAAGACGACAACCGTTAGTAGCCACATACACTACATTCTCACGACAGGAGGAGAAGGTACCAGCGGCTAATGCCATACAAATCCAAAGAAGCTAAGTGCGTCAGGGTGGGCGCCCTGTGGAACCCAGTGTACCTCGCAGAAAGATTTAACAATGGTAAGTTCTTACCATAAATCTCCTTTTCTGCTGCGGGGTACACTGGGGTTCCACAAGGATAACATCGGGGATGTCCTAAAGTAGTTCCTCATGGGAGGGGACGCACTGTAGCGGGTACAAGAACCCGGCGTCCAAAGGAGACATCCTGGGAGGCGGAAGTATCGAAGGCATAGAACCTTATGAACGTGTTCACTGAGGACCACGTAACCGCCTTGAACAATTGTTCAAGGGTCGCTCAAGGTCCAACAGACCAAGTAGAAAAGGGCTTTGATGTTAGCAGGAGCTGGAAGGCCAGCCTGTACATAAGCATGTGCAATCACCATTCTAATCCATCTTGCTAAGGTCTGCTTATTAGCAGGGCAGCCGCGTTTGTGAAAACCAAAAAAAGGACAAAGAAGGAACCAGAGCTCCTAAGAGTAGCGGTCCTCTTCACATAAATACGGAGAGCCCGTATCACATCCAAAGACCGCTCTTTGGAGGATAAACCTGGAGAGGTAAAGGCCGGAACCACAATCTCTTGGTTAAGGTGGAAAGATGACACCACCTTAGGGAGATAACCAGAGAGAGTTCTAAGAACGGCACGGTCATGGTGAAAAATCAGAAAGGGTGATCGACAAGACAATGCAGCCAAGTCTAAAACCCGTCTAGCAGAGGCAATAGACAGCAGAAACCAGACCTTAGGAGTAAACCATTTAAGGTCCACAGCCTCAAGAGGTTCAAACGGAGACTCTTGTAAGGCATTCAGAACCGACAAATCCAAAGGAGCCACAGGCGGAACATAGGGAGGTTGAATCCGTAATGCACCCTGAGTGAATGTATGATCAGGCAGAGTTGCAATTTTTCTCTGAAACCATATCGACAGAAATATGTACCGTGAGGGAGGCCAGACGAAAGCCTAAGCCCAGGCCCTGTTGCAGAAAAGCCAAGAGTTTGGCGGTACTGAACTTGTATGCATCATAATTGTTAGTTGCACACCAAACAAAAATAAGAATTTACTTACCGATAATTCTATTTCTCGTAGTCCGTAGTGGATGCTGGGGACTCCGTCAGGACCATGGGGAATAGCGGCTCCGCAGGAGACAGGGCACAAAAATAAAGCTTTAGGATTAGGTGGTGTGTACTGGCTCCTCCCCCTATGACCCTCCTCCAAGCCTCAGTTAGGATACTGTGCCCGGACGAGCGTACACAATAAGGAAGGATATTGAATCCCGGGTAAGACTCATACCAGCCACACCAATCACACCGTATAACTTGTGATCTGAACCCAGTTAACAGTATGACAAACGTAGGAGCCTCTGAACAGACGGCTCACAACAATAACAACCCGAATTTGTTTGTAACAATACTATGTACAAGTATTGCAGACAATCCGCACTTGGGATGGGCGCCCAGCATCCACTACGGACTACGAGAAATAGAATTATCGGTAAGTAAATTCTTATTTTCTCTAACGTCCTAAGTGGATGCTGGGGACTCCGTCAGGACCATGGGGATTATACCAAAGCTCCCAAACGGGCGGGAGAGTGCGGATGACTCTGCAGCACCGAATGAGAGAACTCAAGGTCCTCCTCAGCCAGGGTATCAAATTTGTAGAATTTTGCAAATGTGTTTGCCCCTGACCAAGTAGCAGCTCGGCAGAGTTGTAATGCCGAGACCCCCCGGGCAGCCGCCCAGGATGAGCCCACTTTCCTTGTGGAATGGGTCTTGACAGATTTAGGTTGTGGCAAGCCTGCCACAGAATGTGCAAGTTGAATTGTGCTACAAATCCAACGAGCAATCGTCTGCTTAGAAGCAGGAGCACCCATCTTGTTGGGTGCATACAATATAAACAGTGAGTCAGACTTTCTGACTCCCGCCGTTCTTGAAATATATATTTTCAATGCCCGGACCACGTCCAACAACTTGGAATCCTCCAAATCGTTAGTAGCCGCAGGCACCACAATAGGCTGGTTCAGGTGAAACGCTGACACCACCTTAGGCAGAAAATGAGGACGTGTCCGCAGTTCTGCCCTGTCCGTATGGAAAATCAGATATGGGCTCTTATATGATAAAGCCGCCAATTCTGATACTCTCCTGGCTGAAGCCAGGGCCAGTAGCATGGTTACTTTCCATGTAAGATACTTCAACTCCACCGATTTGAGCGGCTCAAACCAATGGGATTTGAGAAAATCCAAGACTACATTTAGATCCCACGGTGCCACTGGGGGCACAACCGGGGGCTGTATATGTAGTACTCCTTTTACAAAAGTCTGGACTTCAGGAACTGAAGCCAATTCTTTCTGGAAGAAAATCGACAGGGCCGAAATTTGAACCTTAATGGACCCCAATTTGAGGCCCATAGACAATCCTGTTTGCAGGAAATGTAGGAATCGACCCAGTTGAAATTCCTCCGTGGGGGCCTTCCTGGCCTCACACCACGCAACATATTTTCTCCAAATGCGGTGATAATGTTGTGCAGTCACCTCCTTCCTGGCTTTTACCAGTGTAGGAATGACCTCTTCCGGAATGCCTTTTTCCCTTAGAATTCGGCGTTCAACCGCCATGCCGTCAAACGCAGCCGCGGTAAGTCTTGGAATAGACACGGTCCCTGCTGAAGCAGGTCCGGTCTTAGAGGTAGAGGCCACGGATCCTCCGTGAGCATCTCTTGAAGTTCCGGGTACCAAGTTCTTCTTGGCCAATCCGGAGCCACTAGTATCGTTCTTACTCCCTTTTGCCGTATAATTCTCAGTACCTTTGGTATGAGAGGCAGAGGAGGGAACACATACACTGACTGGAACACCCACGGTGTTACCAGAGCGTCCACAGCTATTGCCTGAGGGTCTCTTGACCTGGCGCAATACCTGTCCAGTTTTTTGTTGAGGCGGGACGCCATCATATCCACCATTGGCCTTTCCCAACGGTTCACAATCATGTGGAAGACTTCTGGATGAAGTCCCCACTCTCCCGGGTGTAGATCGTGTCTGCTGAGGAAGTCTGCTTCCCAGTTGTCCACTCCCGGAATGAATACTGCTGACAGTGCTATCACATGATCTTCCGCCCAGCGAAGAATCCTTGCAGCTTCTGCCATTGCTGTCCTGCTTCTTGTGCCGCCCTGTCTGTTTACGTGGGCGACTGCCGTGATGTTGTCCGACTGGATCAACACCGGCTGACCCTGAAGCAGGGGTTTTGCCAGACTTAGAGCATTGTAAATCGCTCTTAGCTCCAGTATATTTATGTGAAGAGACATCTCCAGGCTTGACCATACTCCCTGGAAGTTTCTTCCCTGTGTGACCGCTCCCCAGCCTCTCAGACTGGCATCCGTGGTCACCAGGACCCAGTCCTGTATGCCGAATCTGCGGCCCTCTAACAGATGAGCACTCTGCAACCACCACAGAAGAGACACCCTTGTCCGTGGCGATAAGGTTATCCGCTGATGCATCTGCAGATGCGTTCCGGACCATTTGTCCAGCAGATCCCACTGAAAAGTTCGTGCGTGGAATCTGCCGAATGGAATCGCTTCGTAAGAAGCCACCATCTTTCCCAGGACTCTTGTGCATTGATGCACAGACACTTTCCCTGGTTTTAGGAGGTTCCTGACAAGTTCGGATAACTCCCTGGCTTTCTCCTCCGGAAGAAACACCTTTTTCTGAACCGTGTCCAGAATCATTCCCAGGAACAGCAGACGTGTCGTCGGGGTCAACTGAGATTTTGGAAAATTCAGAATCCACCCGTGTTGTTGCAGCACTAGTTGGGTTAGTGCTACTCCGTCCTCCAGCTGTTCTCTGGACCTTGCCCTTATCAGGAGATCGTCCAAGTAAGGGATAATTAATACGCCTCTTCTTCGCAGAAGAATCATCATTTCGGCCATTACCTTGGTAAAGACCCGAGGTGCCGTGGACAATCCAAACGGCAGCGTCTGAAACTGATAATGACAGTTTTGCACCACGAACCTGAGGTACCCTTGATGTGAAGGGCAAATTCGGACATGTAGGTAAGCATCCTTTATGTCCAGGGACACCATAAAGTCCCCTTCTTCCAGATTCGCTATCACTGCTCTGAGTGACTCCATCTTGAACTTGAATTTTTGTATGTACAGGTTCAAAGATTTCAGATTTAGAATAGGTCTTACCGAGCCGTCCGGCTTCGGTACCACAAATAGAGTGGAGTAACATCCCTTTCCCTGTTGTAGGAGGGGTACCTTGACTATCACCTGCTGAGAAAACAGCTTGTGAATGGCTTCCAATACCGTCGCCCTGTCTGAGGGAGACGTTGGCAAAGCAGACTTTAGGAACCGGCGAGGGGGAGACTTCTCGAATTCCAACCTGTAACCCTGAGATACTACCTGCAGAATCCAGGGGTCCACCTGTGAGCAAGCCCACTGTGCGCTGAAATTCTTGAGTCGACCCCCCACCGCTCCTGAGTCCGCTTGTAAGGCCCCAGCGTCATGCTGAGGGCTTTGCAAAACCCTGGGAGGGCTTCTGTTCCTGGGCAGGGGCTGCTTGCTGCCCTCTCTTACCCCTTCCTCTGCCCCGAGGCAGATATGACTGTCCTTTTGTCCGCTTGTTCTTATAGGACCGAAAGGACTGCGGCTGAAAAGACGGTGTCTTTTTCTGTTGGGAGGGGGTCTGAGGTAAAAAGGTGGATTTTCCGGCAGTTGCCGTGGCCACCAGATCCGATAGACCGACGCCAAATAATTCCTCCCCTTTATACGGCAATACTTCCATATGTCGTTTGGAATCCGCATCACCTGACCACTGTCGCGTCCATAAACTCCTTCTGGCAGATATGGACATCGCATTTACTCTCGATGCCAGAGTGCAAATATCTCTCTGAGCATCTCGCATATAAAGGAAAGCATCCTTTAATTGCTCTATAGTCAATAAAATACTGTCCCTATCCAGGGTATCAATATTTTCAGTCAGGGAATCCGACCAAACCACCCCAGCACTGCACATCCAGGCTGAGGCGATGGCTGGTCGCAGTATAACACCAGTATGTGTGTATATACTTTTTAGGGTAGTTTCCAGTCTATCAGCTGGATCCTGAGGGCGGCCGTATCAGGAGACGGTAACGCCACTTGTTTTGATAAGCGTGTGAGCGCCTTATCCACCCTAGGGGGTGTTTCCCAGCGCGCCCTAACCTCTGGCGGGAAAGGGTATAATGCGAATAATAAGATTTTACTTACCGATAAATCTATTTCTCGTAGTCCGTAGTGGATGCTGGGGACTCCGTCAGGACCATGGGGATTAGCGGCTCCGCAGGAGACAGGGCACAAAACTAAAGCTTTAGGATCAGGTGGTGTGTACTGGCTCCTCCCCCTATGACCCTCCTCCAAGCCTCAGTTAGGATACTGTGCCCGGACGAGCGTACACAATAAGGAAGGATATTGAATCCCGGGTAAGACTCATACCAGCCACACCAATCACACCGTATAACCTGTGATCTGAACCCAGTTAACAGTATGACAAACGTAGGAGCCTCTGAACAGACGGCTCACAACAATAACAACCCGATTTTTTTGTAACAACAACTATGTACAATTATTGCAGACAATCCGCACTTGGGATGGGCGCCCAGCATCCACTACGGACTACGAGAAATAGATTTATCGGTAAGTAAAATCTTATTTTCTCTGACGTCCTAAGTGGATGCTGGGGACTCCGTCAGGACCATGGGGATTATACCAAAGCTCCCAAACGGGCGGGAGAGTGCGGATGACTCTGCAGCACCGAGTGAGAGAACTCCAGGTCCTCCTCAGCCAGGGTGTGCCCCTGACCAAGTAGCAGCTCGGCAAAGTTGTAAAGCCGAGACCCCTCGGGCAGTCGCCCAAGATGAGCCCACCTTCCTTGTGGAATGGGCATTTATATATTTTGGCTGTGGCAGTCCTGCCACAGAATGTGCAAGCTGAATTGTACTACACATTCAACTAGCAATCGTCTGCGTAGAAGCAAGAGCACCCAGTTTTTTTTGGGTGCATACAGGATAACAGCAAGTCAGTTTTCCTGACTCCAGCCGTCCTGGAAATCTATATTTTCAGGGCCCTGACAACATCTAGCAACTTGGAGTCCTCCAAGTCTCTAGTAGCCGCAGGTACCACAATAAGCTGGTTCAGATGAAACGCTGACACCACCTTAGGGAGAAACTGGGGACGAGTCCGCAGCTCTGCCCTGTCCGAATGGACAATCAGATATGGGCTTTTGTGAGACAAAGCCGCCAATTCTGACACTCGCCTGGCCGAGGCCAGGGCCAACATCATGGTCACTTTCCATGTGAGATATTTCAAATCCACAGATTTGAGCGGTTTAAACCAACGTGATTTGAGGAATCCCAGGACTACGTTGAGATCCCACAGTGCCACTGGAGGCACAAAAGGGGGTTGTATATGCAGTACTCCCTTGTCAAATTTCTGGACTTCAGGAACTGAAGCCAATTCTTTCTGGAAGAAAATCGACAGGGCCGAAATTTGAACCTTAATGGACCCCAATTTGAGGCCCATAGACACTCCTGTTTGCAGGAAATGCAGGAATCGACCGAGTTGAAATTTCTTCGTGGGGCCTTCCTGGCCTCACACCACGCAACATATTTTCGCCACGTGGTGATAATGTTGTGCGGTCACCTCCTTCCTGGCTTTGACCAGGGTAGGAATGACCTCTTCCGGAATGCCTTTTTCCCTTAGGATCCGGCGTTCAACCGCCATGCCGTCAAACGCAGCCGCGGTAAGTCTTGGAACAGACATGGTACTTGCTGAAACAAGTCCCTTCTTATCGGCAGAGGCCCTGAGTCCTCTGTGAGCATCTCTTGAAGTTCCGGGTACCAAGTCCTTCTTGGCCCATCCGGAGCCACGAGTATAGTTCTTACTCCTCTACGTCTTATAATTCTCAGTACCTTTGGTATGAGAAGCAGAGGGGGGAACACATACACCGACTGGTACACCCCTGGTGTTACCAGAACGTCCACAGCTATTGCCTGAGGGTCTCTTGACCTGGCGCAATACCTGTCCAGTTTTTTGTTCAGGCGGGACGCCATCATGTCCACCTTTGGTCTTTCCCAACGGTGCACAATCATGTGGAAAAAACTTCTCGATGAAGTCCCCACTCTCCTGGGTGGAGGTCGTGCTGAGGAAGTCTGCTTCCCAGTTGTCCACTCCCGGAATGAAAACTGCTGACAGTGCTATCACATGATTTTCCGCCCAGCGAAGAATCCTTGCAGTTTCTGCCATTGTCCTCCTGCTTCTTGTGCCGCCCTGTCTGTTTACGTGGGCGACTGCCGTGATGTTGTCCCACTGGATCAATACCGGCTGACCTTGAAGCAGAGGTCTTGCTAAGCTTAGAGCATTGTAAATTGCTCTTAGCTCCAGTATATTTATGCGGAGAGAAGTCCCCAGACTTGATCACACTCCCTGGAAATTTTTTTTTCCTTGTGTGACTGCTCCCCAGCCTTTCAAGCTGGAATCCGTGGTCACCAGGACCCAGTCCTGAATGCATAACTGTGGCCCTTTAGTAGATGAGCACTCTGCAGCCACCACAGAAGAGACACCCTTGTCCTTGGAGACAGGGTTATCCGCTGATGCATCTGAAGATGCGATCTGGACCATTTGTCCAGCAGATCCCACTGAAAAGTTCTTGCGTGAAATCTGCCGCATGGAATCGCTTCGTAAGAAGCCACCATTTTTCCCAGGACCCTTGTGCAATGATGCACTGACACTTTTCCTGGTTTTTGGAGGTTCCTGACTAGCTCGGATAACTCCCTGGCTTTCTCCTCCGGGAGAAACACCTTTTTCTGGACTGTCCAGAATCATCCCTAGGGACAGCAGACGTGTCGTCGGAGACAGCTGCGATTTTGGAATATTTAGAATCCACCCGTGCTGTCGTAGAACTACTTGAGATAGTGCTACTCAGACCTCCAACTGTTCTCTGGACCTTGCCCTTATCAGGAGATCGTCCAAGTAAGGGATAATTAAGACGCCTTTTCTTTGAAGAAGAATCATCATTTCGGCCATTACCTTGGTAAAGACCCGGGGTGCCGTGGACAATCCAAACGGCAGCGTCTGAAACTGATAGTGACAGTTTTGTACCACGAACCTGAGGTACCCTTTGTGAGAAGGGCAAATTTGGACATGGAGGTAAGCATCCTTGATGTCCAGGGACACCATATAGTCCCCTTCTTCCTGGTTCGCTATCACTGCTCTGAGTGACTCCATTTAGAATAGGTCTCACCGAGCCGTCTGGCTTCAGTACCACAATATAGTGTGGAATAATACCCCTTTACTTGTTGTAGGAGGGGTACTTTGATTATCACCTGCTGGGAATACAGCTTGTGAATTGTTTCCAATACTGCCTCCCTGTCGGAGGTAGACGTTGGTAAAGCAAACTTCAGGAACCTGCGAGGGGGAGACGTCTCGAATTTCCAATCTGTACCCCTGGGATACTACTTGTAGGATCCAGGGGTCCACTTGCGAGTGAGCCCACTGCGTGCTGAAACTCTTGAGACGACCCCCCCACCGCACCTGTTTGTACGGCCCCAGCGTCATGCTGAGGACTTGGCAGAAGCGGTGGAAGGCTTCTGTTCCTGGGAATGGGCTGCCTGCTGCAGTCTTCTTCCCTTACCTCTATCCCTGGGCAGATATTATGGGGACGAAAGGACTGAGGCTGAAAAGACTATGTCTTTTTCTGCTGAGATGTGACTTGGGGTAAAAAAGGTGGATTTTCTAGCTGTTGCCGTGGCCACCAGGTCCAATGGACCGACCCCAAATAACTCCTCCCCTTTATACGGCAATACTTCCATGTGCCGTTTGGAATCTGCATCACCTGACCACTGTCGTGTCCATAAACATCGTCTGGCAGATATGGACATCGCACTTACTCTTGATGCCAGAGTTTCGCATATATAGAAATGCATCTTTTAAATGCTCTATAGTCAATAAAACACTGTCCCTGTCAAGGGTATCAATATTTCCAGTCAGGGAATCCGACCAAGCCACCCCAGCGCTGCCCATCCAGGCTGAGGCGATCGCTGGTCGCAGTATAACACCAGTATGTGTGTATATACTTTTTAGGATATTTTCCAACCTCCTATCAGTTGGCTCCTTGAGGGCGTCCGTATCTGGAGACGGTAACGCCACTTGTTTTTATAAGCGTGTGAGCGCCTTATCCACCCTAAGGTGCGTTTCCCAACGCGCCATAACTTCTGGCGGGAAAGGGTATACCGCCAATAATTTTCTATCGGGGGAAACCCACGCATCATCACACACTTCAGATAAATTAAATGATTCAGGAAAAACCACATGTAGTTTTTTCACACTCCACATAATACCCTTTTTTGTGGTACTTGTAGTATCAGAAATATGTAACATCTCCTTCATTGCCCTTAACAAGTAACGTGTGGCCCTAAAGGAAAATACGTTTGTTTCTTCACCGTCGACACTGGAGTCAGTGTCCGTGTCTGTGTCGACCGACTGAGGTAAAAAGGACGTTTTAACGCCCCTGACGGTGTTTTAGACGCCTGGACAGGTACTAATTGGTTTGCCGGCCGTCTCATGTCGTCAACCGACCTTGCAGCGTGTTGACATTATCACGTAATTCCTTAAATAAGCCATCCATTCCGGTGTCGACTCCCTAGAGAGTGACATCACCATTACCGGCAATTGCTCCGCCTCCTCACCAACATCGTCCTCATACATGTCGACACACAAGTACCGACACACAGCACACACACAGGGAATGCTCTGATAGAGGACAGGACCCCACTAGCCCTTTGGGGAGACAGAGGGAGAGTTTGCCAGCACACACCAAAAACGCTATATTATACAGGGACAACCTTTATATAAGTGTTTTTCCCTTATAGCATTTTAATATATATATACATATCGCCAAATAAGTGCCCCCCCCTCTCTGTTTTAACCCTGTTTCTGTAGTGCAGTGCAGGGGAGAGCCTGGGAGCCTTCCCACCAGCATTTCTGTGAGGGAAAATGGCGCTGTGTGCTGAGGAGAATAGGCCCCGCCCCCTTTTCGGCGGGCTTCTTCTCCCGTTTTTCTGAGACCTGGCAGGGGTTAAATACATCCATATAGCCTCCAGGGGCTATATGTGATGTATTTTTAGCCAGAATAAGGTATTATACATTGCTGCCCAGGGCGCCCCCAGCAACGCCCTGCACCCTCCGTGACCGTTGGTGTGAAGTGTGTGACAACAATGGCGCACAGCTGCAGTGCTGTGCGCTACCTTCATGAAGACTGAAAAGCCTTCTGCCGCCGGTTTCTGGACCTTCAATCTTCAGCATCTGCAAGGGGGGTCGGCGGCGCGGCTCCGGGACGAACCCCAGGGTGAGACCTGTGTTCCGACTCCCTCTGGAGCTAATGGTGTCCAGTAGCCAATCCATCCTGCACGCAGGTGAGTTGAACTTCTCTCCCCTAAGTCCCTCGATGCAGTGAGCCTGTTGCCAGCAGGACTCACTGAAAATAAGAAACCTAAAAACTTTTTCTAAGCAGCTCCTTAAGAGAGCCACCTAGATTGCACCCTGCTCGGACGGGCACAAAAACCTAACTGAGGCTTGGAGGAGGGTCATAGGGGGAGGAGCCAGTACACACCACCTGATCCTAAAGCTTTAGTTTTGTGCCCTGTCTCCTGCGGAGCCGCTAATCCCCATGGTCCTGACGGAGTCCCCAGCATCCACTTAGGACGTCAGAGAAAACTTTTTTGAAATTAGCATTTTTCTATCTGGGTTAACCCACGCTTCATCACATACATCATTTAATTCCTCCGATTCAGGAAAAACTACAGGTAGTTTTTTCACCCCCCACATAATACCCCTTTTTGTGGTACTTGCAGTATCAGAGATATGCAAAGCCTCCTTCATTGCCGTGATCATATAACGTGTGGCCCTACTTGAAAATAAGTTTGTTTCATCACCGTCGACACTAGATTCAGTGTCTGTGTCTGGGTCTGTGTCGACCGACTGAGGTAAAGGGCGCTTTACAGCCCCTGACGGTGTCTGAGACGCCTGGGCAGGTACTAACTGGTTTGCCGGCCGTCTCATGTCGTCAACTGATTTTTGTAATGTGCTGACATTATCACGTAATTCCATAAACAAAGCCATCCATTCCGGTGTCGACTCCCTGGGGGGGTGACATCACCATTATCGGCAATTGCTCTGCCTCCACACCAACATCGTCCTCATACATGTCGACACACACGTACCGACACACAGCAGACACACAGGGAATGCTCTTATCGAAGACAGGACCCCACTAGCCCTTTGGGGAGACAGAGGGAGAGTTTGCCAGCACACACCCAAGCGCTATAATATATATGGGAACAACCTTATATAAGTGTTGTTCTTTATAGCAGCTTAAATATATCAAAATATCGCCAAAAAAGTGCCCCCCCCTCTCTGTTTTACCCTGTTTCTGTAGTGCAGTGCAGGGGAGAGTCCTGGGAGCCTTCCTCACAGCGGAGCTGAGCAGGAAAATGGCGCTGTGTGCTGAGGAGAATAAGCCCCGCCCCCTATTTCGGCGGGCTTTTCTCCCGTAGTTTTATATAACTGGCATGGGTTAAATACATACATATAGCCTCAATGGCTATAATGTGATGTATTTTTTTGCCATAAAGGTATTAAATATTGCTGCCCAGGGCGCCCCCAGCAGCGCCCTGCACCCTCCGTGACCGCTTGGTGTGAAGTGTGTGACAACAATGGCGCACAGCTGCAGTGCTGTGCGCTACCTTCATGAAGACTGAAGAGCCTTCTGCCGCCTGTTTCCGGACCTTCAATCTTCAGCATCTGTAAGGGGGGTCGGCGGCGCGGCTCCGGGACGAACCCCAGGGTGAGACCTGTGTTCCGACTCCCTCTGGAGCTAATGGTGTCCAGTAGCCTAAGAATCCAATCCATCCTGCACGCAGGTGAGTTGAAATTCTCTCCCCTAAGTCCCTCGATGCAGTGAGCCTGTTGCCAGCAGGACTCACTGAAAATAAAAAACCTAAAAACTTTTTCTAAGCAGCTCTTTAGGAGAGCCACCTAGATTGCACCCTGCTCGGCCGGGCACAAAAACCTAACTGAGGCTTGGAGGAGGGTCATAGGGGGAGGAGCCAGTACACACCACCTAATCCTAAAGCTTTATTTTTGTGCCCTGTCTCCTGCGGAGCCGCTATTCCCCATGGTCCTGACGGAGTCCCCAGCATCCACTTAGGACGTTAGAGAAATAAGAATTCCAGACCCTATGATATATCCGAGCCGAAGTCGGTTTACGGGCCTTCAACAAGTTTGAATGACCGCCTCAGAAAAACCTTTGGCCCTCAGTACGGTAGCTTCAAGAGCCACGCCGTCAAAGCCAGCCGGGCCAAATCCTGGTAGACACAAAGGCCCTGAACGAGGTGGTCTGGGCGCTGCGGTAGCAGAAGAGGACGCTCTATCGAGAGACCCTGCAGGTCTGAGAACCAGTGCCGTCTGGGCCACGCTGGAACGATCAGAAGTAGTATTCCTCCTTGCTTAACTTCCTTATCACCCTGGGCAGAAGTGACACCGGAAGGATCGCGTATGGCAGCCGAAAGTTCCATGGAATTGGCAGTTCGTCCACAAATGCTGTTTGAGGATCCCTTGTCCTTGCTCCGAAGACCGGAACCTTGTGATTGTGTCGAGACGCCATCAGATCTACATCTGGTAGGCCCCACTTGTCTACTAGGAGTTGAAAGACTTCCGGATGAAGACTCAACTCTCCGGCGTGTACGTCCTCACGACTGAGGAAGTCCGCTTCCAGGTTTAGGACCCCCGGAATGAACACTGCCGATATGGCTGGCAGATGGCGTTCCGCCCAATGAAGAATCTTTGACACTTCCATCAGTGCTTTGCGGCTTCGTGTGTCGCCTTGATGATTTATGTACGCCACCGTGGTGGCGTTGTCTGACTGTACTTGAACAGGCCTGTTCTGTACTAGAGGCAGCGCCAGTGTCAACACTTTGAACACTGCCCGCAATTCCAGAATGTTTATCGGGAGGAGGGATTCTTCCCTGGTCCACCGTGTCTTTAGAGAGTGTTGCTCCACGTCGCGCCCCAACCCCGCAGACTGGCATCAGTCGTCAGAAAGACCCAGTTGGAGATCCAGAATGGACGACCCCTGCTCAGCTGTTGGTCCTGCAGCCACCAAGTTAGTGACAGACGGACCTCCGGAGTCAAGGATATCATGTGAGGCCTGATACGGTGAGGCAGACCGTCCCACTCTGAGAGATTTACCTCTACAGAGGGCGGGAATGAAATTGAGCGTACTCCATGTCGAAAGCAGACACCATGAGGCCTAGTACTTGCATCGCCGAGTGTATGGACACACGTGAGCGAAAGAGGAAGCATCTTATCTTGTTCTGAAGCTTCAAGACCTCCGGAATCCAAAAAAAACGCTGGTCGTGGGTGTCCAATAGTGCTCCCAGGTGTACCATGCACTGAGCAGGAACCAGGTGTTATGATTCTGTTCAGAATGCACCTGGTGTCAGCTGATCCATCTGTGTCTTCCTGTTTCTTAGGCTCTGTGTACATGCAAACTCAACAGGTGCACAGGGTTTGTAATTAGAGTTACACTCCCAGCCTGGCCTTGTTCATTTGTTAATGTGTCTGTTATAAACCAGCTAGCGGAGTTCTCCCACGCCGGTGATATACTATTTTCCTGCCTGAACTATCTGCATTGTTTGATGTCTTAGTCCTAGCTCCTGTTCATGCCGAGAAACCTGGTCTGCCAGTTCATGTTATCCAGCAACTCCTGTTCTTGCCAGTTTGTGTTCCAGGACTACCTTAGCTAAGTATTATGGACTTTCACTGTGCCCTGTGGATTCTCTAAGCATTCATTACTTGTGTTTACATACTACTGTGGACTTCCTCTGTGCCTGCATGCATTTCTGACTTATAGTGCAAGTCCTGCACTCTAACTACTGTGGATTTTTACTCTGGATTCTTGTTCAACTATTTCATTACTCTGCTGCAAGTCTCATTCTGGATAACCAGTTGCTCTCTGCTCATGTTGTACCTTGGATTGTTACTGTGATTCATTTGCCATACATTATTATATCACTGCTACAATAAAGTACCTAGTATTTCCTTGCATCTGTGGACATTCATTACCTGCTTCAGCGATTGTGATACATTCTGGTCCTGAATACAAGCCTTGGCTCATAGCTGTGTAACTACTCATCTGCTGTCCATAATCAGTGTTAAAGTATGGTGCTGCACATTTCTGCCTTAAAAGGGAGAGTCCATAGTCTACTAAACTTTCAATTTGGCTATACCTCGCTCAAGTTACTACAGTATTCCACAGTCAAGTCTGGTTAACCATTTCTGTGCATCTCCAGTGGTAAACCTCTTCTTGTAATTCACCTGCCAAACATTAGAGGCAGGTGAATTGTAACACCAGGGAAGACTTCTTCCAGTTTATGAGCCACCCGCGAGCTTGCAAGAATTGGACCGTCCGTTCCAGATGACGAAGGAGAACCTCTGGAGAGTTCGCCAGGATCAACAAGTCGTCAAGATACAGCAGGATCCTGATAGCCTGACGGCGGAGTAGGGCCGTCATGACCTTTGTGAAAACTCGAGGAGCCGAGGTCAGACCAAAAGGCAAGGCCTGGAATTGAAAATGTAGGATACCAATAGCAAACCGCCGGTATTGCTGATGCGACACTGCAATATGTATATGCAGGAAAGCATCCTGTATGTCCAGGGATACCATGTAGTCCTTGGGCTCCAAGGCCAGAACAATAGAGCGAAGAGTTTCCATACGGAATTTGGAGACCTTCACAAATTTGTTCAAAGACTTGAGGTTGAGAATGGGCCGAGATGATCCATTCGGTTCCGGGACTAGGAACAGTGTTGAATAGTACCCCCTGACTCTCTGAGCCAGAGGCACCGGCACTACCACTCCCGTGTCCAGGAGGGATTGTACCACCATATGGAGAGTCATTGCTTTTACCAGATCCAAAAGGACTTTTGTTGAGCACAACTGGCGAGGGGGACGTTTCTTGAAGGAGATGGCGTATCCATTAGTGACGAATAACCTTACCCAGGCTTCCAAAGTGGTCTGTAGGCATACTTGAGCAAAGTCTGCCTCCCACCCCGGGCTCCCCCAGAGGGAGGCCCGCCCCGTCATGCAGCAGGCTTGTCTGTTTTGTCAGCAGGCTGACGGGCAGCCCAGGCACGTTTAGGTTTGGGCTTAGTGGATTTGGAAGTGCGAGCCTGTTTTGGGTACACCTGACCCTTTGTTTTTTTTTTTGTTTTTAAATAGTTTTTTTATTCGGGGGGGGGGGGGGGGGGGAAGGAGCAACAATACAGACATATCATTGGTCATGGGAGATCAAATAGTACAGGATAAGCAACACAACAGTATATACCAAGTGTGAACTCCAGAAGCATGCTACACTGCATCACATGTACAATTGCTCCCACATCATCACCAAGCTCACGGTACAAGGAAGATCTAATGTCCGTAAGCAGGTTATAAATCACATATCAGACATTTTTAATTTTCTCCCCAGTAATTTTAGCAGATACAACTCCAACTAGTAGGCCATAACAAAGCCTACATAATCTCCTATAACACAAAGAAAAAGAAAATAATTGGTAAGAAAGGCAAAGGGTCCTCTCTTTCTTTACCTGGAGGTCGAAAGGAACGAAAGGAAGTACTCTTAGCCTTCAGGGCCGAAGGAGTAATACTAGGAAGACTGTAAGTCAGCGACAATCTTGTTGAGATCTTCCCTAAAAAGAATGTTTCCCTTAAAAGGGATCACCTCCAAGGTCTTTTTCGAGTTCAGATCTACAGACCAGGATCACAACGAGAGGATCCGGCGAGCCAGAATAGATGCGGTAGACGCTTTGGCAGCTAGGATACCTGCATCCGATGCCACCTCTTGAATATAATGAGAGGCAGTAACAATGTTCGAAAGACACTGTTTTGCATTATCAGGAAAATTAGACGTTAGCTCGGCTTCAACTTCCTGAACCCAGGCCTCAATACCTTTAGCAGCCCAAGAGGCTGCAATAGTAGGCCTATGCACAGCTCCAGCCAGAGTGTAAATGGACTTCAAGCAACCCTCCACACGCTTATCCGTCTGTTCCTTCAGAGAATTGACTGTAGTGACAGGCAGAGCAGATGATACCACCAGACGTGCGACTTGTGTGTCCACCAGTGGCGGTGTTTCCCAATTTTTTCTTAACTCTGCAGCGAGGGGATAAACAAACTGGCATCATCTTAGACACAGAAAATGTCTTTCCTGGATATTCCCAGGATTTCTGACGTATGTCAACTAAATGGTCAGAATGTGGTATAACTAAATTCGTAACCTTCTGACGTTTGAACTTATCTGGTTTCTTAGAGGAAGCAGGTGGTTCTTAGTCATCATCAATTTGAAGAATCAGCCTTATAGCCTCTAAGAGGTCAGGAACATCCACTTGGGTCAGGAATTCCCCATCAGAAGCATCTGCATCAGTGTCTGAGGGATCAGTATATGCGCCATCTTCATCAGATGAAGTATCTAACATGTGTGGACTGTGAGGACGTAATGGCCCGCTTAGAAGACACCTTGGTCTTAGGCGGGCGAGGGATTTTTCTTGGCCAAAGACTGTTTTAATTGCTGTAACCGAGAAGACAGTATCTGCCCATGGCAGATTAACAGCAGGGACAATATGTGGCTGTAATGGCACAGGAGGTCCCATAGGGGCGCAAGTCTAGTTACCAGCGTAGTCAGTAAATTAGAAAACGTAGCCCACGGCGGGTCAGTAGTTGCCCCCGTTGTAGTAAACTGATTGAGGGGTACAAAGCCCCCCAGCACATGAACCCTCAGCTGCAATATTTTCCTCAGACATCCATGGCATGAGCACTGCAGGACGCAGGGTCAGCCACAGAACCCTCACCCTGTTGAGTTGATATTATATGAAAGCTTTACTTTAGGGTGGAACAGTACAATATAAGCAAAGTACCTAACAAAAATCCCCCCGGATAGTGAGACTACAGGCAGCACACACTGGGGATTTAAGAGGTATATGGTGACTGTAATACACAGAGAAAATACCAAAAGTGTATATCCTGTGATCCACACTACATTATATGAAAACCCTGACACACTTAGCACCTCTCAGGGTACAGAACATAGGGACAGCAATAAATGTGAGATAAACGGAATGGAAATCACACAGCAGCTATTGGCACACACACAGTCACATGTACAATGCAGAAATCACAAATAATAAAACTGCACTGGTCTAGCAATACTTTAGTAACAATACTACTCAAGTAAAGCTAATTAGGTTTAGAGATATATCAATGCACAGTGAAGACTGGATGTATATCACAGGGTACTTGTAATAAATGGGTGGTCTTCAGTATGCCGAATGTCGGGATCCCGGCGCACAGTATACCGGTGCCTGGATCCAGACACCCGGCATACCGACAGCTATTCTCCCTCGTGCGGGCCATAGGGGAAAAAAAACTCTTTTCAGGGCTGCTCAGCGCAGCCCTCCGTTAGCTGCCTGCACTGCAGGCACCAACTTACAAACTGTGCTCCTGTGCACGGAGGTGGGGTTATAGAGGAGGCAGCGCTAAGCATCCTGGGAACAGTCAAAGCTTTTAACCTGTGGGTGCCTCAGATCAAGATCCTACTCTACACCCCGATGTTATCCCTGTGGAACCCCAGTGTACCCCACTGCAGAAAATTGTAAAACCCAGAATGACATTCGTTTTCATATCCATTTACATACACCAAGCATGAAAAAAAAAAGAATTTACTCACCGGTAATTCTATTTCTCGTAGTCCGTAGTGGATGCTGGGAACTCCGTAAGGACCATGGGGAATAGCGGGCTCCGAAGGAGGCTGGGCACTCTAGAAAGAATTATGACTACCTGGTGTGCACTGGCTCCTCCCACTATGACCCTCCTCCAAGCCTCAGTTAGGACACCGTGCCCGGACGAGCGGACATAATAAGGAAGGATTTTGAATCCCGGGTAAGACTCATACCAGCCACACCCATCACACCGTACAACTCGTGATACTATATCCAGTTTTACAGCATGAAAACAACAGAGCCTCTCAACAGATGGCTCAACAATAACCCTTCAGTTAACAATAACTATTTACAAGTATTGCAGACAATCCGCACTTGGGATGGGCGCCCAGCATCCACTACGGACTACGAGAAATAGAATTACCGGTGAGTAAATTCTTATTTTCTCTGACGTCCTAGTGGATGCTGGGAACTCCGTAAGGACCATGGGGATTATACCAAAGCTCCCAAACGGGCGGGAGAGTGCGGGTGACTCTGCAGCACCGAATGAGAGAACTCCAGGTCCTCCTCAGCCAGGGTATCAAATTTGTAAAATTTTGCAAACGTGTTTGCCCCTGACCAAGTAGCAGCTCGGCAAAGTTATAAAGCCGAGACCCCTCGGGCAGCCGCCCAAGATGAGCCCACCTTCCTTGTGGAATGGGCATTTACAGATTTTGGCTGTGGCAGGCCTGCCACAGAATGTGCAAGCTGAATTGTACTACAAATCCAGCGAGCAATAGTCTGCTTAGAAGCAGGAGCACCCAGCTTGTTGGGTGCACACAGGATAAACAGCGAGTCAGATTTTCTGACTCCAGCCGTCCTGGAAACATATTTTCAGGGCCCTGACAACGTCTAGCAACTTGGAGTCCTCCAAATCCCTAGTAGCCGCAGGCACCACAATAGGCTGGTTCAGGTGAAACGCCGACACCACCTTAGGGAGAAACTGGGGACGAGTCCTCAATTCTGCCCTATCCATATGGAAAATCAGATAAGGGCTTTTACATGACAAAGCCGCCAATTCTGACACTCGCCTGGCTGAAGCCAAGGCCAATAACATGACCACTTTCCACGTGAGATATTTCAGATCCACGGTTTTTAGTGGCTCAAACCAATGTGATTTTAAGAAGCTCAACACCACGTTGAGATCCCAAGGTGCCACAGGAGGCACAAACGGGGGCTGAATATGCAGCACTCCTTTCACAAATGTCTGAACTTCAGGTACTGAAGCTAGTTCTTTTTGAAAGAAAATCGACAGAGCCGAGATCTGTACTTTAATGGAGCCTAGTTTTAGGCCCATATTCACTCCTGCTTGCAGGAAATGCAGAAATCGACCTAGTTGAAATTCCTCTGTTGGGGCCTTTTCTGCCTCGCACCATGCAACATATTTCCGCCATATGCGGTGATAATGATTTGCCGTAACATCCTTCCTGGCTTTAATAAGCGTAGGAATGACTTCTTCCGGAATACCTTTTTCCTTCAGGATCCGGCGCTCAACCGCCATGCCGTCAAACGCAGCCGCGGTAAGTCTTGGAACAGACAGGGCCCCTGCTGTAGCAGGTCTTGTCTGAGCGGCAGAGGCCACGGGTCCTCTGAGATCATCTCTTGAAGTTCCGGGTACCACGCTCGTCTTGGCCAATCCGGAACCACGAGAATTGTGTTTACTCCTCGCTTTCTTATTATTCTCAATACCTTTGGTATGAGAGGCAGAGGAGGGAACACATAAACCGACTGGTACACCCACGGTGTCACTAGAGCGTCCACAGCTATCGCCTGAGGGTCCCTTGACCTGGCGCAATATCTTTTTAACTTTTTGTTGAGGCGGGACGCCATCATGTCCACCTGTGGTTTTTCCCAACGGTTTACCAGCATCTGGAAGACTTCTGGATGAAGTCTCCACTCTCCCGGGTGGAGGTCGTGTCTGCTGAGGAAGTCTGCTTCCCAGTTGTCCACTCCCGGAATGAACACTGCTGACAGTGCTAGTACATGATTCTCCGCCCATCGGAGAATTCTTGTGGCTTCTGCCATTGCCATCCTGCTTCTTGTGCCGCCCTGTCGATTTACATGGGCGACTGCCGTGATGTTGTCTGACTGGATCAGCACCGGCTGGTGTAGGAGCAGGGATTTTGCTTGACTTAGGGCATTGTAAATGGCCCTTAGTTCCAGAATATTTATGTGAAGGAAAGTCTCCTGACTCGACCATAGTCCTTGGAAGTTTCTTCGCCGTGTGACTGCCCCCCAGCCTCGAAGGCTGGCATCCGTGGTCACCAGGACCCAGTCCTGTATGCCGAACCTGCGGCCCTCTAGAAGATGGGCACTCTGCAGCCACCACAGTAGAGACACCCTGGTTCTTGGAGACAGGGTTATTAAGCGATGCATTTGAAGATGCGATCTGGACCATTTGTCCAACAGGTCCCACTGAAAGATTCTGGCATGGAACCTGCCGAATGGAATTGCTTCGTAAGAAGCTACCATCTTTCCCAGGACCCGCGTGCAGTGATGCACCGATACCTGTTTTGGTTTTAGGAGGTCTCTGACTAGAGATGACAACTCCCTGGCTTTCTCCTCCGGGAGAAACTTTTTTCTGGACTGTATCCAGAATCATACCCCGGAACAGTAGACGTGTCGTCGGAACCAGCTGTGACTTTGGGATGAAGAAAAAGTGGGTGGTGAACTCTGGCGCAGGGAAAGTCTGCCCAATCAAACCCCTAAACCTGCCCAAACAACAGGTGAGAATCAATACAAAATGGAAAAAAGGGGGTATGATCAAAGGCGCCTGAATGGGTGGGAAGGGAAAAACGGGAAGGGATACAAGGTATACGAGGTGATTACTTGGATTATGACATAAGCAAAATAAACAAATATAATTAATTTCAACAATACTTGATGTATTCTTCAAACGGGTCTCAATCAGAACGTCCGTCTATGGTAAGAAGCCTCAATGGATATATAAAATAGAGAAAATAAAAGAAAGACCAATGTGTAGTATGTTTAAGAGAGTCTATAAAGCAGTGGTGTCCGGAAGATGGAGCCCTGGTGATTGGGGAACTTGATAGCAGAAAGGACAGGGTCTCACCACCAATTCTTTCAAGAGTAGGGACGTACCAAGACTCACAGTGAGAAAGATGGGAGAAAGCACATAAAGGTATCTATCTTTTTCTGATCGATGGAAGGTACAGCGTACCTCACTCACATGTACAGCAGAAGATTTCCTCATATAATGGTATCTTTCAAAAATGGATCCAACGAAATCGATTTCAATAAAAATGTTTCTTTTTAATGAATGACAAAAAGTCAATTTGAAATAAAAATAAAAACAAATACAGAAGCCAATGCGAAAACCTTATTTGTATGGTAACAGCGGGGGTGTGGGGAGAGAGTGTTGATAAACTCCAAAAACAAGAGGGTAATCCGGAATTCCCTCCTGTAAACAAACCCCCCGTGTACCTTACAGAGGTGATCAGGCTTAGGTCAATAAAAGAAATCCACTCTCAGCATGCACCAACGCCGTTTCAACCCTAAGGTCTTTTTCAAGGTGTTATTAAGCGATGCATTTGAAGATGCGATCTGGACCATTTGTCCAACAGGTCCCACTGAAAGATTCTGGCATGGAACCTGCCGAATGGAATTGCTTCGTAAGAAGCTACCATCTTTCCCAGGACCCGCGTGCAGTGATGCACCGATACCTGTTTTGGTTTTAGGAGGTCTCTGACTAGAGATGACAACTCCCTGGCTTTCTCCTCCGGGAGAAACTTTTTTCTGGACTGTATCCAGAATCATACCCCGGAACAGTAGACGTGTCGTCGGAACCAGCTGTGACTTTGGGATATTCAGAATCCAGCCGTGCTGGTGCAGCACTTCCTGAGATAGTGCCACTCCCACCAACAACTGTTCCTTGGACCTCGCCTTTATTAGGAGATCGTCCAAGTATGGGATAATTAAAACTCCCTTTTTTCGAAGGAGTATCATCATTTCCGCCATAACCTTGGTAAACACCCTCGGTGCCGTGGACAGTCCAAACGGCAGCGTCTGGAATTGGTAATGGCAATCCTGTACCACAAATCTGAGGTACTCCTGGTGAGGATGGTAAATGGGGACATGCAAGTAAGCATCCTTGATGTCCAGGGATACCATGTAATCCCCCTCGTCCAGGCTTGCAATAACCGCCCTGAGCGATTCCATCTTGAACTTGAATTTTTTTATGTATGTGTTCAAGGATTTCAAATTTAAAATGGGTCTCACCGAACCGTCCGGTTTCGGCACCACAAATAGTGTGGAATAGTAACCCCGGCCTTGTTGAAGTAGGGGTACCTTGATTATCACCTGCTGGGAATACAGCTTGTGAATTGCCGCTAGCACCGCCTCCCTGTCTGAGGGAGCAATCGGCAAGGCAGATTTTAGGAACCGGTGGGGTGGAGACGCCTCAAATTCCAGTTTGTACCCCTGAGATACTATTTGAAGGATCCAGGGATCCACCAGGGGAGCGAGCCCACTGATCGCTGAAATTCTTGAGGCGGCCCCCCACCGTACCTGGCTCCGCCTGTGGAGCCCCACCGTCATGCGGCGGACTTGGAAGAAGAAGCGGGGGAGGACTTTTGCTCCTGGGAACCTGCTGTTTGTTGCAGCCTTTTTCCCCTACCTCTGCCTCTGGACAGAAAAGACCCGCCTTTTCCACGCTTGTTTTTCTGGGTCCGAAAGGACTGAACCTGATAAAACGGCGCCTTCTTAGGCTGTGAGGGGACATGGGGTAAAAATGCTGACTTCCCAGACGTTGCTGTGGAAACTAGGTCCGAGAGACCATCCCCAAATAATTCCTCACCCTTATAAGGCAAAACTTCCATGTGCCTTTTAGAATCTGCATCTCCTGTCCACTGGCGAGTCCATAAGCCTCTCCTAGCAGAAATGGACAATGCACTTACTTTTGATGCCAGCCGGCAGATTTCCCTCTGTGCATCTCTCATATATAAGACTGAGTCTTTGATATGGTCTATGGTTAACAGGATCGTGTCTCTGTCTAGTGTGTCAATATTTTCTGACAGTTTATCTGACCACGCAGCGGCGGCACTGCACATCCATGCTGACGCAATAGCTGGCCTAAGTATAATGCCTGAGTGTGTATACAGACTTCAGGATCGCCTCCTGCTTTCTATCAGCAGGTTCCTTGAAGGCGGCCGTATCCGGAGACGGTAGTGCCACCTTTTTAGACAAACGTGTAAGCGCTTTATCCACCCTAGGGGGTGTTTCCCAACGTGACCTATCCTCTGGCGGGAAAGGGAACGCCATTAGTACCTTCTTAGGAATTACCAATTTTTTATCAGGGAAAGCCCACGCTTCTTCACACACTTCATTTAATTCATCTGATGGGGGAAAAACTACGGGTAGTTTTTTCTCCCCAAACATAATACCCTTTTTAGTGGTACCTGTATTTATATCAGAAATGTGTAACACCTCTTTCATTGCCTCAATCATGCAGTGAATGGCCTTAGTGGGCATCAGGTTAGACTCATCGTCGTCGACACTGGTGTCAGTATCCGTGTCGACATCTGCGTCTGCGGTCTGAGGTACCGGGCGTTTCAGAGCCCCTGATGACCTTTGAGACGCCTGGACAGGCACGAGCTGAGAAGTCGGCTGTCCCACATTTGGCATGTCGTCAAATTTCTTATGTAAAGAGTCTATACGTGCACTCATTTCTTTCCATAAGCTCATCCACTCAGGTGTCTGCCCCGCAGGGGGTGACATCCCTCCTAAAGGCATCTGCTCCGTCTCCACATCATTATCCTCATCAAACATGTCGACACAGCCGTACCGACACACCGCACACACACAGGGAATGCTCTAACAGAGGACAGGACCCACAAAAGCCCTTTGGGGGGACAGAGTGAGAGTATGCCAGCACACACCACAGCGCTATATAATGCAGGGACTAACTGAGTTATGTCCCCTATAGCTGCTTTTTCTATATAACTGTATACTGCACCTAAATTTAGTGCCCCCCCCCTCTCTTTTTTACCCTTTTCTGTAGTGTAGACTGCAGGGGAGAGCCAGGTAGCTTCCTTCCAGCGGAGCTGTGAGGGAGAAATGGCGCCAGTGTGCTGAGGGAGATAGCTCCGCCCCTTTTCCGCGGACTATTCTCCAGCTTTTTTCTATATTCTGGCAGGGGTATTTTCCACATATATAGCCTCTGGGGCTATATATTGTGGTATTTTTGCCAGCCAAGGTGTTATTATTGCTTCTCAGGGCGCCCCCCCCCCCCCCCCAGCGCCCTGCACCCTCAGTGACCGGAGTGTGAAGTGTGTGTGAGGAGCAATGGAGCACAGCTGCAGTGCTGTGCGCTACCTTGGTGAAGACTGATGTCTTCTGCCGCCGATTTTCCGGACCTCTTCTTGCTTCTGGCTCTGTACGGGGGACGGCGGCGCGGCTCCGGGACCGAACACCAAGGACTGGGCCTGCGGTCGATCCCTCTGGAGCTAATGGTGTCCAGTAGCCTAAGAAGCCCAAGCTGGCTGCAAGCAGGTTCGCTTCTTCTCCCCTTAGTCCCTCGCTGCAGTGAGCCTGTTGCCAGCAGGTCTCCCTGAAAATAAAAAACCTAATTTCTATACTTTCTCTCTAAAGGCTCAGGAGAGCCCCTAGTGTGCATCCAACCTCGGCCGGGCACGAAATCTAACTGAGGCTTGGAGGAGGGTCATAGTGGGAGGAGCCAGTGCACACCAGGTAGTCATAATTCTTTCTAGAGTGCCCAGCCTCCTTCGGAGCCCGCTATTCCCCATGGTCCTTACGGAGTTCCCAGCATCCACTAGGACGTCAGAGAAATTAATAAATTTTAATGGCAATGGGTAAATGGTCTAAGTAGCAAACATTCCTTATAGGAACAAATATATAATGCAACGTAGCTAGGAATATGAAGAGCTTTCTTTTATTGCTAGTTACAAATGTCACATGTGAGACCTATGTAAATATAACACTACAATAATTGTCATGAATACCCAGTCTTCAACTAAGGATTGTCCAAGAGAACCTTAAAAGCCTGCAAGTCACCCCAGAGAATCAGCAGCCTAACCCAATTTGTTAGTTTGTAGCCTACAATTCATAATACACTAACTTGGTCCAAATAATGCAATGCAAAGTTGTGAGGGGAGGAAAATTCTCTACTACTTTAGCCGCATATACAGTCCAACGGGGGGCAATTCACTTGGGGTTTTTTGTGTCCGTCAGAGCAGCTCAATTCTTTACCGGACTGGGCGCCCATTACTACTGATGCACCCATCTACATAAAGCTGCTAATCCCAACTAAAACATTGCCCACAAACACAAAAAGTTCTGTTTGGGCGCTCTTGGCACATTTATACTTGCTACACCAGGAAGTTGCAAGGAGAAATGCCAATGCCCACACCATAGAACAACTGAATTACTGCAGGCGGGTGCCCTCTAGTGGTGGGCAGCCAACTGAAACGCCCCCTTCCAGCAAATTACTGCATTATTAATTCATGTTATGCAAAGAGGTATTCTACATGCACACTTTTGAAACTTTGTGGCATACACAGGCAGAACCTCTGCAGGTCACATTCAGCACTGCTATACAGGACATTTCATGCAGGCCAAAGGATGGAAATCTACTGCTGTATATGCAAATATACAGTGACTGTATACCGTTCAGAAACAAATAAATACAGGCCATAGACATTGGCAGGGTTGGCTGGTTTAAACCAAATGTTTATGGATTTATTTATTTTTATTCCGCTCTGGTTTATTATGCGGTGACTACAAGAATGGTGCCGTGACATCTTTAAAAAAACAAAAAACAAACCTTTTTTTTTTTACTAAAGAAGTTTTTTTTATTCAAAATGTTTCATGCCAGTAGCACGCCCAGTCCTTATACATAACTTCTCCATTTTGTATTACTATTCAGATTTAAGTAAAATAAGTAATAAGACTAATGCTTAACATTAACTAGTTCTTATTTTCAATATCAGCTATTTCTGAGTGTATGTATTAATATGTTTAGTCTATCTACATATATTTAGATGTTCTAGGAACAATAAGCTGCAAACAAATAAGATTTTACTTACCGATAAATCTATTTCTCGGAGTCCGTAGTGGATGCTGGGGTTCCTGAAAGGACCATGGGGAATAGCGGCTCCGCAGGAGACAGGGCACAAAAAGTAAAGCTTTTCCAGATCAGGTGGTGTGCACTGGCTCCTCCCCCTATGACCCTCCTCCAGACTCCAGTTAGGTACTGTGCCCGGACGAGCGTACACAATAAGGGAGGATTTTGAATCCCGGGTAAGACTCATACCAGCCACACCAATCACACCGTACAACTTGTGATCTAAACCCAGTTAACAGTATGATAACAGCAGAGCCTCTGAAAGATGGCTTCCTTCAACAATAACCCGAATTAGTTAACAATAACTATGTACAATTATTGCAGATAATCCGCACTTGGGATGGGCGCCCAGCATCCACTACGGACTCCGAGAAATAGATTTATCGGTAAGTAAAATCTTATTTTCTCTATCGTCCTAGTGGATGCTGGGGTTCCTGAAAGGACCATGGGGATTATACCAAAGCTCCCAAACGGGCGGGAGAGTGCGGATGACTCTGCAGCACCGAATGAGAGAACTCCAGGTCCTCCTTAGCCAGAGTATCAAATTTGTAAAATTTTACAAACGTGTTCTCCCCTGACCACGTAGCTGCTCGGCAAAGTTGTAATGCCGAGACCCCTCGGGCAGCCGCCCAAGATGAGCCCACCTTCCTTGTGGAGTGGGCCTTTACAGATTTAGGCTGTGGCAGGCCTGCCACAGAATGTGCAAGTTGGATTGTGCTACAGATCCAACGAGCAATCGTCTGCTTAGACGCAGGAGCACCCATCTTGTTGGGTGCATACAATATAAACAACGAGTCAGATTTTCTGACTCCAGCTGTCCTTGCAATATATATTTTTAATGCTCTGACAACGTCCAGTAACTTGGAGTCCTCCAAGTCACTTGTAGCCGCAGGCACTACAATAGGCTGGTTCAGATGAAATGCTGACACCACCTTAGGGAGAAAATGCGGACGAGTCCGCAGTTCTGCCCTGTCCGAATGGAAAATCAGATATGGGCTTTTGTAAGATAAAGCTGCCAGTTCTGACACTCTCCTGGCCGAAGCCAGGGCTAGAAGCATGGTCACTTTCCATGTGAGATATTTCAAATCCACCTTCTTTAGTGGTTCAAACCAATGAGATTTTAGAAAGTCCAAAACCACATTGAGATCCCACGGTGCCACTGGAGGCACCACAGGAGGCTGTATATGTAGCACTCCCTTAACAAAGGTCTGGACTTCAGGGACTGAAGCCAATTCTTTTTGAAAGAAAATCGACAGGGCCGAAATTTGAACCTTAATAGATCCCAATTTGAGACCCATAGACAATCCTGATTGCAGGAAATGTAGGAATCGACCCAGTTGAAATTCCTCCGTCGGAGCACTCCGATCTTCGCACCACGCAACATATTTTCGCCAAATTCGGTGATAATGTTGCACGGTTACTTCCTTCCTTGCTTTAATCAAAGTAGGAATGACTTCTTCCGGCATGCCTTTTTCCTTTAGGATCCGGCGTTCAACCGCCATGCCGTCAAACGCAGCCGCGGTAAGTCTTGAAACAGACAGGGACCCTGCTGAAGCAAGTCCCTCCTTAGAGGTAGAGGCCACGGATCTTCCGTGATCATCTCTTGAAGTTCCGGGTACCAAGTCCTTCTTGGCCAATCCGGAACCACTAGTATCGTCCTTACGCCTCTTTGCCGTATAATTCTCAATACTTTTGGTATGAGAGGCAGAGGAGGAAACACATACACCGACTGGTACACCCAAGGCGTTACCAGCGCGTCCACAGCTATTGCCTGCGGATCTCTTGACCTGGCGCAATACCTGTCCAGTTTTTTGTTGAGGCGAGACGCCATCATGTCCACCATTGGTCTTTCCCAACGGGTTACCAGCAAGTGGAAGACTTCTGGATGAAGTCCCCACTCTCCCGGGTGAAGATCGTGTCTGCTGAGGAAGTCTGCTTCCCAGTTGTCCACTCCCGGGATGAACACTGCTGACAGTGCTATCACATGATTCTCTGCCCAGCGAAGAATCCTTGCAGCTTCTGCCATTGCACTCCTGCTTCTTGTGCCGCCCTGTCTGTTCACATGGGCGACTGCCGTGATGTTGTCCGACTGGATCAACACCGGTTTTCCCTGAAGCAGAGGTTCTGCCTGGCTTAGAGCATTGTATATTGCTCTTAGTTCCAGAATGTTTATGTGAAGAGACGTTTCCAGGCTCGTCCATACTCCCTGGAAGTTTCTTCCTTGTGTGACTGCTCCCCAGCCTCTCAGGCTGGCGTCCGTGGTCACCAGGATCCAATCCTGTATGCCGAATCTGCGGCCCTCCAATAGATGAGCCCTCTGCAACCACCACAGAAGAGACACCCTTGTCCTTGGAGACAGGGTTATCCGCAGGTGCATCTGAAGATGCGACCCTGACCATTTGTCCAACAGATCCCTTTGGAAAATTCTTGCGTGGAATCTGCCGAATGGAATTGCTTCGTAAGAAGCCACCATTTTTCCCAGGACTCTTGTGCATTGATGTACAGACACCTTTCCTGGTTTTAGGAGGTTTCTGACAAGCTCGGATAACTCCTTGGCTTTTTCCTCCGGGAGAAAAACCTTTTTCTGAACCGTGTCCAGAATCATCCCTAGGAACAGCAGACGAGTTGTCGGCATTAACTGGGATTTTGGAATATTCAGAATCCACCCGTGCTGTTTTAGCACTTCTTGCGACAGTGCTAATCCCATCTCTAGTTGTTCTCTGGACCTTGCCCTTATTAGGAGATCGTCCAAGTATGGGATAATTAATATGCCTTTTCTTCGAAGAAGAATCATCATCTCGGCCATTACCTTTGTAAAGACCCGAGGTGCCGTGGACAATCCGAACGGCAGCGTCTGAAACTGATAGTGACAGTTTTGTACAACGAACCTGAGGTACCCCTGGTGTGAGGGGTAAATTGGAACGTGGAGATACGCATCCTTGATGTCCAAGGATACCATAAAGTCCCCCTCTTCCAGGTTCGCTATCACTGCTCTGAGTGACTCCATCTTGAACTTGAACTTCTTTATGTACAGGTTCAAGGACTTCAGATTTAGAATAGGCCTTACCGAGCCATCCGGCTTCGGTACCACAAAAAGAGTGGAATAATACCCCTTCCCTTGTTGTAGAAGAGGTACCTTGACTATCACCTGCTGAGAGTACAGCTTGTGAATGGCTTCCAAAACCGTCTCCCTTTCGGAGGGGGACGTTGGTAAAGCAGACTTCAGGAAACGGCGAGGTGGATCTGTCTCTAATTCCAACCTGTACCCCTGAGATATTATCTGCAGGATCCAGGGATCTACCTGCGAGTGAGCCCACTGCGCGCTGTAATTTTTGAGACGACCACCCACCGTCCCCGAGTCCGCTTGAGAAGCCCCAGCGTCATGCTGAGGCTTTTGTAGAAGCCGGGGAAGGCTTCTGTTCCTGGGAAGGAGCTGCCTGTTGCTGTCTCTTCCCTCGACCTCTGCCTCGTGGCAGATATGAATAGCCCTTTACTCTCTTATTTTTAAAGGAACGAAAGGGCTGCGGTTGAAAAGTCGGTGCCTTTTTCTGTTGGGGAGTGACTTGAGGTAGAAAGGTGGATTTCCCGGCTGTAGCCGTGGCCACCAAATCTGATAGACCGACTCCAAATAACTCCTCCCCTTTATACGGCAAAACTTCCATATGTCGTTTTGAATCCGCATCGCCTGTCCACTGTCGCGTCCATAAAGCTCTTCTGGCCGAAATGGACATAGCACTTACCCGTGATGCCAGTGTGCAGATATCCCTCTGTGCATCACGCATATAAAGAAATGCATCCTTTATTTGTTCTAACGACAGTAAAATATTGTCCCTGTCCAGGGTATCAATATTTTCAATCAGGGACTCTGACCAAACTACCCCAGCACTGCCCATCCAGGCAGTCGCTATAGCTGGTCGTAGTATAACACCTGCATGTGTGTATATACTTTTTTGGATATTTTCCATCCTCCTATCTGATGGATCTTTAAGTGCGGCCGTCTCAGGAGAGGGTAACGCCACTTGTTTAGATAAGCGTGTTAGCGCCTTGTCCACCCTAGGAGGTGTTTCCCAGCGCTCCCTAACCTCTGGCGGGAAAGGGTATAATGCCAATAATTTCTTTGAAATTATCAGCTTTTTATCAGGGGCAACCCACGCTTCATTACACACGTCATTTAATTCTTCTGATTCAGGAAAAACTATAGGTAGTTTTTTCACACCCCACATAATACCCTGTTTAGTGGTACCTGTAGTATCAGCTAAATGTAACGCCTCCTTCATTGCCAAAATCATATAACGTGTGGCCCTACTGGAAAATACGGTTGATTCGTCACCGTCACCACTGGAGTCAGTGCCTGCGTCTGGGTCTGTGTCGACCGACTGAGGCAAAGGGCGTTTCACAGCCCCTGACGGTGTTTGAGTCGCCTGGACAGGCACTAATTGATTGTCCGGCCGTCTCATGTCGTCAAACGACTGCTTTAGCGTGTTGACACTATCCCGTAGTTCCATAAATAAAGGCATCCATTCTGGCGTCGACTCCCTAGGGGGTGACATCCTCATATTTGGCAATTGCTCCGCCTCCACACCAATATCGTCCTCATACATGTCGACACACACGTACCGACACACAGCAGACACACAGGGAATGCTCCTAACGAAGACAGGACCCACTAGCCCTTTGGGGAGACAGAGGGAGAGTTTGCCAGCACACACCAAAAGCGCTATATATAACAGGGATAGCCTTATAATAAGTGCTCCCTTATAGCTGCTTTATATATATATCAAAATATCGCCATAAATTTGCCCCCCCTCTCTGTTTTACCCTGTTTCTGTAGTGCAGTGCAGGGGAGAGACCTGGGAGCCGTCCTGACCAGCGGAGCTGTGAGAGGAAATGGCGCCGTGTGCTGAGGAGATAGGCCCCGCCCCTTTTCCGGCGGGCTCGTCTCCCGCTATTTAGTGAATCCAGGCAGGGGTTAAATATCTCCATATAGCCTCTGGGGGCTATATGTGAGGTATTTTTAGCCTTTATATAGGTTACATTTGCCTCCCAGGGCGCCCCCCCCCAGCGCCCTGCACCCTCAGTGACTGCGTGTGAAGTGTGCTGAGAGGAAAATGGCGCACAGCTGCAGTGCTGTGCGCTACCTTTAGAAGACTGCAGGAGTCTTCAGCCGCCGATTCTGGACCTCTTCTGACTTCAGCATCTGCAAGGGGGCCGGCGGCACGGCTCCGGTGACCATCCAGGCTGTACCTGTGATCGTCCCTCTGGAGCTGATGTCCAGTAGCCAAGAAGCCAATCCATCCTGCACGCAGGTGAGTTCACTTCTTCTCCCCTCAGTCCCTCGTTGCAGTGATCCTGTTGCCAGCAGGACTCACTGTAAAATAAAAAACCTAAGCTAAACTTTTTCTAAGCAGCTCTTTAGGAGAGCCACCTAGATTGCACCCTTCTCGGCCGGGCACAAAAATCTAACTAGAGTCTGGAGGAGGGTCATAGGGGGAGGAGCCAGTGCACACCACCTGATCTGGAAAAGCTTTACTTTTTGTGCCCTGTCTCCTGCGGAGCCGCTATTCCCCATGGTCCTTTCAGGAACCCCAGCATCCACTAGGACGATAGAGAAAATTGGTTTATTAAAAAGATGTAAAATCAAATCCTAATAACATTATTAATTTTAGAAAACATTAAAACATGGTTGATCAAGGTTTCTAATATAGGATTCAATTTTTGAAAGCGAACACTTTGGTGAAGCCCCCCCCCCCCATCAGTGATGCAGACGTCTCGGGCACGGCCTTTCTACTGCGTGGAGGCAGCAGGCCCGTCCCCAATCGAGCCATTGGTGGGGCCACACACCCTTTTCACGCGCATGTGCATAGAGTGACCCAGCAGCCCCCTCCACTCTGAATCCTGGCTGGAACACTACAAAGTACGTAACTTTAAAATGCTAGCAAATTAACATTTTTAATATCAGATACCATACAGAGTACTAAGGGCGGAATTCAAACATAAATCTTGCCATCAGCCAGTAGATGGCGCCCAATGGAGCTATTCATTTGTAGATCAAATCGGGCGTGATCGGCTGCCGGTGCCGACATTTCAGATATCATCCCCCGATGCACTTTTCAGTATCGCATACATTAGTTCAGTCGGGTTTAGCCACTTTACTCAGCTAAACCAGACACCAATGGGCGTGATCAGCGTGATAACGGGGATCACTTAAATATCGCCCCGCAATTTCCCGTCACTTTAGATGGGAGATTGGGGCGCGATAACAAGCGAGTCCCCCCTAAAGCGCACACTGGTGGGGCTTGTCCTCGACAACTGGTTCTTAATGGCGGGATATTTGAATTTTTTAGATCTTATATCATGTTATTTTGGAGTTTAGCAGTGAAAATACATTTGAAAAAAAAAATAAGAATTTACTCACCGGTAATTCTATTTCTCGTAGTCCGTAGTGGATGCTGGGACTCCATAAGGACCATGGGGAATAGCGACTCCGCAGGAGACTGGGCACAACTAAAAGAAAGCTTTTGGTCTAACTGGTGTGCACTGGCTCCTCCCTCTATGACCCTCCTCCAGACTTCAGTTAGGATACTGTGCCCGGAAGAGCTAACACAATAAGGAAGGATTTTGAATCCCGGGTAAGACTCATGCCAGCCACACCAATCACACCGTATAACAGTGATCGCAAAATACGCGCTATAGCGCGTTTTTACGCGCTACAGGAAGAGACGTACCCGGTTTTAAAAAATGAGCGGGTCCCATAGGACGCGCTGTGTATCACTGCACCAATAGGAGACTGTCTACCCATCCAATCACCGCCGCGCCTCCTCATCCAATCGCCGCCGCATCTCTCTATCCGCATGCACCCAGAAGGCCCCGCCCCCTACACCGCGCACACACATCACCCCCCCCCCCCCATCACCCGCTGGAGCTTCACGGAGCCGGACAGAGTGAGGACGCCCCCCGCCGATCACCCGCTGGAGCTTCACGGAGCCGGACAGAGTGAGGACGCCCCCCCCCCGCCGATCACCCGCTGGAGCTTCACGGAGCCGGACAGAGTGAGGACGCCCCCCCCGCCGATCACCCGCTGGAGCTTCACGGAGCCGGACAGACAGCGAGGACGGCTCTGCGGCGCTACACACTGTGCTGCGGGGATGTTGAACGCCGGTGACCGGGGACTGTGCTTGCTGTGCGGAGGGGTGAGCTGGACTTGCGGTGGCGGCTGGGGGGCTGCTCATATCGGTGGGATGGCGGAGATGGGGGCTGCATGGCGCCTGCAAACAGGTGTTAAACGCAACATTTTTGTGGTATGGAGTGGGGGTGAGGCGAGAGGGTGACCGTGCTGCTGGGCTGTGCAGCATACAGGACCCTTGATACAACCACTGGATTCGAGTCATGCTGCCTGTAATTTATGTGCTGACTGATCAACTTCAGTGACACTCACTGTTCTGGCTGCCTTTGTTGGTTACTGCTGGTTGCTGTTGGTTACTGCTGGTTGCCGCTGGTTACTGTAAAGGCAGCCAGTACAGTGAGTGTCACTGAAGTTGATCAGTCAGCACATAAATTACAGGCAGCATGACTCAAATCCAGTGGTTGTACCAAGTGTCCGAAGTCGTCGTCAGGATGTTGGCATTTAGTATACCGACACCAGCATCCCGATCGCAGCAAAGCCGACAAGAGTGACGAGTGCAGAGGGTACCCTAACCTCCCACCCCTAACCCTCCGTTTCCCGCAGCCTAAACCTAACCCACCCCCTTAGTGCCTAACACTTATACCCCCCCCCCCCCCCCCCCTCTGCAGCCTAACCCTCCCCAACACCATATCCTAACCCCCCCCCCCCTCCCATCCGCACGCTAAACCAGTGGCGGCAGTGCATACTTCCCTTCAGGATCCTGACTGTCGCTATATCGTTGCCAGGATCCTGATCACCTCTGGATGCCAGCGTTGGTATTGTGGCTGCTGTCAGGATTCCGGCATCGGTATTACGGCTGCTGGGATCCCGACAGCCAGGATCCTGAATGCATACTTCCGATATGATAACAGCCCAGCAGCACTGTCACCCTCCCTCCCCCACAACACTTTTGTAGTGTCTAAATCCAGTCTGGGGCTCTATTATAGCGGCACCATAAAGCCATTACATATAGAAAATGTATTATTTAATAATGTTGTCCTGTTTTTTAATCATATAATTGTCAAGTGCTCTACCTGGCGCAATGTGAATAACATGCTCTGCCTGGCGCAATGTGTATAATGTGCTCTGCCTGGCGCAATGTGTATAACGTGCTCTGCCTGGCGCAATGTGAATAACGTGCTCTGCCTGGCGCAATGTGAATAACGTGCTCTGCCTGGCGCAATGTGAATAACGTGCTCTGCCTGGCGCAATGTGAATAACGTGCTCTGCCTGGCGCAATGTGTGGCGCAATGTGTATAACGTGCTCTACCTGGTGCAATGTGAATAACGTGCTCTCCTTGGCTCAGTGTGTATAGGAGGTTCTACCTGGTGCAATGTGTATAAGCGGCACTACTGTGTGGAATAATGTGAATTGGTACTATTATGTGACCACGCCCCTTCCCCACGAAGCTACACCTCTAAAAAATTTCAGCGCGCACTGTCGCAGTTTTCAGTCTCAGTGCGGGAGAACCAATTCTCTTTCTGCCACAAGGTCACCAAAATGTCTAATTACATCTAAAGTGCGGGGTGTCCTGTATGCTACACAGCCCAGCAGCATCGTCACCCCATCCTCCCCCTTGCACCCCTTTTGTAGTGTCCAAATCAAGTTTGTGTTTTTATGTTTGAATCATTAATTAGACTAATTAAAACCTTCATTCCGATGGGACCCAGAAAAGGACAAGTAGGACCCCAATTTTTAAAAGTGAGGGGTCCCTGGGACCCACTTTTTTTTGGTCTCAGCGCGATCACTGGTATAACTCGTGATACAATACCCAGTTAACAGTATGACAACAACTGAGCCTCTCAACAGATGGCTCAACAATAACCCTTTAGTTAAACAATAACTTTATACAAGTATTGCAGACAATCCACACTTGGGATGGGCGCCCAGCATCCACTACGGACTACGAGAAATAGAATTACCGGTGAGTAAATTCTTATTTTCTCTGACGTCCTAAGTGGATGCTGGGACTCCATAAGGACCATGGGGATTATACCAAAGCTCCCAAACGGGCGGGAGAGTGCGGATGACTCTGCAGCACCGAATGGGCAAACTCTAGGTCCTCCTCAGCCAGGGTGTCAAACTTGTAGAATTTAGCAAATGTGTTTGACCCCGACCAAGTAGCTGCTCGGCAAAGTTGTAGAGCAGAGACCCCTCGGGCAGCCGCCCAAGAAGAGCCCACCTTCCTCGTGGAATGGGCTTTCACTGATTTAGGATGCGGCAGTCCAGCCGCAGAATGTGCAAGCTGAATCGTACTACAGATCCAGCGAGCAATAGTCTGCTTTGAAGCAGGTGCACCCAACTTGTGGGGCGCATACAGGACAAATAGAGAGTCAGTCTTTCTGACTCCAGCTGTCCTGGAAACATACATTTTCAGGGCCCTGACTACATCCAACAACTTGGAAGCCTCCAAGTCTTTCGTAGCCGCATGCACCACGATAGTTTGGTTCAGATGAAAGGCTGATACCACCTTAGGGAGAAATTGGGGACGAGTCCTCAATTCTGCCCTATCCATATGGAAAATCAGATAAGGGCTTTTACATGACAAAGCCGCCAATTCTGATACACGCCTGGCTGAAGCCAAGGCCAACAACATGACCACTTTCCACGTGAGATATTTCAATTCCACAGTTTTAAGTGGCTCAAACCAATGTGACTTTAGGAAATCCAACACCACGTTGAGATCCCAAGGTGCCACTGGAGGCACAAAAGGGGGCTGAATATGCAGCACTCCTTTAACAAAAGTCTGAACTTCAGGTAGTGAAGCCATTTCTCTCTGGAAGAAAATCGATAGAGCCGAAATCTGGACCTTAATGGAACCCAATTTGAGGCCCATAGTCACCCCTGACTGTAGGAAGTGCAGAAAACGGCCCAGCTGAAATTCCTCCGTTGGGGCCTTCCTGGCCTCACACCACGCAACATATTTTCGCCAAATGCGGTGATAATGGTTTGCGGTCACTTCTTTCCTAGCTTTAATCAGCGTAGGAATGACTTCCTCCAGAATGCCCTTTTCCTTTAGGATCCGGTGTTCAACCGCCATCCCGTCAAACGCAGCCGCGGTAAGTCTTGGAACAGACAGGGCCCCTGCTGCAGCAGGTCCTGTCTGAGCGGCAGAGGCCATGGGTCCTCAGATCATTTCTTGAAGTTCCGGGTACCAAGCTCTTCTTGGCCAATCCGGAACCATGAGTATAGTTCTTACTCCTCTTCTCCTTATTATCCTCAGTACCTTTGGTATGAGAGGACGAGGAGGGAACACATAAACCGACCGGTACACCCACGGTGTCACTAGAGCGTCCACAGCTATCGCCTGAGGGTCTCTTGACCTGGCGCAATATCTTTCTAGCTTTTTGTTTAGGCGGGACGCCATCATGTGCACCTGTGGCCTTTCCCAACGGTTTACAATCAGTTGGAAGACTTCTGGATGAAGTCCCCACTCTCCCGGGTGGAGGTCGTGCCTGCTGAGGAAGTCTGCTTCCCAGTTGTCCACTCCGGGAATAAACACTGCTGACAGTGCTAACACGTGATTTTCCGCCCATCGGAGAATCCTTGTGGCTTCTGCCATCGCCGTCCTGCTTCTCGTGCCGCCCTGTCGGTTTACATGGGCGACTGCCGTGATGTTGTCTGACTGGATCAGTACCGGCTGGTTTTGAAGCAGGGGTTTTGCCTGACTTAGGGCATTGAAAATGGCCCTCAGTTCCAGAATATTTATGTGTAGGGAAGTCTCCTGACTTGACCATGGTCCTTGGAAGTTTCTTCCCTGTGTGACTGCCCCCCAGCCTCGAAGGCTGGCATCCGTGGTCACCAGGACCCAGTCCTGTATGCCGAATCTGCGGCCCTCTTGAAGATGCGCACTTTGCAGCCACCACAGCAGAGACACCCTGGTCCTTGGAGACAGGGTTATCAGCCGATGCATCTGAAGATGCGATCCGGACCACTTGTCCAACAGGTCCCACTGCCGAATGGAATTGCTCCGTAGGAAGCTACAGTCTTTCCCAGGATCCGCGTGCAGTGATGCACCGACACCTGTTTTGGTTTTAGGAGGCCTCTGACTAGAGATGACAGCTCCTTGGCCTTCTCCTCCGGGAGAAACACTTTTTTCTGTTCTGTGTCCAGAACCATCCCCAGGAACAGTAGACGTGTCGTAGGGACCAGCTGTGACTTTGGAATATTTAGAATCCAGCCGTGCTGTTGTAGCACCTCCCGAGATAGTGCTACCCCCACCAACAACTGCTCCCTGGACCTCGCCTTTATCAGGAGATCGTCCAAGTACGGGATAATTAAAACTTCCTTCTTTCGAAGGAGTATCATCATTTCGGCCATTACCTTGGTAAAGACCCTCGGAGCCGTGGATAGACCGAACGGCAACGTCTGGAATTGGTAATGACAATCCTGTACCACAAATCTGAGGTACTCCTGGTGAGGATGGTAAATGGGGACATGCAGGTAAGCATCCTTGATGTCTAGTGATACCATGTAATCCCCCTCGTCCAGGCTTGCAATAACCGCCCTGAGCGATTCCATCTTGAACTTGAATTTTTTTATATATGTGTTCAAGGATTTCAAATTTAAAATGGGTCTCACCGAACCGTCCGGTTTCGGTACCACAAACATTGTGGAATAGTAACCCCGTCCTTGTTGAAGTAGGGGCACCTTGACTATCACCTGCTGGGAATACAGCTTGTGAATTGCCTCTAGCACTGCCTCCCTGCCTGAGGGAGTTGTTGGCAAGGCAGATTTGAGGAAACGGCGGGGGGGAGACGTCTCGAATTCCAGCTTGTACCCCTGAGATACTACTTGAAGGATCCAGGGATCCACCCATGAGCGAGCCCACTGATTGCTGAAATTTTTGAGACGGGCCCCCACCGTACCTGGCTCCGCCTGTGGAGCCCCAGCGTCATGCGGTGGACTTGGAGGAAGCGGGGGAGGACTTTTGCTCCTGGGAACTGGCTGTATGCTGCAGCTTTTTCCCTCTACCTCTGCCTCTGGGCAGAAAGGACGCGCCTTTAGCCCGCTTGCCCTTATGGGGCCGAAAGGACTGTACCTGATAATACGGTGCTTTCTTTGGCTGTGAGGGAACATGGGGTAAAAATGCTGACTTCCCAGCTGTTGCTGTGGAAACGAGGTCCGAGAGACCATCCCCGAACAACTCCTCACCCTTATAAGGCAAAACTTCCATGTGCCTTTTAGAATCAGCATCACCTGTCCACTGCCGAGTCCATAACCCTCTCCAGGCAGAAATGGACATTGCACTTATTTTAGATGCTAGCCGGCAAATATCCCTCTGTGCATCTCTCATGTATAAGACTGCGCCTTTAATATGCTCTACAGTTAGCAATATAGTGTCCGTCTAGGGTATCAATATTTTCCGACAGGGAATCTGACCACGCAGCTGCAGCACTACACATCCATGCTGAAGCAATAGCTGGTCTCAGTATAATACCTGTGTGTGTATATACAGACTTCAGGATAGCCTCCTGCTTTCTATCAGCAGGCTACTTTAGGGCGGCCGTATCCAGAGACGGTAGTGCCACCTTCTTTGACAAGCGTGTGAGCGCTTTATCCACCCTAGGGGATGTATCCCAACGTGACCTATCCTCTGGCGGGAAAGGGTACGTCATTAGTAACCTTTTAGAAATTACCAGTTTCTTATCGGGGTAAGCCCACGCTTCTTCACACACTTCATTTAACTCCTCAGATGGAGGAAAAAAAAAAAACTACTGGTAGTTTTTTCTCTCCAAACATAATACCCTTTTTTGTGGTACCGGGGGTAACATCAGAAATGTGCAACACATTTTTCATAGCCTCAATCATGTAACGTGTGGCCCTATTGGAAGTTACATTAGTCTCATCGTCGTCGACACTGGAGTCAGTATCCGTGTCGACATCTGTGTCTGCCATCTGAGGTAGAGGATGTTTTAGAGCCCCTGATGGCTTTTGAGACGCCTGGGCAGGCACAGGCTGAGAAGCCGGTTGTCCCATATTTGGTATGTCGTCAAACCTTTTATGTAAGGAGTCGACACTGTCACGTAATTCCTTCCACATAACCATCCACTCAGGTGTCGGCCCCGCAGGGGGTGACATCACATTTATAGGCATCTGCTCCGCCTCCACATAAGCCTCCTCATCAAACATGTCGACACAGCCGTACCGACACACTGCACACACACCGGGAATGCTCTGACAGAGAATAGGACCCCACAAAGCCCTTTGGGGAGACAGAGAGAGAGTATGCCAGCACACACACCAGAGCGCTATATAACACAGGGATTAACACTATAACTGAGTGTTTTCCCTTATAGCTGCGTATATATATATATATATATATATATATATATATATATATATATATATATATATATATTATATATATATATATATATATTGCTGCGCCTAAATTTAGTGCCCTCCCTCTCTTTTTTACCCTTTTGTAGCTTGAAACTGCAGGGGAGAGCCAGGGAGCGATCCTTCCAGCGGAGCTGTGAGGGAAAAATGGCGCCAGTGTGCTGAGGGAGATAGCCCCGCCCCTTTTTCGGCTGACTTTTCTCCCGCTTTTTTTATGGATTCTGGCAGGGGTATTTTTCACATATATAGCCTCTGGGACTATATATTGTGATTTTTTGCCAGCCAAGGTATTAATATTGCTGCTCAGGGCGCGCGCGCGCCCCCCCCCCCCAGCGCCCTGCACCCATCAGTGACCGGAGTGTGAGGTGTGCATGAGGAGCAATGGCGCACAGCTGCAGTGCTGTGCGCTACCTTGTTGAAGACCGAGGTCTTCTGCCGCCGATTTTCCGGACCATCTTCATGCTTCTGGCTCTGTAAGGGGGACGGCGGCGCGGCTCCGGGACCGGACGATCGAGGTCGGGTCCTGTGTTCGATCCCTCTGGAGCTAATGGTGTCCAGTAGCCTAAGAAGCCCAAGCTAGCTGCAAGCAGGTAGGTTCGCTTCTTCTCCCCTTAGTCCCTCGTAGCAGTGAGTCTGTTGCCAGCAGATCTCACTGAAAATAAAAAACCTAAAATATACTTTCTTTTCTAGGAGCTCAGGAGAGCCCCTAGTGAGCATCCAGCTCAACCGGGCACAAGATTCTAACTGAAGTCTGGAGGAGGGTCATAGAGGGAGGAGCCAGTGCACACCAGTTAGACCAAAAGCTCTTTTTTAGTTGTGCCAAGTCTCCTGCGGAGCCGCTATTCCCCATGGTCCTTACGGAGTCCCAGCATCCACTTAGGACGTCAGAGAAATATTAGCCATGTTTTCCCTGGCAATGGAACATAAGTAACAAACTGACAATGGGCCTAATTCAGAGTTGTATGCTATGCTGGTGTTTTCGCAACTGAGCAATTATCGGCAGACTGTGCATGCGCCCAAGGTATCTTTGTGCATGCGTTTGAAATAAGGATTTAGCCACAAAGTGATTGACAGGAAGTGACCATTTGAAGGTGGTAACATGGTGTTAGCTAATGGGCCCTAGGCACTTGTCGATGTTTCCAATTTGGACGTGGCTCGATTTCGATTAACAACCATCGTCCAAATTGGCTTACTATGCAGAACAAAGGAAAACCAATGATGAATGACCGCGCATCGTTCATCGCTGGTACATACACACTGAGCAATTTGAACGAATTCTCAGTCATTACTGAACGAGATCGTTCATATCAGCCGCACACATCGGCAAGTGTGTAGGGACCATAAGAGTGGTTGTGAAAATGCAGGCGTGTCATGGCAGTCTACAGGGCGTGTATGTGATGTCCTGTGTACAAAAACATGGCGCCTTCGTGGCTACTGCCGTGTCTAGACTGCGTAGCCATAGACCTACTTCAGCAGTCTATGTTTAACATTCTTGCGTATAGGCTGCTTATGTGTACGCAAATTGTCAATAAATTGCATTCCCTCCGATGAGCGGCTTTCATTGCTGGGCGACATCTTCGCTTGTTAATATCAGCAGTTGCATATCACTGAAAATATCAATTACAATTGCATTAGCGTACAACTCAATTAGGCCCAATATACATTTCAGGGGGTTGGATACGGGATACTGACAGTCGGGTTGCCAGCGGCATTTTGTCGGTCAGAAAACCAAAACTTCTTTTAAAGTAGACAAACCCTAGCCCACCCTTCCCGCAGCCAACCACAGCCCTCCCCTCCAGCAGCCCTAACCCTAATAAGACCCTTAAACTTACGTTCAGCATTCTGTTGGGATGTCCACTGCAGACATTGGGATCAATTCTGTTCGGCAACTAAAGAATAGCGCCGGGAATTAGCTCCCGACGCTATTCAATTCTGCTACTAGTTGCCCGCAATTGTCGGGAATTCTTCTCTCATCCCCGGGGGATGAGAGAAGAAACCCGACAAAAGTGCTGCCTCGCGGCCGGCGCGAGGCTGATTCTGTCGGGAATCAGCCTCGCGCCGGGTAGTTAAGTCGGAGAATGCCCGTTCTCCCGACAAAACTACCTGTTAAGTCGGCGAGAACGGGACATCGCCGACTTAACTTTAGCTGAATTGAATAGCATCGGGAGCTAATTCCCAGCGCTATTCTTTAGTTGCCGAATAGAATTGACCCCATTGTAATTGTCGGAATGTCAACTACAACCCATTTCAGTAAATGCATCAAAACTCATACAGCATGGTGTATATCTACCCCAAATCTTCAAGGCCCTGCAGCATTTTTCACATTATGTTTCCACTGATTAATCAAAAAATAGCCAGTATTAAAGAAAAAAAAGACAAACTTTTTATACACCTGACCGCTGTGCGACGTAGCGGCGCAATGTAACAATACATTGTGCCGCCGTTCACACTGCAAGATGCCACAATGTATTTGTTACATGCTGCATATAACACCGCTTCAGGCGGGCTATCGTCCCATTGGACGTGCAGCACATCCAATGGGAAAATGTTACTATCCAATGATATGGGTATACATGAGAATTCACACTAAACAATTCATCTCGATCGCAACATCTTCCAATATATCGTATGGTGTGTATACAAAATAAGAGGGATTTACTTAAACCTTATCCACACAAATAGCACTTTTGGAGGAGCTCCTACACCAGAAACCCCTATCAATTATACATAAAGCAGACGGGTGTGGTATTGAAGGTCGACAGTGTCTAAGTCAACCACTATTGGTCGACAGTAACTAGGTCGACAGGAGTTTTTAAATCTTTTTTGGTGTCATTTTCGCCGTCCAGTCACCCCAATTAGTCCACCGCTTCGCTCGCCATGCTTAAGACAAGGTGGCACACTGCGCTCAGCACAGGTTACCGTTCCCAATCGTAGTCCACGTGGATCGCAAAGTATGAAAAAAAAGGTTGTTTTTTTTAAAAAAAAGTGAACTCATGTCGACCTTTTGCCCTGTCGACCTAGAACATGTCAACCTAGAAACCCTGTCGACCTAGTTACTGTCGACCAATAGTGGTCAACCTAGACACTGTCGATTTAAGTCTTGTCGACCTAGAGACCGGATACCAAAGCAAACAGATTGCTAGAAATCATTTGTTTTCATTGAACAAGACGATTTGTGTAACAGTAAGGTGCCCATTAGCTATAAGCACGTGATATTCTTAAGTAATAAATTGCCCAAAAGTGATAAACCTCTAAGTGTCACCTATTAGCAAATATTTTGTTCTTGCTGGAGTTCAATAAAACGGGGGGAAAAAATCATTATTCTTTCAAAGGTTATCTCATTTCCCTGAATGGTCCGGTTCTGCAATTCTCTCCAAATAAAGCAAGTTCTCTTAAGGTATATTTCACTAGGGATAGAGATCCTTACAATATTCAGTCTTTACGTCTTGCTCATCCAAGATGGCTCTAATTTATAAGCCAATCAAATCATAGAAGTGTTCAGACGATGAGTGTGTAGATCTTGTGAGAATGATCTATCCACTTGAATTATGTTAGTGATGACAGGGCTGTATGTTACAAGAATGGTGTCGTCATGCAAATAAAGAAAAGGATTGAATGGGTAATTCGTGAAAGCCACAGACCTAAACTAGTTAGTGGAAGTGGCAGGAGCCAAAAAGGCACTGTGAAGTGATGTAAGATGCCAGTGCTGAACACATCTCTGTGAAAACAGCACATCTACTATCGCGAGTAGCTCCCTGCCTACACAGCCTAGCTGCGGTGGCAGGTGGCTACCCGCCATGTTTTCGGTTGCAAATCACTTACAAGGCATCGTTTTGCTTTGTCAGTGATTGCCCCTTTTAAAAAAAACGTCCGAGTTTGTTCAGCAAACTCTGTCCTCATTACATCCGGCCCACAGAGTCCAATGACATCCTTTTAATGGTCACACTTCAAATATTCAGAAAAATATGTAAATGAAATTAAGTCATTTTCTTAATTCTGCATGTCCATAATTTGTAGATTTTATTTATAACACAAATGCACAAATTCTGCTGTGGACACTGTTAATGGGTAACTATATGGCTCCATAGGGGACACCTTGGTAAATTTAAACAGTCTGCTCCAATGTTATTTCCCCTTAAACACCAAAATTTATAAAATTAGAACTTTTCTTTGTCATGCCAAAATGTTATTCTGGTACAGTGGCCACTAGTTTTGGCTTAAAAAAAAAAAAATACAAAAATAATTATTGAACGTCGAGGCCCAAAGGACTTGTACTAAGATTGTAAGCTTTCGAGCAGGGCCTTCCTACCTCTATGACCGTTTATTACCCAGTTTTGTTATATCATTGTTATTTCCAATTGTAAAGCGCAACGGAATTTGCTGCGCTATATAAGAAACTGTTAATAATAATAATAATAATAATAATAATAATAATAATAAAAGTCTGAGGTAGAAGACATCACATGATGTGCAAGTCAGGTACAGTCCTGCAGGTCAAAAAACTTGTCTGCGGATAGGTCCAACCCGCACACGTGCCATTTGGGCTTCTGTGTGAATTGTCAGGTGACAATAATATTTTGTGATTTGCGTCATTGTTTTCATGAGACATGGAATGTGACAATGGGTTTCATAGTGTCTATAAGAAAGGTGGCAGCATACACACAGTTAAAGTTGAATGCAGCCTTGTTTTTATTGCACATCAATTGCTACTAACTGTACTGTATATTCATTTTACTTATTTACTACTGAAAAACTACAAATGTGAGCATCCTGGGAGTAACATCAAGCAGGAAGAGAAAGTTCAGTTTTTAAAAGTTTTAGTATTGTTGGGAGAATGATACAGCAGAAGAGTCATGTATACCAGTAACATATAAAAATACAGATTTTAGAACTGGTAAAAATCTAATTGAATTGCTTTAAATCAGTATTCACTAGATCTATCAAACATATGCATAAACAGTTCAGAGAGTTTTAAAAATGTTTCCTATATAAGCTTAGTGTCACCTTTAACTAGTTTAAGAGGAACAGTAAATATTCTAAAACATGCTATAGACCGACAAGAGCGTAAAATGATTAAATACTGTATATTAAAACTGCAGCGAAGTTGCAACAAATCTTCTGGGTAGATAAACACACCAGTGTCGAGAGACACTTGTTTAGATGACTGAAAACACTATATATCTTTCTACATGTTAACCCATGATGTATAAAACACCTCTTAGAAGCTAAGTACCCTTCAACTGTGAAACTAAACAAAATATTTAATGTGTGAGCATACAATAAAAAGGTTTCTCCATCCAGTTGAAAGCTTTGGATTATATGATGCACAGGAGCAAATACTATTGGTTGATACCACAAAAGGAGATAGGGGGCAGCTTTCATTAGCCGACTTCCTGATTTCATTGTGAAGATAACAAGCTGAAACCTTTTGTTTATGGAGAGTATCATCTCCCAAGGAGGCCATTCTAGGACAAAGATGATGCAGTGTTGTCCCATCTGGTGGTCTTATCTTCCATTTCCTCTCCCACACACGAAACATGAGACACTATAGATTTACAGTTACCCTGAGACTTTTTAGCAGATTTTAAAGTAAACGTAAAAGATAGACCTGAACATCTTTCATGAAAATGCATCTCACTTACAGGCCACAGCTCAATTCGCCAAATAATAGGGAGACATAACAGGTTTTAACACTGGCATTAAACAGGCTGCACATACGGTAATGGGAGTAATACAAGATCACATTAAATGAAACACACAGCAATATACATACTGAAATAAATACCAATTAAAATATTATAAAAGAGTCAAGTTATAATTTGCAAGAAAGAAGGTTACACGACACATTGTGACTACCATGAAAACGCGTTAAGTGAACCTGCCCAGGGCCTGTGACTCCCCATCCATTCCATTAGCCAAAGCTCTATGGAAATCCATGGATCAGATGTTAAAGCTACAAGACACTCAGCATGCATCTTTCACCATATCAACGTTATTCAATGGAGGCTAGAGGACACAGGAGGCTGCACCACAAAGGCAATACAGTGCCAGGGGATCTATGTAACAAATGCAGCACACTAACGTCGTGCAAGTCATCTTATGCTCAATCTGAAAGCCATATATGATGGGCTATGTTGTATCACCTTTGTACCACGCATGCGGCCGGTTCCTGTTACCATACAGGAATTGGAGAGGATGGAGATGCTCCCATCCCCCAGATGCCAGGTGAACCTGCCATTAGAGGGATACAGAGGCACCAGGTACCAGGCCCCATCTCTCACCCTCCAGCACTGCGGACAGAGCCAGCCCTGTGGTAGAACGGGCCAGGATGTGGGGGAGCACGAGGCCCGTGCGGCAGCCGCCGGCACATCAGTAAGGATCGGGGGCGAATTGCTGCCATCAGGGGGTAGAACCTCCATTAGCACAAAAGCAGCTCTCACCTGGGGCCAGCGGCGTCCTCACTGCGTAGAATCAAGGCTGAGCGGTCGGTTCTCGGAAGCGGAGTGAATGGCGGTGATGCCGGCGCGTAGTTATGACGCTAATGGAGGGGGCCGGCACGGATCCTGCCTCCGCCTGGTTGCCGCCGGTTACCTGGCCTGATGTAATACAGTGACAGAGATTCCCCCAGGAGTTACAGGCAGGCCGCACACGCTGAACCGCCACCTAAATTCCCACTGCACTCCCCTCCGCGCACACCAGCAGCTAGCGAGAGCCCCGGCGCCAGAAAAGATGGCCGACCGCCAACGGACAACGTCAGCACGCAGGCGTGGAAGTGGCGACGTTCTGTGGTCTTTGCCAGGGTCAAAGATGGCGGCTGTACATAGGTTAGCCCATGCTTCCATGTCTATGGTCATTCATAAATGGCGAATAACCGTATCCGGCCATGTTTAGTTTGGGCATTAGACGCATACAATAGACACAAGAAGAACAGTTTCTGTGCATGATAAGGAGGTTTGTGCTATTTAATGCTTCGGTGATAGTTACCACGGTACTGTGAGAGTAACATGCTATAATGTTATTGTAGTGTTAAAAATTGTATCTGTTTCGACTTCAACAGTGGTTCAGCTTAAAGTTTAGGGGAAGGAGTAATACTTTTGCATACTTTTTTGAGGCTGGGCTCATAGAGACATTTTATGGTATCAGCACAGCTTTGACTAAACTAATTGCACACAGCACTTTTAGTGCTTTAAAAATCAGCGGTTGTGAAATATCCACTTTCTCTCTTCAGGTTCACCAGACGTGGAATATTCATTGTTACTAGCTCATTGATTACTTTAGGGGAAGGAGTAAGTCGCTGAGAAGCGCATCCCCTCTGCAGTTAATTATATAGACACTGTATATGCATTTGAAAGAACTGAGCAACATTTGGTGATAATTCACCTTTTTATGTTACATGTAGTTTGTCTTTTGTCTGTGTTTACCGGTAATAGGTTGTTTCACTAGTATAATATTTATGCTGTTTTAGAACAAACATTAATTCTTTTTCTTAATAAAAACATATGTTTGGAAAATTTTGATTCATAGTTTTTATTACCCTATGATTTGCGCTGGGGAAATTGTGTTTTTTTTTATGCTTAAATATCTGTGGGGTTAGGTAGTGACTCCACCTCCTTCAGCAGCATTTCTAGGATAACTTGCCTTTGTTTTTAGCGCAGTGTCATTGCCTTTTTCTCTGACGTCCTAGTGGATGCTGGGACTCCGTCAGGACCATGGGGATTAGCGGCTCCGCAGGAGACAGGGCACAAAAATAAAAGCTTTAGGACTAGGTGGTGTGCACTGGCTCCTCCCCCTATGACCCTCCTCCAAGCCTCAGTTAGGTTTTTGTGCCCGTCCGAGCAGGGTGCAATCTAGGTGGCTCTCCTAAAGAGCTGCTTAGAAAAAGTTATTAGGTTTTTTATTTTCAGTGAGTCCTGCTGGCAACAGGCTCACTGCAACGAGGGACTTAGGGGAGAAGAAGTGAACTCACCTGCGTGCAGGATGGATTGGCTTCTTAGGCTACTGGACACCATTAGCTCCAGAGGGATCGAACACAGGCCCAGCCATGGAGTCCGGTCCCGGAGCCGCGCCGCCGACCCCCTTGCAGATGCCGAAAAGTGAAGAGGTCCAGAAACCGGCGGCAGAAGACTTTTCAGTCTTCATGAGGTAGCGCACAGCACTGCAGCTGTGCGCCATTGTTGTCAGCACACTTCACACCAGCGGTCACTGAGGGTGCAGGGCGCTGGGGGGCCCCGCCCTGGGTAGCAATGATAATACCTTGTTCTGGCTAAAAATACATCACATATAGCCCCTGGGGCTATATGGATGTATTTAACCCCTGCCAGGTCTCACAAACACCGGGAGAAGAGCCCGCCGAAATAGGGGGCGGGGCATATCTCCTCAGCACACAGCGCCATTTTCCTGCACAGCTCCGCTGCGAGGAAGGCTCCCAGGACTCTCCCCTGCACTGCACTACAGAAACAGGGTAAAAAAACAGAGAGGGGGGGCACTTTTTTGGCGATATTGATATATTAAGCTGCTATAAAGGAAACAACACTTCTGTAGGGTTGTTCCTATATATTTATAGCGCTTCGGTGTGTGCTGGCAAACTCTCCCTCTGTCTCCCCAAAGGGCTAGTGGGGTCCTGTCTTCGATAAGAGCATTCCCTGTGTGTCTGCTGTGTGTCGGTACGTGTGTGTCGACATGTATGAGGACGATGTTGGTGTGGAGGCGGAGCAATTGCCGGTAATGGTGATGTCACCCCCTAGGGAGTCGACACCGGAATGGATGGCTTTGTTTATGGAATTACGTGATAATGTCAGCACGTTACAAAAATCAGTTGACGACATGAGACGGCCGGCAAACCAGTTAGTACCTGTCCAGGCGTCTCAGACACCGTCAGGGGCTGTAAAACGCCCTTTACCTCAGTCGGTCGACACAGACCCAGACACGGACACCGAATCTAGTGTCGACGGTGAAGAAACAAACGTATTTTCCAGTAGGGCCACACGTTATATGATCACGGCAATGAAGGAGGCTTTGCATATCTCTGATACTGCAAGTACCACAAAAAGGGGTATTATGTGGGGTCTGAAAAAACTACCTGTAGTTTTTCCTGAATCAGAGGAATTGAATGAAGTGTGTGATGAAGCGTGGGTTAACCCCGATAGAAAACTGCTAATTTCAAAGAAGTTATTGGCATTATATCCTTTCCCGCCAGAGGTTAGGGCGTGCTGGGAAACACCCCCTAGGGTGGATAAGGCACTCACACGCTTATCAAAACAAGTGGCGTTACCGTCTCCTGAAACGGCCGCCCTCAAGGATCCAGCTGATAGGAGGCTGGAAACTACCCTGAAAAGTATATACACTCATACTGGTGTTATACTGCGACCAGCCATCGCCTCTGCATGGATGTGCAGTGCTGGGGTGGTTTGGTCGGATTCCCTGACTGAAAATATTGATACCCTGGATAGGGACAGTATTTTATTGACTATAGAGCAATTAAAGGATGCTTTTCTTTATATGCGAGATGCTCAGAGGGATATTTGCACTCTGGCATCGAGAGTAAGTGCGATGTCCATATCTGCCAGAAGAAGTTTATGGACGCGACAGTGGTCAGGTGATGCGGATTCCAAACGGCATATGGAAGTATTGCCGTATAAAGGGGAGGAATTATTTGGGGTCGGTCTATCGGATTTGGTGGCCACGGCAACAGCCGGGAAATCCACCTTTTTACCTCAGGTCCCCTCCCAACAGAAAAAGACACCGTCTTTTCAGCCGCAGTCCTTTCGTTCCTATAAGAACAAGCGGGCAAAAGGACAGTCATATCTGCCCCGAGGCAAAGGAAAGGGTAAGAGAGTGCACCAAGCAGCTCCCTCCCAGGAGCAGAAGCCCTCCCCGGCTTCTGCAAAGCCCTCAGCATGACGTTGGGGCTTTACAAGCGGACTCAGGGGCGGTGGGGGGTCGACTCAAGAATTTCAGCGCACAGTGGGCTCACTCACAGGTGGACCCCTGGATCCTGCAGGTAGTATCTCAGGGTTATAGGTTGGAATTCGAGAAGTCTCCCCCTCGCCGGTTCCTAAAGTCTGCTCTGCCAACGTCTCCCTCAGACAGGGCGACGGTATTGGAAGCCATTCACAAGCTGTATTCTCAGCAGGTGATAGTCAAGGTACCCCTCCTACAACAGGGAAAGGGGTATTATTCCACACTATTTGTGGTACCGAAGCCGGACGGCTCGGTAAGACCTATTCTAAATCTGAAATCTTTGAACCTGTACATACAAAAATTCAAGTTCAAGATGGAGTCACTCAGAGCAGTGATAGCGAATCTGGAAGAAGGGGACTTTATGGTGTCCCTGGACATCAAGGATGCTTACCTGCATGTCCCAATTTGCCCTTCACATCAAGGGTACCTCAGGTTCGTGGTGCAAAACTGTCATTATCAGTTTCAGACGCTGCCGTTTGGATTGTCCACGGCACCTCGGGTCTTTACCAAGGTAATGGCCGAAATGATGTTTCTTCTGCGAAGAAAAGGCGTATTGATTATCCCTTACTTGGACGATCTCCTGATAAGGGCAAGGTCCAGAGAACAGCTGGGGGACGTAGTAGCACTAACCCAAGTAGTGCTGCAACAGCACGGGTGGATTCTGAATTTTCCAAAATCTCAATTGACCCCGACGACACGTCTGCTGTTCCTGGGAATGATTCTGGACACGGTTCAGAAAAAGGTGTTTCTTCCGGAGGAGAAAGCCAGGGAGTTATCCGAACTTGTCAGGAACCTCCTAAAACCAGGAAAAGTGTCTGTGCATCAATGCACAAGAGTCCTGGGAAAAATGGTGGCTTCTTACGAAGCGATTCCATTCAGCAGATTCCACGCACGAACTTTTCAGTGGGATCTGCTGGACAAATGGTCCGGATCGCATCTGCAGATGCATCAGCGGATAACTTTGTCTCCACGGACAAGGGTGTCTCTTCTGTGGTGGTTGCAGAGTGCTCATCTGTTAGAGGGCCGCAGATTCGGCATACAGGACTGGGTCCTGGTGACCACGGATGCCAGTCTGAGAGGCTGGGGAGCGGTCACACAGGGAAGAAACTTCCAGGGAGTGTGGTCAAGCCTGGAGATGTCTCTTCACATAAATATACTGGAGCTAAGAGCGATTTACAATGCTCTAAGCCTGGCAAAACCCCTGCTTCAGGGTCAGCCGGTGTTGATCCAGTCGGACAACATCACGGCAGTCGCCCACGTAAACAGACAGGGCGGCACAAGAAGCAGGAGGGCAATGGCAGAAGCTGCAAGGATTCTTCGCTGGGCGGAAGATCATGTGATAGCACTGTCAGCAGTGTTCATTCCGGGAGTGGACAACTGGGAAGCGGACTTCCTCAGCAGACACGATCTACACCCGGGAGAGTGGGGACTTCATCCAGAAGTCTTCCACATGATTGTGAACCGTTGGGAAAAACCAAAGGTGGATATGATGGCGTCCCGCCTCAACAAAAAACTGGACAGGTATTGCGCCAGGTCAAGAGACCCTCAGGCAATAGCTGTGGACGCTCTGGTAACACCGTGGGTGTTCCAGTCAGTGTATGTGTTTCCTCCTCTGCCTCTCATACCAAAAGTACTGAGAATTATACGGCAAAGGGGAGTAAGAACGATACTCGTGGCTCCGGATTGGCCAAGAAGAACTTGGTACCCGGAACTTCAGGAGATGCTCACGGAAGATCCGTGGCCTCTACCTCTAAGACGGGACCTGCTTCAGCAGGGACCGTGTCTATTCCAAGACTTACCGCGGCTGCGTTTGACGGCATGGCGGTTGAACGCCGAATTCTAAGGGAAAAAGGCATTCCGGAAGAGGTCATCCCTACCCTGGTAAAAGCCAGGAAGGAGGTGACTGCACAACATTATCACCGCATTTGGAGAAAATATGTTGCGTGGTGTGAGGCCAGGAAGGCCCCGACGGAGGAATTTCAACTGGGTCGATTCCTACATTTCCTGCAAACAGGATTGTCTATGGGCCTCAAATTAGGGTCCATTAAGGTTCAAATTTCGGCCCTGTCGATTTTCTTCCAGAAAGAATTGGCTTCAGTTCCTGAAGTCCAGACTTTTGTAAAAGGAGTACTACATATACAGCCCCCGGTTGTGCCCCCAGTGGCTCCGTGGGATCTTAATGTAGTTTTGGATTTTCTCAAATCCCATTGGTTTGAGCCACTCAAATCGGTGGATTTGAAATATCTTACATGGAAAGTAACCATGCTACTGGCCCTGGCTTCAGCCAGGAGAGTGTCAGAATTGGCGGCTTTATCGTATAAAAGCCCATATCTGATTTTCCATTCGGACAGGGCAGAACTGCGGACGCGTCCTCAGTTTCTGCCTAAGGTGGTTTCAGCGTTTCACCTGAACCAGCCTATTGTGGTGCCTGCGGCTACTAGCGATTTGGAGGATTCCAAGTTGCTGGACGTTGTCAGGGCATTGAAAATATATATTTCAAGGACGGCTGGAGTCAGAAAATCTGACTCGCTGTTTATACTGTATGCACCCAACAAGCTGGGTGCTCCTGCTTCTAAGCAGACGATTGCTCGTTGGATTTGTAGCACAATTCAACTTGCACATTCTGTGGCAGGCCTGCCACAGCCTAAATCTATCAAGGCCCATTCCACAAGGAAGGTGGGCTCATCTTGGGCGGCTGCCCGAGGGGTCTCGGCATTACAACTCTGCCGAGCAGCTACGTGGTCGGGGGAGAACACGTTTGTAAAATTCTACAAATTTGATACCCTGGCTAAAGAGGACCTGGAGTTCTCTCATTCGGTGCTGCAGAGTCATCCGCACTCTCCCGCCCGTTTGGGAGCTTTGGTATAATCCCCATGGTCCTGACGGAGTCCCAGCATCCACTAGGACGTCAGAGAAAATAAGATTTTACTTACCGATAAATCTATTTCTCGTAGTCCGTAGTGGATGCTGGGCGCCCATCCCAAGTGCGGATTGTCTGCAATACTTGTACATAGTTATTGTTACAAAAAAATCGGGTTGTTATTGTTGTGAGCCGTCTGTTCAGAGGCTCCTACGTTTGTCATACTGTTAACTGGGTTCAGATCACAAGTTGTACGGTGTGATTGGTGTGGCTGGTATGAGTCTTACCCGGGATTCAAAATCCTTCCTTATTGTGTACGCTCGTCCGGGCACAGTATCCTAACTGAGGCTTGGAGGAGGGTCATAGGGGGAGGAGCCAGTGCACACCACCTAGTCCTAAAGCTTTTATTTTTGTGCCCTGTCTCCTGCGGAGCCGCTAATCCCCATGGTGCTGACGGAGTCCCAGCATCCACTACGGACTACGAGAAATAGATTTATCGGTAAGTAAAATCTTATTTTTTGTTTGCATGCAGCATTGTCTTGTGCTCTGGCAAATAGAGTCACAGACTATAGTCCATGTCAATGCTTAATTAACTGTCTCTTACATCCTAGTGGATACTGGGGATCTGTGCTTTAGTACCTTGGGGTAAAGATCGGTTCCACTGGAGCCTGGCACTTTAAAACCTTTAATGTGTGTGTGTATGTGTGTGCTGGCGCCTCCCCTCTATGCCCCTCCTACCAGACTCAGTTTAGAAAATTGTGCCCAAGGAGCTGGGTGCATTTCTCTGGAGCTCCAGAGAGTTTCCTTTATTTTTTATTTTAGTTTATTATTTTCAGATAGTACTGGTTGGCAACTAGTCTACCTGCTTCGTGGGACTTAGAGGGGGGACCGAACCAACCTCCTGAGGGTTAATGGTTCGTAATCCCAGCTGACAGGACACTGAGCTCCTGAGGTGCTGTTCACACACCGTTAATGTATGTGCCCACGCCAGCAGATAGCCGCCACCCTCTAACAGATGTCGAAGATCGATAGGTGCGGTGTTAGTTAACACCGGGGTCCCTGGTGCGGTTTTGGCGGCATGTCACGGGCCTCGAGCTGCGGTGCCCGCCGCGGACTACACTGGCTCAGGGCTCATGCCCCGCAGTGCTCTCTATCAATCAAGGCTTTGTGTGTACTGTTATGTATATTTGATGTTTGTTAACATGGCCAGTATAATAATACAGGGACTGTGTGCCATTTCAAGGGGCGGGGCTTCCCAGAGCTGGACCAGAGGCGGGAAGGCGCCATTTCCTGCTGCTGCGGATCATCAAGGCTGCATGCACGCTGCTCCTCCAGGGACCCACGCGGGTTACAGACTCTGTACTGGTACCAGTGGGTCATAGCAGGGGGATAGCTCGCCAGCGGTAGCGCCGCTGCACTTCTATCAGATTGTACACATATTTTCACACACTGTGCTGCTGTGTTTGTGTGCTGGTCTCCGTTCCTCAGTGTCACTCCAGGGGCTCTCTAGGGTCTGTGTGGTGGTGTTTCAGTGAGCTGCACTGTATTCCTGTTGTGTACATACGTCTGTGGACATGGTTATGTGTGCTCCTTGTAACTCTACCCCTTCATCAGTGGGGTCCCTCATGTGTGAACAGTGTTCCTTATCTCCACAGGGGCACAGTTCACATGCATCTGACTGGTTAGATGATTTTAAAAGCACGAATTAGCTGCAGCTAAAAAGGAGAGACAGGTGTTGAAACAGTCTATTGATTGCATGGCTAAAGCAGCAGATACCAGACAGGCTTCTCACCCCCCCCCCCCCCTCCCCCTGTTGGTTTCACATACACGCTCAATGCCACAAGTGATCCAGTCTGATTCTGATCAGCCTGATGTGGATGATGATGATATGGATGAGGACAGCTCTCTGTCCCCTGGGGCGGTGGCCCTCATTTATGCTGTAAGAGAGGTTCTGCACATACCGGATTAGACAAAGAAAGAGGGTGTGCACTAACAAAGAATGCGCAATTAAAACAGACTGAGCAGCCTTGTTACTGCACCGGGAGGGACAAACACATAAATCCCTGAGTATTCAAAAAATGCAGAAATATGCAGCATACATTGGCGCTCAGGCCGTAAGATGTATCCTTACACAGGTTGGAGGGATATACTGAATACAACCAAGGTTGGTTAGAATAAAGTGCATTTATTTATAAGAAAAACATACTGACATGCATGTGTCATGAATTATTAAAAAGACAAATATAAAGACATAAAAACATATATTCGGTATGAACTGGGAGGCAGTGGCTGGGTTAAAGTGCTTGTGCAGTAAATGAGTGAGCAAATCTCTCACCATCTGATGGCCCTGCGGTGGGCTAGCTTGTAAGAGAGCAATGCTGGTCTGGCGCTGATGTAGCCCGGCACCACCGCATAGAGCATAAATCAGCTTGAGAATCCCTTTAATGGTGTCACCGCTCCTTTGTCCAGTCCTCTATCCAGATACAACGCGTTTCGGTCATTTGCTTTTGACCTTTTTCAAGTTTTGGATTGAGGATGTGTGTCTGGGTAGCTCTTTTATACCCCACAGGAGATCTCCATTCTTAACACCTGTGTTCACATTGCACGCCGCGTCTCGCCGGCTCGTCCCGCCGGAAGTGACGCGCTCTGCGTTCCATCGCCGGCCGGAAGTGTCTCTGTATGCGTTCCAGCGCTTTACCGGAAGTACTGTCCCGGCCGCCGCGGTCACGATTGTATTACAACTCTTTGGTGATCCTTCCCTCCGACCATATGTTGTCCATAGGGTATATAGTGTGATGTCACGTATAAAGGGCTAAAAGGTTGAATTGGATTCAGACTTTTCTTCATAGAGGATTAGCGGGTCCTCGTCGGCCATCTTTGTTACTGGAAAGGATCCCTTTTTCCATATTATTGGTATCACGGAGATTTAATATAAAAATTAAGAATCCCATCGTGTTCTTCATGAACATTTTATGGAGAAAACCCACTCTGACCAAACTTTGTGGTACTTTATGTTCCCACTAGTCCTTCCCTATTACCCGAGTGGGGGCACTCCGCTTTTGTATTATTCCGATGGAATTTTTTGCAACAGATATATCTCCACATGTGAGTGAAAATGAAAAGAGAAAGAGAAAAAAGGGTTTTCTCTAACGTCCTAGTGGATGCTGGGGACTCCGAAAGGACCATGGGGAATAGCGGCTCCGCAGGAGACTGGGCACAAAGTAAAAGCTTTAGGACTAGCTGGTGTGCACTGGCTCCTCCCCCTATGACCCTCCTCCAAGCCTCAGTTAAGATTTTGTGCCCGAACGAGAAGGGTGCAATCTAGGTGGCTCTCCTGAGCTGCTTAGAGTAAAAGTTTAAATAGGTTTTCTCTAACGTCCTAGTGGATGCTGGGGACTCCGTCAGGACCATGGGGGATAGCGGCTCCGCAGGAGACAGGGCACAAAAGCAAGCTTTTAGGATCACATGGTGTGTACTGGCTCCTCCCCCTATGACCCTCCTCCAAGCCTCAGTTAGGTTTTTGTGCCCGGCCGAGAAGGGTGCAATCTAGGTGGCTCTCTTAAAGAGTTACTTAGAAAAAGTTTTTAGGTTCTTTATTTTCAGTGAGTCCTGCTGGCAACAGGCTCACTGCATCGAGGGACTTAGGGGAGAGATTTTCAACTCACCTGCGTGCAGGATGGATTGGATTCTTAGGCTACTGGACATAGCTCCAGAGGGAGTCGGAACACAGGGCTCGCCCTGGGGTTCGTCCCGGAGCCGCGCCGCCGACCCCCCTTGCAGACGCTGAAGATGAAGAGGTCCGGAACCAGGCGGCAGAAGACTCTCAGTCTTCATCAGGTAGCGCACAGCACTGCAGCTGTGCGCCATTGTTGTCAGCACACTTCACACAGCGGTCACGGAGGGTGCAGGGCGCTGGAGGGGGGCGCCCTGGGCAGCAATGTATAATACCTGTATGGCGAAAAATACATCACATATAGCCCTTGAGGCTATATGGATGTATTTAACCCCTGCCAGATATCTAAAACTCCGGAGAAGAAGCCCGCCGAAAAGGGGGCGGGGCCTATTCTCCTCAGCACACAGCGCCATTTTCCCTCACAGAAAGGCTGGTGGGAAGGCTCCCATGCTCTCCCCTGCACTGCACTACAGAAACAGGGTTAAAACAGAGAGGGGGGGCACTGATTTGGCGATATGTATATATATTAAAATGCTATAAGGGAGGAACACTTATATAAAGGTTGTCCCTGGATAATTATAGCGTTTTGGTGTGTGCTGGCAAACTCTCCCTCTGTCTCCCCAAAGGGCTAGTGGGTCCTGTCCTCTATCGGAGCATTCCCTATGTGTGTGCTGTATGTCGGTACGTGTGTGTCGACATGTATGAGGAAAATATTGGTGAGGAGGCGGAGCAAATTGCCTGTATGGTGATGTCACTCTCTAGGGAGTCGACACCGGAATGGATGGCTTATTTATGGAAATTACGTGACAATGTCAACACGCTGCAAGCCGGTTGACGACATGAGAGGGCCGGCGAACAAATTAGTATCTGTCCAGGCGTCTCAAACACCGTCAGGGGCTGTAAAATGCCCATTTACCTCAGTCGGTCGACACAGACCCAGACACGGACACTGATTTCAGTGTCGACGGTGAAGAAACAAACGTATTTTCTTTTAGGGCCACACGTTAAGGGCAATGAAGGAGGTGTTACATATTTCTGATACTCCAAGTACCACAAAAAAGGGTATTATGTGTGAGGTGAAAAAACTACCTGTAGTTTTTCCTGAATCCGATAAATTAAATGAAGTGTGTGATGATGCGTGGGTTTCCCCCGATAGAAAATTATTGGCGGTATACCCTTTCCCGCCTGAAGTTAAGGCGCGGTGGGAAACACCCCTCAGGGTGGATAAGGCGCTCACACGCTTATCAGAACAAGTAGCGGTACCATCTACGGATAGGGCCGTACTTAAGGAGCCAGCTGATAGGAGGCTGAAAAATATCCTAAAAAGTATACACACACATGCTGGTGTTATACTGCGACCAGCGATCGCCTCAGCCTGGATGTGCAGAGCTGAGGTGGCTTGGTCGGATTCCCTGACTAAAAATATTGATACCTTTGACAGGGACAGTATTTTATTGACTATAGAGCATTTAAAGGATGCATTTCTATATATGCGAGATGCGCAGAGGGATATTTGCACTCTGGCATCAAGAGTAAATGCGATGTCCATATCTGCAAGAAGATGTTTATGGACACGACAGTGGTCAGGTGATGCAGATTCCAAACGGCACAAAGATGTATTGCCGTATAAAGGGGAGGAGTTATTTGGGGTCGGTCCATGGGACCTGGTGGCCAGGGCAACTGCTGGAAAATCCACCGTTTTTTACCCTAAGTCACATCTCTGCAGAAAAAGACACCGTCTTTTCAGCCTCAGTCCTTTCGTCCCTATAAGAGTCATATCTGCCCAGGGATAGAGGAAAGGGAAGAAGACTGCAGCAGGCAGCCCATTCCCAGGAACAGAAGCCTTCCACCGCTTCTACCAAGTTCTCAGCATGACGCTGGGACCGTACAGGACCCCTGGATCCTACAAGTAGTATCCAAGGGGTACAGATTGGAATGTCGAGAGGTTTCCCCCCTCGCAGGTTCCTGTAGTCTGCTGTACCAATGTCTCCCTCCGACAGGGAGGCAGTATTGAAAACAATTCACAAGCTGTATTCCCAGCAGGTGATAATAAAATTACCCCTCCGACAACAAGGAAAGGGGTATTACTCCACACTATATGGTGGTACTGAAGGCTAGGTGAGACCTATTCTAAATCTGAAAAATTTGAACACTTACAAGGGTTCAAATCCAGATGGAGTCACTCAGAGCAGTGATAGCAAAGAACAAGGGGACTAGATGGTGTCCCGGGACATCAGGGATGCTTACCTCCATGTCCCAAAATTTGCCTTTTCTCACCAAGGGTACCTCAGGTTCGTGGTACAGAACTGTCACTATCAGTTTCAAGACGATGCCGTTGGATTGTCCAAGGCACCCCGGGTCCTTACCAAGGTAATGACCGAAAGGAGGATTCGTCTTCAAAGAAAATGGACGACCTCCTGATAAGAACAAGGTCCAGAGAACAGTTGGAGGTCGGAGTAGCACTATCTCAAGTAGTTCTACGACAGCACGGGTGGATTCTAAATATTCCAAAACCGCAGTTGTTCCGACGACACGTCTGCTGGTCCTAGGGATGATTCTGGACACAGTCCAGGAAAAGGTGTTTCTCCCAGAGGAGAAAGCCAGGGAGTTATCCGAGCTAATCGGGATCCTCCTAAAACCAGGAAAAGTGTCAGTGCATCATTGCACAAGAGTCCTGGTAAAAATGGTGGCTTATTACGAAGCGCTTCCATTCGGCAGATTTCACGCAAGAACTCTTCAGTGGGATCTGCTGGACAAATGGTCCGGATCGCATCTTCAGATGCATCAGCGGATAACCCTATATCCAAGGACAAGGGTGTCTCTCCTGTGGTGATTACAGAGTGCTCATCTTCTAGAGGGCCGCAGATTCGGCATTCAGGATTGGATGCTCGTGACCACGGAGGCCAGCCTGAGAGGCTGGGGAGCAGTCACACAAGGAGTGTGATCAAGTCTGGAGAATTCTCTCCACATAAATATACTGGAGCTAAGAGCAAATTTATAATGCTCTAAGCTTAGCAAGACCTCTGCTTCAAGGTCAGCCGGTATTGATCCAGTGGGATAACATCACGGCAGTCGCCCACGTAAACAGAAAGGGCGGCACAAGAAGCAGGAGGGCAGTGGCAAAACTGCAAGGATTTTTCGCTAGGCGGAAAATCATGTGATAACACTGTCGGCAGTGTTCATTCTGGGAGTGGACGACTGGGAAGCAGACTTCCTCAGCAGGCACGACCTCCACCCGGGAGAGTGGGAACTTCATCGGGAAGTTTTCCGCATGATTGTGAACCGTTGGGAAAGACCAAAGGTGGACATGATGGCATCCCGCCCGAACAAAAAATGGGACAGGTATTGCGCCAGGTCACGAGACCTTCAGGCGATAGCTGTGGACGTCCTGGTAACACCGTGGGTGTAACAGTCGGTGTATGTGTTCCCTCCTCTGCTTCTCATAACCAAGGTATTGAGAATTATAAGACATAGAGGAGTAAGAACTATACTCGTGGCTCCGGATTGGCCAAGAGGGACTTGGTAACCGGAACTTCAAGAGATGCTCACAGAGGACTAATGGCCTCGGGAGCTAAGAAGGGATTTGCTTTCAGCAAGTACCATGTCTGTTCCAAGAGGAACCGTGGCATCGGCCTTTAAGAAAGGACCTGCTCCAGCAGGGACCTTGTCTGTTCCAAGACTTACCGCGACTGCGTTTGACGGCATGGCGGTTTGAACGCCGGATCCTAAGGGAAAAGGCATTCCGGAAGAGGTCATACCTACCCTGGTCAAAGCCAGGAAGGAGGTGACCGCACAACGTTATCACCACATGTGGTAAAAATATGTTGCGTGGGTGAGGCCAGGAAGGCCCCACGAAAAAATTTCAACTAGGTCGATTTCTGCACTTCCTGCAAACAGGAGTGTCTATGAGCCTAAAATTGGGTCCATTACGGTTCAAGTTTCGGCCCTATAGATTTTCTTCCAGAAAGAATTGGCTTCAGTTCCTGAAGTCCAGACGTTTGTCAAGGGAGTATTGCATATACAGCCCTTGTGTGCCTCCAGTGGCACCGTGGGATCTCAACGTAGTGTTGGGATTCCTCAAATCATATTGGTTTGAACCACTCAAATCTGTGGATTTGAAATATCTCACATGGAAAGTGACCATGCTGTTGGCCCTGGCCTAGGCCAGGCGATTGTCAAAATTGGCGGCTTTGTCTTACAAAAGCCCATATTTGATTTTCCATTCGGACAGGGCAGAACTGCGGACTCGTCCCCAGTTTCTTCCTAAGGTGGTGTCAGCGTTTCACCTGAAACAACCTATTGTGGTGCCTGCGGCTACTAGGGACTTGGAGGACTCCAAGTTGCTAGACGTTGTCAGGGCCCTGAAAATATATATATATATATATATATATATATATATAATTCCAGGACGGCTGGAGTCAGAAAGTCTGACTTGCTGTTTATATTGTAGGCACCCAAAAAGCTGGGTGCTCCTGCTTCTAAGCAGACTATTGCTCGTTGGATTTGTAGTACAATTCAGCTTGCACATTCTGTGGCAGGCCTGCCACAGCCAAAATCTGTAAATGCCCATTCCACAAGGAAGGTGGGCTCATCTTGGGCGGCTGCCCGAGGGGTCTCGGCTTTACAACTTTGCCGAGCAGCTACTTAGTCAGGGGCAAACACGTTTGCTAAATTCTACAAATTTGATACCCTGGCTGAGGAGGACCTGGAGTTCTCTCATTTGGTGCTGCAGAGTCATCCGCACTCTTCCGCCCGTTTGGGAGCTTTGGTATAATCCCCATGGTCCTGACGGAGTCCCCAGCATCCACTAGGACGTTAGAGAAAATAAGATTTTACTTACCGATAAATCTATTTCTCATAGTCCGTAGTGGATGCTGGGCGCCCATCCCAAGTGCGGATTGTCTGCATTACTTGTACATAGTTATTGTTACAAAAAAATCGGGTTATTATTGTTGTGAGCCATCTTTTTTAGAGGCTACTTCATTGTTATCATACTGTTAACTGGGTTAAAATCACAAGTTGTACGGTGTGATTGGTGTGGCTGGTATGAGTCTTACCCGGGATTCAAGATCCTTCCTTTTTGTGTACGCTCGTCCGGGCACAGTACCTAACTGAGGCTTGGAGGAGGGTCATAGGGGGAGGAGCAAGTACACACCATGTGATCCTAAAAGCTTGCTTTTGTGCCCTGTCTCCTGCGGAGCCGCTATCCCCCATGGTCCTGACGGAGTCCCCAGCATCCACTACGGACTATGAGAAATAGATTTATCGGTAAGTAAAATCTTATTTTTTTATTTTCAGTGAGACCTGCTGGCAACAGGCTCACTGCATCGAGGGACTAAGGGGAGAAGAAGCGAACTCACCTGCGTGCAGAGTGGATTGGGCTTCTTAGGCTACTGGACATTAGCTCCAGAGGGACGATCACAGGCCCAGCCATGGATGGGTCCCGGAGCCGCGCCGCCGGCCCCCTTACAGAGCCAGAAGAGTGAAGAGGTCCGGAAAATTGGCTGCAGAAGACGTCCTGTCTTCAATAAGGTAGCGCACAGCACCGCAGCTGTGCGCCATTGCTCTCAGCACACTTCACACTCCGGTCACTGAGGGTGCAGGGCGCTGGGGGGGGGCGCCCTGGGACGCAATGAAAATACCTTAAATGGCTAAAAATACATCACATATAGCTCCTGGGCTATATGGATGTATTTAACCCCTGCCAGTTTTCCACAAAAAAGCGGGAGAAAGGCCGCCGAAAAAGGGGCGGAGCCTATCTCCTCAGCACACAAGCGCCATTTTTTCCTCACAGCTCCGTTGGAGGAAGGCTCCCTGACTCTCCCCTGCAGTCCTGCACTACAGAAACAGGGTAAAACAAGAGAGGGGGGGCACTAAATTGGCATATTAATATATACAGCAGCTATATTAGGGAAAAACACTTATATAAGGTTATCCCTATATATATATATATATATATATATATATATATATATATATATATATAGCGCTCTGGTGTGTGCTGGCAAACTCTCCCTCTGTCTCCCCAAAGGGCTAGTGGGGTCCTGTCCTCTGTCAGAGCATTCCCTGTGTGTGTGCTGTGTGTCGGTACGCTGTGTCGACATGTATGAGGAGGAAAATGGTGTGGAGGCGGAGCAATTGCCTGTGTTAGTGATGTCACCCCCTAGGGAGTCGACACCTGACTGGATGGTCTTATGGAAAGAATTACGTGATAGTGTCGGCACTTTACAAAAGACTGTTGACGACATGAGACAGCCGGCAAATCAGTTAATACCTGTACAGGCGTCTCAAACACCGTCAGGGGCTATAAAACGCCCGTTACCTCAGGTCGATACAGACACTGACACGGACACTGACTCCAGTGTCGACGGTGAGGAAACAAACGTATTTTCCAGTAGGGCCACACGTTACATGATCACGGCAATGAAGGAGGTTTTGAACATTTCTGATACTACAAGTACCACAAAAAAGGGTATTATGTGGGGTGTGAAAAAACTACCCGTAGTTTTTCCTGAATCAGATGAATTAAATGAGGTGTGTGATGAAGCGTGGGTTTCCCCCGATAAAAAACTGCTAATTTCTAAAAAATTATTGGCATTATACCCTTTCCCGCCAGAGGTTAGGGCGCGTTGGGAAACACCCCCTAGCGTAGATAAGGCGCTCACACGCTTATCAAAACAAGTGGCGTTACCGTCTCCTGATACGGCCGCCCTCAAGGAACCAGCTGATAGGAAGCTGGAAAATATCCTAAAAAGTATATACACACATACTGGTATTATACTGCGACCAGCAATCGCCTCAGCCTGGATGTGCAGTGCTGGGGTGGCTTGGTCGGATTCCCTGACTGAAAATATTGATACCCTGGAGAGATGCACAGAGAGATATTTGCACTCTGGCATCAAGAGTAAGTGCGATGTCCATTTCTGCCAGAAGAGGATTATGGACGCGACAGTGGTCAGGGGATGCGGATTCCAAACGGCATATGGAAGTATTGCCGTATAAAGGGGAGGAGTTATTTGGGGTCGGTCTATCGGACCTGGTGGCCACGGCAACGGCTGGAAAATCCACCTTTTTACCCCAAGTCACCTCGCAGCAGAAAAAGATACCGTCTTTTCAGGCTCAGTCCTTTCGTCCCCATAAGGGCAAGCGGGCAAAAGGCCACTCATTTCTGCCCCGGGGCAGAAGAAGGGGAAAAAGACTGCAGCAAACAGCCTCTTCCCACGAACAGAAGCCCTCCCCCGCTTCTGCCAAGTCCTCAGCATGACGCTGGGGCCTTACAAGCGGACTCAGGCACGGTGGGGGCCCGTCTCAAGAATTTCAGCGCGCAGTGGGCTCACTCGCAAGTGGACCCCTGGATCCTGCAGGTAGTATCTCAGGGGTACAAATTGGAATTCGAGACGTCTCCCACTCGCCGGTTCCTGAAGTCTGCTTTACCAACGTCTCCCCCCGACAGGGAGGCGGTATTGGAAGCCATTCACAAGCTGTATTCCCAGCAGGTGATAATCAAGGTACCCCTCCTACAACAGGGAAAGGGGTATTATTCCTCGCTGTTTGTGGTACCGAAGCCGGACGGCTCGGTGAGACCCATTTTAAATCTGAAATCCTTGAACACTTACATAAAAAGGTTCAAGTTCAAGATGGAGTCACTCAGAGCAGTGATAGCGAACCTGGAAGAAGAGGACTATATGGTGTCTCTGGACATCAAGGATGCTTACCTCCATGTCCCAATTTGCCCTTCTCACCAAGGGTACCTCAGGTTTGTGGTACAGAACTGTCACTATCAGTTTCAGACGCTGCCGTTTGGATTGTCCACGGCACCCCGGGTCTTTACCAAGGTAATGGCCGAAATGATGATTCTTCTTCGAAGAAAAGGCGTCTTAATTATCCCTTACTTGGACGATCTCCTGATAAGGGCAAGGTCCAGAGAACAGTTAGAGGTCGGAGTAGCACTATCTCAAGTAGTACTACGACAGCACGGATGGATTCTAAATATTCCAAAATCGCAGCTGATTCCGACGACACGTCTGCTGTTCCTAGGGATGATTCTGGACACAGTACAGAAAAAGGTGTTTCTCCCGGAGGAGAAAGCCAAGGAGTTATCCGACCTAGTCAGGAACCTCCTAAGACCAGGCCAAGTGTCAGTACATCAATGCACAAGGGTCCTGGGAAAGATGGTGGCTTCTTACGAAGCGATTCCATTCGGCAGATTCCACGCAAGAACTTTTCAGTGGGATCTGCTGGACAAATGGTCCGGATCGCATCTTCAAATGCATCAGCGGATAACCCTGTCTCCAAGGACAAGGGTGTCTCTCCTGTGGTGGTTACAGAGTGCTCATCTCCTAGAGGGCCGCAGATTCGGCATTCAGGATTGGGTCCCGGTGACCACGGATGCCAGCCTTAGAGGCTGGGGAGCAGTCACACAGGGAAGAAATTTCCAGGGCTTGTGGTCAAGCATGGAAACGTCACTTCACATAAATATCCTGGAACTAAGGGCCATTTACAATGCCCTAAGTCAGGCAAGACCTCTGCTTCAGGGTCAGCCGGTGTTGATCCAGTCGGACAACATCACGGCAGTCGCCCACGTAAACAGACAGGGCGGCACAAGAAGCAGGAGGGCAATGATGGAAGTGGCAAGGATTCTTCGCTGGGCGGAGAATCATGTGATAGCACTGTCAGCAGTGTTCATTCCGGGAGTGGACAACTGGGAAGCAGACTTCCTCAGCAGACACGATCTTCACCCGGGGGAGTGGGGACTTCACCCAGAAGTCTTCCACATGATTGTGAACCGTTGGGAAAAACCAAAGGTGGACATGATGGCGTCCCGCCTCAACAAAAAACTGGACAGATATTGCGCCAGGTCAAGGGACCCTCAGGCAATAGCTGTGGACGCTCTGGTAACACCGTGGGTGTACCAGTCAGTGTATGTGTTCCCTCCTCTTCCTCTCATACCAAAAGTACTGAGAATCATAAGAAGGAGAGGAGTAAAGACTATACTCGTGGCTCCGGATTGGCCAAGAAGGACTTGGTACCCGGAAATTCAAGAGATGCTCACGGAAGACCCGTGGCCTCTACCTCTAAGAAAGGACCTGCTCCAGCAGGGACCATGTCTGTTCCAAGACTTACCGCGGCTGCGTTTGACGGCATGGCGGTTGAACGCCGGATCCTGAAGGAAAAAGGCATTCCGGATGAAGTCATCCCTACCCTGATCAAAGCCAGGAAGGATATAACCATACAACATTATCACCGTAATTGGCGAAAATATGTTGCGTGGTGCGAGGCCAGGAAGGCCCCTACAGAGGAATTTCAACTGGGTCCTTTCCTGCATTTCCTGCAAACAGGACTGTCTATGGGCCTCAAATTAGGGTCCATTAAGGTTCAAATTTCGGCCCTGTCAATATTCTTCCAAAAAGAACTGGCTTCTGTTCCTGAAGTTCAGACGTTTGTCAAGGGAGTACTGCATATACAGCCTCCTTTTGTGCCTCCAGTGGCACCTTGGGATCTCAATGTTGTTTTGGGATTCCTAAAATCACATTGGTTTGAACCACTCACCACTGTGGACTTAAAATATCTCACATGGAAAGTGGTAATGCTGTTAGCCCTGGCTTCAGCCAGGCGTGTCTCAGAATTGGCGGCTTTATCCTATAAAAGCCCTTACCTAATTTTTCATACGGACAGGGCAGAATTGAGGACTCGTCCTCAATTTCTCCCTAAGGTGGTTTCAGCATTTCACTTAAACCAGCCTATTGTGGTGCCTGCGGCTACTAGGGACTTGGAGGATTCCAAGTTGCTGGACGTAGTCAGGGCCCTGAAAATATATGTTTCCAGGACGGCTGGAGTCAGGAAATCTGATTCGCTGTTTATCCTGTATGCACCCAACAAGCTGGGTGCTCCTGCTTCTAAGCAGACGATTGCTCGTTGGATTTGTAGTACAATTCAGCTTGCACATTCTGTGGCAGGCCTGCCACAGCCAAAATCTGTAAAAGCCCATTCCACACGGAAAGTGGGCTCATCTTGGGCGGCAGCTACTTGGTCAGGGGCAAACACGTTTGCTAAATTCTACAAATTTGATACCCTGGCTGAGGAGGACCTGGAGTTCTCTCATTCGGTGCTGCAGAGTCATCCGCACTCTCCCGCCCGTTTGGGAGCTTTGGTATAATCCCCATGGTCCTTTCGGAGTCCCCAGCATCCACTAGGACGTTAGAGAAAATAAGAATTTACTTACCGATAATTCTATTTCTCATAGTCCGTAGTGGATGCTGGGCGCCCATCCCAAGTGCGGATTGTCTGCATTACTTGTACATAGTTATTGTTACAAAAATCGGGTTATTGTTGTTGTGAGCCATCTTTTCAGAGGCTCCTTCTGTTATCATGCTGTTAACTGGGTTCAGATCACAAGTTGTACGGTGTGATTGGTGTGGCTGGTATGAGTCTTACCCGGGATTCAAAATCCTTCCTTATTGTGTACACTCGTCCGGGCACAGTATCCTAACTGAGGCTTGGAGGAGGGTCATAGGGGGAGGAGCCAGTGCACACCAGCTAGTCCTAAAGCTTTTACTTTGTGCCCAGTCTCCTGCGGAGCCGCTATTCCCCATGGTCCTTTCGGAGTCCCCAGCATCCACTACGGACTATGAGAAATAGAATTATCGGTAAGTAAATTCTTATTAAAATCACATGTATATGGCCTACTGGGAGACGTTGATTGTGGACCCCCTCAGAGCATCTGGTGCGAACCTGGTGTCATGGTGGAGATTCATTGACGATATCCTTTTTATCTGGAGAGGCACTACCGAAAGTTTACGCTCATTTTTAGAGTCTCTTAATCAAAATGATTTTAACATCCATTTAACTTTTGCTCAAAGCAATAAGGAGCTCGTCTTTTTAGATTTAAAGATCTATATTGAGAGAGATTGCATCTGTACAAAAACTCATCGTAAACCCACGGACTCCAATGCCTATATTAATATAGACAGCGAACATCATCACAAATGGCTGGACAATATCCCCATAGGCCAGTATAAACGACTCAAGAGAAATTGTACAGATCCAAAGATTCTTGACGTACAAATGAAAGAGATGGGAGATCGTTTCCGTGAAAAGGGATATCCAGAATCCATTTTGGATAAAGCAGAAAAACAGGTTAGATGCACAGATAGAAAAGAACTTTTAAAAGAGAAGGCACCCCTTGAAACAAGTAAAAATCCATACGAATGGGCCTTTGTCACCAAATATGGTGCATATCACAAGAAAATCGAATGCATCTTCAAACAAAATTGGAGAATTCTACAGGATGATCCTGTCATTGGAAAAATTATCCCCGATAAGCCCACGTTCATTTACAAAAAAACCCATTCCTTGAAGGATCGACTGGTTAAGAGTAGCCTACCAGAAAAATCTTTGGCCAGAATATGTAACCAGGGTTTCCACAGATGCGGTGCTTGTCTGATGTGTCGGACAACCACCAAAAAGAATATACCGTGAAAAATCACCGAATTTATTGTCAATGGAAAGAAATATAAGATCAAAGATTTCATCACCTGCCACTCAAGAAACATTATTTATCTTCTTGAGTGTAAATGTGGGCTGATATATGTTGGAAAGACATCCAGGCCCTTAAAAACCAGAATGGCGGAACATGTGTATAACATCCGCAAGGGCCTGGATAGTCATCCCTTTTCAGAGCATTTCTCTAAAATACATAATAAGTGTGAGGGACATATAATCAGATATTTAGGCATCCAACAAGTCAGGTCCAATTGGAAAAATAGAGATCTTGAAAAAAGTCTAGCTCAAAACGAGATGCGCTGGATTTTTGACTTAAATTCTTTAAAACCCAATGGTCACAATGTTGATTTTGAATTAAAGTGGTTTTTAGATTGATTCCTTGTCTTTTAATATATTGTTTTAATAATACATGTGATTTTAACCCTTTTTTCTCTTTCTCTTTTCATTTTCACTCACATGTGGAGATATATCTGTTGCAAAAAATTCCATCGGAATAATACAAAAGCGGAGTGCCCCCACTCGGGTAATAGGGAAGGACTAGTGGGAACATAAAGTACCACAAAGTTTGGTCAGAGTGGGTTTTCTCCATAAAATGTTCATGAAGAACACGATGGGATTCTTAATTTTTATATTAAATCTCCGTGATACCAATAATATGGAAAAAGGGATCCTTTCCAGTAACAAAGATGGCCGACGAGGACCCGCTAATCCTCTATGAAGAAAAGTCTGAATCCAATTCAACCTTTTAGCCCTTTATATGTGACATCACACTATATACCCTATGGACAACATATGGTCGGAGGGAAGGATCACCAAAGAGTTGTAATACAATCGTGACCGCGGCGGCCGGGACAGTACTTCCGGTAAAGCGCTGGAACGCATACAGAGACACTTCCGGCCGGCGATGGAACGCAGAGCGCGTCACTTCCGGCGGGACGAGCCGGCGAGACGCGGCGTGCAATGTGAACACAGGTGTTAAGAATGGAGATCTCCTGTGGGGTATAAAAGAGCTACCCAGACACACATCCTCAATCCAAAACTTGAAAAAGGTCAAAAGCAAATGACCGAAACGCGTTGTATCTGGATAGAGGACTGGACAAAGGAGCGGTGACACCATTAAAGGGATTCTCAAGCTGATTTATGCTCTATGCGGTGGTGCCGGGCTACATCAGCGCCGGACCAGCATTGCTTTCTTACAAGCTAGCCCACCGCAGGGCCATCAGATGGTGAGAGATTTGCTCACTCATTTACTGCACAAGCACTTTAACCCAGCCACTGCCTCCCAGTCCATACCGAATATATGTTTTTATGTCTTTATATTTGTCTTTTTAATAATTCATCACACATGCATGTCAGTATGTTTTTCTTATAAATAAATGCACTTTATTCTAACCAACCTTGGTTGTATTCAGTATATCCCTCCAACCTGTGTAAGGGATACATCTTACGGCCTGAGCGCCAATACATACCGGATTAGGACGCAGAACCAGATGAGGAGTTGTACTTTAATGTTAGACCAAAGAACTTGGTCACTTTTCCTGTGTCTAAAGAATTAAATTCACTGGCCAGGGAGGTATTTCTGATAAGAAATTTAAAATTCCTCAGAGGTTTTTTAGCTACTTTTCTCTAACGTCCTAGTGGATGCTGGGGACTCCGTAAGGACCATGGGGAATAGACGGGCTCCGCAGGAGACTGGGCACTCTAAAGAAAGATTTAGTACTACCTGGTGTGCACTGGCTCCTCCCGCTATGCCCCTCCTTCAGACCTCAGTTAGAATCTGTGCCTGGCCAGAGCTGGGTGCTTTTAGTGAGCTCTCCTGAGCTTGCTAATAAGAAAGTATTTTAGTTAGGTTTTTTTATTTTCAGAGAGCTTCTGCTGGCAACAGACTCTCTGCTACGTGGGACTGAGGGGAGAGAAGCAAACCTACTAACTGCGGCTAGGTTGCGCTTCTTAGGCTACTGGACACCATTAGCTCCAGAGGGATCGAACACAGGACCTGACCTTGTCGTCCGTTCCCGGAGCCGCGCCGCCGTCCCCCTCGCAGAGCCAGAAGTCAGAAGCCGGCAGAAGCAAGAAGACATCGAAATCAGCGGCAGAAGACTCCTGTCTTCACATGCCATTGCGCCCACACTACCCACACACTCCGGTCACTGTAGGGCGCAGGGGGGGGGGGGGGGGGGGCGGCGCCCTGGGCAGCAATTAGGATACCTCTTGGCAAAAAGACACATATAAACAGCTGGGCACTGTATATATGTACGAACCCCCGCCATTTTATTACACAGACTCGGGACTGAAGCCCGCCGCTGAGGGGGCGGGGCCTTCTTCCTCAGCACTAACCAGCACCATTTTCTCTTCACAGCTCCGCTGAGAGGAAGCTCCCCAGGCTCTCCCCTGCAGTATCAAGGTAGAAAAAGGGTAAAAAGAGAGGGGGGGCACATAAATTTAGGCGCAAAATTATCATAAACAGCAGCTACTGGGTAAACACTAAGTTACTGTGTAATCCCTGGGTTATATAGCGCTGGGGTGTGTGCTGGCATACTCTCTCTCTGTCTCCCCAAAAGGCCTTGTGGGGTCCTGTCCTCAATTAGAGCATTCCCTGTGTGTGTGCGGTGTGTCGGTACGTTTGTGTCGACATGTTTGACGAGGACGGTTACGTGGAGGCAGAACAAGTGCAAGTGACTGTGGTGTCGCCGCCGACACCTGATTGGATGGATATGTGGAAGGTGTTAAATGATAATGTAAGCTCCTTGCATAAAAGATTGGATAATCAGTCAGGGTCTCAACCCGTGTCTGATTCTGCAGCTCAGAGGCCGTCAGGGTCTCAAAAGCGCCCACTATCCCAGTTGGTTGACACAGATGTCGACACGGATTCTGACTCCAGTGTCGATGACGATGAGGCAAAGTTGCAGCCTAAAATGACTAAAGCCATCCGATACATGATTATAGCAATGTAGGATGTATTGCACATACCGGAGGAAAACCCTGTCCCTGACAAAAGGGTATATATGTATGGGGAGAAAAAGCAAGAGGTGACTTTTCCCCCTTCACATGAGTTAAATGAATTATGTGAAAAAGCATGGGATTCCCCCGATAAGAAAGTGCTGATTTCCAAAAGGTTACTTATGGCGTACCCTTTCCCGCCAACGGACAGGATGCGCTGGGAATCCTCCCCTAGGGTAGATAAAGCTCTGACACGCTTATCTAAAAAGGTGGCCCTGCCGTCACAGGATACGGCAGCCCTAAAGGATCCTGCAGATAGGAAGCAGGAAAGTATCCTGAAGTCTGTTTATGCACACTCAGGTACTATACTGAGGACGGCTATTGCGTCGGCCTGGATGTGTAGTGCTGTAGCAGCATGGACAGATAATCTGTCTGAGGAAATGGATATCTTAGACAAGGATACCATTTTACTGACCCTGGGGCATATAAAAGACGCTGTCCTATATATGAGGGATGCCCAGAGGGACATTTGCCTACTGGGCTCTAGAATAAATGTAATGTCAATTTCTGCCAGAAGGGTCCTGTGGACTCGGCAATGGACAGCTGATGCCGACTCCAAAAAGCACATGGAGGTGTTACCTTACAAGGGAGAGGAATTGTTTGGGGACGGTCTCTCGGACCTAGTTTCCACAGCTACGGCTGGGAAGTCAAACTTTTTGCCATATATTCCCTCACAGCCTAAGAAAGCACCGTATTACCAAATGCAGTCCTTTCGATCACAGAGAAGCAAGAAGGTCAGAGGTGGGTCCTTTCTTGCCAGAGGCAGGGGTAGAGGAAAGAAGCTGCACAACACAGCTAGTTCCCAGGAACCGAAATCCTCCCCGGCTTCCACTAAATCCACCGCATGACGCTGGGGCTCCACAGGAGCCAGGAGCGGTGGGGGCGCGTCTCCGAAATTTCAGCCACCAGTGGGTTCCCTCACAGGTGGATCCCTGGGCTATATAGATTGTGTCTCAGGGATACAAGCTGGAATTCGAAGTGATGCCCCCTCACCGTTACCTCAAATCGGCCCTGCCAGCTTCCCCCATAGAAAGGGAAGTAGTGTTAGCGGCAATTCACAAGTTATATCTCCAGCAGGTGGTGGTAAAGGTTCCCCTCCTTCAACAAGGAAGAGGATACTATTCCACGATGTTTGTGGTACCGAAACCGGACGGTTCGTCAGACCCATATTGAATTTAAAATCCCTGAACATTTATCTGAAAAGATTCAAGTTCAAAATGGAATCGCTCAGAGCGGTCATTGCAAGCCTGGAAGAGGGGGATTTTATGGTGTCTCTGGACATCAAGGATGCGTACTTGCATGTCCCCATTTATCCACCTCATCAGGAGTACCTCAGGTTTGTGGTACAGGACTGTCATTACCAATTCCAGACGTTGCCATTTGGCCTGTCCACGGCACCGAGAATATTTACCAAGGTGATGGCGGAAATGATGGTGCTCCTTCGGAAGCAAGGGGTTACGATTATCCCATACTTGGACGATCTCCTCATAAAGGCGAGGTCCAGGGAGCGGTTGCTGATCAGCGTAGTTCTCTCTCAGGAAGTGTTGCAACAGCACAGCTGGATTCTGAATATTCCAAAGTCGCAGCTGATTCCTACGACGCGTCTGCCCTTCCTGGGCATGACTCTGGACACAAGGGATCTGTTGGACAAGTGGTCCGGATCGCATCTTCAGATGCATCGGCTGATCACCCTGTCCCCCAGGGCCAGGGTGTCTCTTCTGTGGTGGCTGCAAAGTGCTCACCTCCTCGAGGGCCGCAGGTTCGGCATACAGGACTGGGTCCTGGTGACCACGGATGCAAGCCTCCGAGGATGGGGGGCAGTCACTCAAGGCAGAAACTTCCAGGGGCTCTGGTCAAGTCAGGAGACTTGTCTACACATCAATATCCTGGAACTAAGGGCCGTATACAACGCCCTGAGTCTAGCGGAGCCTCTGCTTCGAAACCAACCAGTGCTGATTCAGTCAGACAACATCATGGCAGTGGCCCATGTAAACCGCCAGGGCGGCACAAGAAGCAGGGTGGCAATGGCAGAAGCCACCAGGATTCTTCGTTGGGCGGAGAATCACGTACTAGCACTGTCAGCAGTGTTCATTCCGGGAGTGGACAACTAGGAAGCAGACTTCCTCAGCAGGCACAACCTCCACCCAAGAGAGTGGGGACTTCATCAAGAAGTCTTCACGCAGATCACAAATCGATATGAACTGCCACAGGTGGACATGATGGCGTCCCGTCTCAACAAAAAGCTAAAAAGATATTGCGCCAGGTCAAGGGACCCTCGGGCGATAGCTGTGGACGCACTAGTAACACCGTGGGTGTTCCAGTCGGTCTATGTGTTTCCTCCTCTTCCTCTCATACCAAAGGTGCTGAGAATTGTAAGAAAAAGAGGAGTGAGAACAATACTCATTGTACCGGATTGGCCAAGAAGGAATTGGTACCCGGAATTGCAAGAAATGCTCGCAGAGGACCCGTGGCCTCTGCCTCTCAGACAGCACCTGTTACAACAAGGGCCCTGTCTGTTCCAAGACTTACCGCGGCTGCGTTTGACGGCATGGCGGTTGAACGCCGGATCCTAGCGGAAAAAGGCATTCCGGATGAAGTTATTCCTACGCTGATAAAGGCTAGGAAGGATGTGACAGCAAAGCATTATCACCGTATATGGCGAAAATATGTTGCTTGGTGTGAGGCCAGGAAGGCCCCTACAGAGGAATTCCAGCTGGATCGATTCCTGCACTTCCTACAGTCAGGAGTGACTATGGGCCTGAAATTAGGGTCAATAAAGGTCCAGATTTCGGCCCTATCCATTTTCTTCCAAAAAGAACTGGCTTCACTGCCTGAGGTTCAGACGTTTGTTAAGGGAGTGCTGCATATTCAGCCCCCTTTTGTGCCATCAGTGGCACCTTGGGATCTTAACGTAGTGTTGAGTTTCCTGAAATCCCACTGGTGTGAGCCACTTACGACCGTGGAGCTAAAGTATCTCACGTGGAAAGTAGTCATGCTGTTGGCCTTAGCTTCGGCTAGGCGTGTGTCAGAATTGGCGGCTTTGTCATGTAAAAGCCCCTATCTGGTTTTCCATATGGATAGGGCAGAATTGCGGACTCGTCCGCAATTTCTGCCAAAGGTGGTGTCATCCTTTCATTTGAACCAACCTATTGTGGTGCCTGCGGCTACTGGTGACTTGGAGGATTCCAAGTTGCTTGACGTAGGTCGGGCTTTGAAGATTTATGTGATCAGAACGGCTGGAGTCAGGAAGACTGACTCGCTGTTTGTCTTGTATGCATCCAACAAGCTGGGTGCTCCTGCTTCAAAGCAAACTATTGCTCGCTGGATCTGTGGCACGATTCAGCAGGCTCATTCTGCGGCTGGGTTGCCGCATCCAAAATCAGTGAAAGCCCATTCCACGAGAAAGGTGGTCTCTTCTTGGGCAGCTGCCCGAGGGGTCTCGGCATTACAGCTTTGCCGAGCTGCTACTTGGTCATGTTCAAACACATTTGCAAAGTTCTACAAGTTTGATACCCTGGCTGAGGAGGACCTTGAGTTTGCTCATTCGGTGCTGCAGAGTCATCCGCACTCTCCCGCCCGTTTGGGAGCTTTGGTATAATCCCCATGGTCCTTACGGAGTCCCCAGCATCCACTAGGACGTTAGAGAAAATAAGATTTTACTCACGGGTAAATCTATTTCTCGTAGTCCGTAGTGGATGCTGGGCGCCCGTCCCAAGTGCGGACTTTCTGCAATACGTGTATATAGTTATTGCTTACTAAAGGGTTATGATATGTGGCATCAGTTGAGTGATGCTTGTTTGTTGTTCATACTGTTAACTGGGTAAGTTTATCACGAGTTATACGGTGTAATTGGTGTGGCTGGTATGAGTCTTACCCTGGATTCCAAAATCCTTTCCTTGTAATGTCAGCTCTTCCGGGCACAGTTTCCTTAACTGAGGTCTGGAGGAGGGGCATAGAGGGAGGAGCCAGTGCACACCAGGTAGTACTAAATCTTTCTTTAGAGTGCCCAGTCTCCTGCGGAGCCCGTCTATTCCCCATGGTCCTTACGGAGTCCCCAGCATCCACTACGGACTACGAGAAATAGATTTACCGGTGAGTAAAATCTTATTTTCCCCTGCCAGCAGAGGACAGGAAGGTATGGGTAAACCCCCCGTCAGTCAATCCGTCTGTATCCGGACTGTCTAAGAAATTGGTACTGCCGGTGCCAAGGGCTATATCCCTAAAAGAACCGCTGACCGTAAAATTGAGATCACTCTCAAGGCAATATATACGGCAGCAGGCGTAGCACAACGCCCCACAATTGTTTGTGGGTGAATCTCCAGGGCGGTAGTTAAGTGGTCTGATACTGTTATTGATGGTTTAGACTCTCTGCCCCGGGATGAGGTCATTACTCTGCTGCAACATATACAGGATGCTGCAAATTTCATGAGCGAGGCTATAAAAGAATTGTGTAAGATAAATGGCCACACTACTGCTATGGCTGTTTCGGCACGCAGAGCTCTGTGGTTGCGTCCATGGTCAGTGGACGCTGATTCCAAAAAGGGTGTAGAAAATGTTCCCTTTACAGGTGATGCCTTGTTTGGAGACAAATTAAATAAATGGATCTCCCAGGCAACAGCGGGTATGTCTATCTGCGTCGGCTGCGCCACCTGCTAGACGTTCTAACACAGGACCCTCTTTGCAGTCCTTTCGTGTGGCAAGGTTCAGAGGCAGTGGCCGTGGAGTTTCCGCCACTCCGAAAGGTTCTCATAGTAAGTACCGTAAACCTGCAGCTGCTGCCTCCCTGGACCAGACCACCGGATCCCCTGCCACTAAGCCTTCTGCGTGACGGTTGGCCCCAGCAGCAAGGCGACTCTCAGGTGGGTGCTCGCCTACAACACTTCGCCCACGTGTGGGCGAAGTCCTGCCGGGATCCTTGGGTGAGGGACCTCATTTCCCAGGGATACCGGCTGGAATTTCAAGCACTTCCTCCTCACAGATTTTTCAAATCGGGCTTGCCAGTTTTACCCGCAGCAAAAGTTACCTTGCAAGAGGCTATTAAAAAAACTTTTGCAGACAGGGGTGGTTCCAATACTGCCTCTGTTACACAACAGGGGTTTTTACTCCAGTCTTTTTGTCGTTCTAAAATGAGTCGGTTCAGTGCGACCCATCTTAAGCCTGAAGTCTCTAAACCCGAATCTGCGGGTGTTCAAATTCAAGATGGAATCCCTTCCGGCAGTGGTGTCCGGTCTGGAAGAGGGGGAATTCCTGGTATCCCTAGATGTCAAGGATGCTTACCTACACATTCCCATGTGGCCCCCTCATCAGGCTTACCTCAGGTCCGCCATCTTGGACGACCATTTCCAGTTTCAGGCTTTGGCCTGTCCACTGCTCAGAGGGTCTTCACCAAAGTCATCGCGGAGCTGTTGCAACTGCGCATGATGGGAGTCAACATAGTCCCCTACTTGGACGATCTCCTGATAAAGGCTATGTCCAGGGATCATCTGTTGCTCAGCATCGATCTGACGACTCGCCTACTTATAGATCATGGGTGGATCCTAAATTTCCAGAAATCTCACTTGGAACCGACCCAACATCTTCAGTTCCTGGGAATGATACTGGATACGGTGTCTCAGAATGTGTTTCTTCCGATGGACAAGGACCTAACTATCCAGGCTATGGTTCGCTCAGTGCTCCGTCCTCGCAAGGTATCCATACATCTTTGCATACGCTTGCTGGGCAGGATGGTTGCTGCTTACGAGGAAATCCAATACGTCAGATTTCATGCCTGGCCATTTTAGCTGGATCTGCTGGAGAAATGGTCAGGGTCTCACCTTTACATGCTTCGGGAAGTGACCTTCTCTCCAAAAACCCAGATTTCTCTGTTATGGTGGCTACAAGTATCTCACCTGGTAGAAGGCAGGAATTTCAATATCCACTTGTGGATTCTACTGACAACGGATGCCAATCTCCGGGGCTGGGGAGCTGTGATCCAAGGGGCCCAGTTCCAGGGGATACGGTCAGTTCAGGAATCTGCTCTGCCGATAAACATCCTGGAACTCAGCGCAATTTACAGTGCTCTTCTGCAAGCTTCCCATCTCCTGAAGGATCAGGCGATCCAGGTCCAATTGGTGGCGTACATAAACTAACAAGGGGAAACAAAAAGCAGAGTGGCGATGTGAGAAGTGTCAAGAGTCTGGGCAGAGGCCAATGCAAGGGCCATATCGGCCATATTCATTCTAGGAGTAGACAACTGGGAAGCGGACTTCCTCAGCAGACATGACCTCCATCCAGGGGAATGGGGCCTACATCCCCAGGTGTTTCAACAGTTAATCCATCGGTGGGGCCATCCGCAGATGGATCTGATCTTTTCATCTCAACAAGAAGCTATGCTGTTACTGTTCCAGATCGAGGGATCCGCAGGCTGTAGCAGTGGATACGCTGATGACACCATGTACGTACCTGTTCCCTGCTCTACCGCTAATCCTGAGGGTACTAAAAAGACTAAGAAGGGAAAGCGTTCAAGCACTTCTAATTGCCCCGATTGGTCTCAACGTGCGTGGTACTCGTACCTCCTAACCATGGCTCTGGAGGATCCATGGCCTCTGTTGCTTCGAAAGGACCTACTTCAACAAGGGCCGTTCATCTATCCAGACTTACTGCGGCTACGTTTGATGACTTGGGAGTTGAGAGGGAGATTCTAGCTAGAAAAGGTCTTCCCTTCCGGGTTATTTCCACCATGGTCCAGGCCAGGAAGATGGTTACGTTTAAACATTATCATTGTATCTGGAAAAAGTATGTTTCCTGGTGTGAAAGTAGAAAGGTTTCTCCCGTGGAATTTAGAATGGGTTGCTTTCTGCTTTTCCTTCATTCGGGAGTGGATATGGGCCTATGCTTAGGCTCTATCAAAGTCCAGATGTCGGCGCTCTCTATTTTCTTCCAGAAACAGCTTACCATGTTGCCAGAAGTACAAACTTTCCTAAAAGGTGTTCTTCACATGCAACCGCCCTTCGTACCTCCCACGGCTCCGTGGGATCTCAATGTAGTTTTGTCCTTTCTTCAATCGGACTGGTTTGAACCCTTACATAGGGTGGAGTTGAAATTTCTCACCTGGAAGACGGTGATGTTATTAGCATTGGCATCTGCCAGATGTGTCTCTGAATTGAGGGCTATCACAGATAAGGAGTGTCGGCCGCCACGCTTACCCCTCCGCCGCACGCTGGGTCTCCGGGGCAGTTCCCCTGGTGGGCTCTTGGCGTGCGGCCGATGTCTCTCTGGACCATGGGCACCGCCATTGTACCCGGCGTCCACGTGGGCGGTATGGGCCAATGGCGATCCGGAGCTCCCTCCACCAATCAGAGGCAGGGCGGGCAGTTCAAAAGGAGGCGCTGGGCAAGCTACCCCTAGGCTCATACTGCAGTTCATGGAGGAGTTTCCCAGCACTCCGTGTTCCAGTGCTTCCAGCATTCCAGTGTGTTTCCAAGCCCTCACTGCACTCATTCCTTCGTTCAGTGTTCTTCACCATCGTTCATAAGTCATCACTCATTTCTTCATTCAGTATTCTTTAGCATCGTTCATAAGTCATCATTCATTTCTTCATTTAGTATTTTTCAGCATCGTTCATAAGTCATCATTTATTTCTTCATTCAGTGTTCTTTGGCATCGTTCTCAAGTATTAGTTACTTATAAAGCTGCATGAGGAAGACCTACATCCGGCCGTCTCTATTTCGACCCAGCTACGGTTCTTCTCTCCGACCATCGGAAGAATCCCGAGTACCCAACTCTCTCGTCCCAGGTCTGTGACAGAATACTCAGGCGAAATAGACTCGGAGGATCGGAAAAGCGGAAGCAAGCGCCATACAATGTTTGGCTTCCTGAGTCAGGAGGCAGCACATGGTCAGCTGATGCAGTATCTCCAGGAGTTGTCTGGATCAAATATAAGCAACTTTGGCCTTGGTGGCTCCGGGGCCCCGCTCCAGTTCCCGCTCTGGTAGTAGTTTCCAGTAGTGCCCAGCCTTCGTCAGCGGTTAGGTCTCGTCTCCAGCTTCCTACCCCATCCCGATATAATGGAGATTCAAAACATTGCAGCGTGTTCTTAAATCAGTGCGAGGTGCACTTTGAACTGCTCTCACATAACTTCCCTATGGATCAATCTAATTACACCGACTTCATAGCTTCTTTCCGAAGAATTTTTAATGAGCCCGGTAGGTCCACCGCAGCTTCTACCGAATTGCTCCGTGTTCGTCAAGGCTCCCATTCCGTAGGGCAGTATCTAGTCCAATTCCAGACCATCGCATCGGAGTTGTGCTGGAATAACGAAGCTCTCCGGGCTGCCTTCGGGAGCAGGGCTCTCGGATCGTCTTAAGGATGAGCTGGTCACCAGGGATCTGCCTGATCAACTAGAAGAGTTGATCTCGCTCTGCGTCAAAGTGGATATCCGCATGTGGGAGCATAGTAGTGAGCGTAGCCGGTCGGATCACCCTAAGTTCCGGCCTCTTCCTCCCAGACAAACTACATCACCAAGTCTGGATGAACCCATGCGGATCAATCAGTCCCTTTTGTCTCCTGAAGAACGCCAGCGTCGTCGTGAGGGGAAACTTTGCCTCTACTGTGGAGCCGCTGATCACTTTATTAAGTTTTGCAAGTCTCGTCTGGGAAACGGGCAAGCCTAGCTTGTTCCAGAGGAGTCAAGTTGGGTGCCATGTCCAAATCTTCTCCAGCAGAGGACTGTTTACTCTCTGTATCGTTTTTTTCTGAATCAGCCACTAAGTACCTCTACGCCTTGCAGGATTCTGGGGCCGCTGGAAATTTTATCTCTGCCTGTTGCGCCCAGGAAATGGGTCTGAAGCTGAAGTCCATCGACCGACCCATTATGCTGACCGCTATTAATGGTACCAAAATTTCCAATGGACTCCTTTCCAGTCACACGGAGCCAATCAAGCTGCAGGTCGGAGCACTACATCTTGAACTTCCGGAGTTTCTAGTGATTCCAGAGATGACTCATGACCTTGTCCTCGGCTTACCATGGCTCAAGATTCACAACCCCCACATTGATTGGGAGTCCTTGCAAATCTTATCCTGGAGCTCCTACTGTCATTCAAGTTGCCTCACGCCCGTTTACCCGCTTCGAGTGTCTGCCAAATCAGACAAAGAACTTCTTCCGGAAGCCTATCAGGAATATGCAGATGTATTTTCTGAGCAAGCAGCTGATCAATTACTACCCCATAGACCTTGGGACTGTCCAATAGATCTGATCCCTGGGAAGATGCTGCCCCGAGGTCGCACGTATCTCCTGTCTTTGCCAGAGACCCAAGCTATGATAGTATATCAAGTCAAATCTCCAAAAAGGTTTCATTCGTCCCTTTACCTCTCCAACTGGAGCTGGTTTCTTTTTTGTAAAGATGAAGGACGGGGGTTAACCCCGTGTATTGACTTAAGATCGTGGCTTGAATGATATCACCATCAAGAATAGATACCCATTGCCATTGATCACGGAGCTGTTCGATAAGGTTCACAGAGCCCACATTTTCACGAAGCTTGATTTAAGGGGAGCTTATAACCTCATAAGCATCAGACAGGGGGACGAATGGAAGACCGTTTTTTTTTTTTTTTTAAACATTACATTTTTATTAGAAGGTTTTTCACACAGAAATGGGGGACAGAAAAAAGAAAGAAATGAGGGGAACATAGGGGCAGTCCAGAATGGTTACCAGTCAAAACACAAATATTGTGCAGTTGGTTGAATAAACAATTGGTTACATTGAGCATACAAAGAAATCTAAAACAAAAAGAGGGGGAGGGGGGAGGTTTGGGGAAGGCCGCACAGGATTATTAATTGGACAAAATATAACTACCTCAGAATTGACTGACACTCTTGGGATATTTTTCCCTTTAATTGGTCAATTGTATACCTGTAACCAGAATGGTATTATTGGTAACAACAAATTTTGACGGTCAGTGGTGCTCCCAAGGGTATAAAAGCACAAATCATGAAAAAGACTACAAAGAAGACAAGATAACCCTGGTAGGGAGCCCTCTTATCTGAGGTAACAAGATTATTTAATGTGTATAAATGAAATAATCTTACAATTACAAATTTTATTAGATATGCCTTAAAAATTAAAGTCTACATAATCCGTGTGAATTCACTAATAAGTATGTGATCATTTGCGAAAATATATTGAGAGATATGGTCTTATCTAGATGACCTCAGTCAGAACAATTCTATATGTTCAGGTCCGTCTACGTAATAATTCCCTTACCACTGGTGTGTGGCTAAGTAAGGATATGTTAAAAATTAGACAATGTGACCATCATCTTTATCAATTGTATAGCCCATATACAAATTCTCAGGGCAATAAGTTTGAATCATAGGTCACTGATAGATTATTTTTAGTTGGGTCACCTATACACCAGTTTGAGGCCCACTTAACAAAGAGAAGTGTCTGTGGAGCCGTTTCTCAGAAATATAGTGGACATGGGCATACCATCAGTCAGCCATGTAATGATGCCACCTGTGTGAAAAAATGATGATTAATTTATGTTAGATCACACGCATATACAAAATGAAGGGGTGTGAGGCACCAGTACTAGCAAACAACTATCCCAAACAATACCCTAATTGTTCTATGTCAAATAGTCATGTGTTAATCACCCAGAAGGAAATCAATTTACCTTTAATATGGATCACAGTCGCTGCTGTGTAGAGGTATGAGGTACATGTGCCTCCATTTTTAGCAGTTGTCATCCATTCCGCTTACTGGGTTAAGGAAGGGGTGTGAGGTATCAGTGCTTAAAAACAGCTATCTGGATAAACAGTTGCTTCGTATCAAACAGTCATGTAATGATCGCACCAAGAAAGTTATGCCTCAGTTAGCAACAGCTAGATACACCCGTGTCTTGAGAGATAATTTTTTCTGAAAGAAAACTCACGCCGTATCACTCCAATCTCTTTGCCATAATTTCTTCCACATACATCCCAGCAGTTTGAGCAGGAGAACTAAAATTAATTTGTCAGTGCTTAATGACAGCTATCTGGATAAACAGTTGTTTGATGTCAAACAGTCATATGATGATTGCACCAGAGAAATTGTACCTCAATAATCAACAACTGGATCCACCCATGTCTGAGAGATAATCCACTTCTAAGGAACTCACAGCGTACTCACTAAGAGACCTTTTTTGGAATTGTTGATTAAAATCGTGCTTTAACAGAGGTATGAGGCACATATACCTCAATTTTTCAGCAGCTACCAAGCAATTTCAGAATGCTGAATTCAAAACAAGTGTTAATTACAATCGTATCTTAACAGAGCCTGTGATCAAGCCTTGTGAAACGTACGTCAGGTCTGAGTGTGTGAGTCACGTGGTGCGCACACGTGACCCACTGGTCAGTCAGCGGCACAGCATTGTGGCAGTAGGAACGGAGGGAGCGTTTGGTTGCCGCTGATCAGAGCGGCCTCAGGCAGACGAGACCCCGTGCGGTTGATGAGCGGCGGGGATCATCCTTGACTAAAGACGCTCAAATGTGGGACTCTGGGGCGGCATTCCCCTCTCCTCTCTACAATCTATTTCAAGAGTGGTAACTATACAGACAAGGTGGCGGCCGGTGAATCTATTAACGGCTCCATAGATTTTTTCCACAACGCTGAAAATACCCTGTTTCATTCCATTATATCAGGGTTATGGCCATGAGGACATACATTGTTTATAAAAATTGATTCAGTATTATTCTCAGTGGGCAACCTTAGAACAGTAACATGTTTTTAGACATTGTATCACTTTTTTGATATAGGATCAACATTTTATTACAGTTTGCTACTAGGTTGCTGGCAGTAGCTGAAAATGCATAGGAGGGAACAGCTGATTATGATATTCAGTGAGCTCCAATAGTAGGGGGGTCTATCTGTATCTTGGCCACTTCACACACCTCTATGTGTTTAAAGAACAAATTACCATGTTATGAATACAGCATTCTTAAACTGGCTGGCAGTTGTTGAGGAATTGAGATATATATGTCTTACACCTCTGTCAAAGTATGATTGTAATCAATAATTGTCACTATTTCATGAATTTAGCATTCTGAAACTGTTTGGTAGCTGCTGAAAAATTGAGGTCTCTGTGCCTCATACCTCTGTTAAGATACGATTGTAATTAACACTTGTTTTGAATTCAGCATTCTGAAATTGCTTGGTAGCTGCTGAAAAATTGAGGTATATGTGCCTCATACCTCTGTTAAAGCACGATTTTAATCAACAATTCCAAAAAAGGTCTCTTAGTGAGTACGCTGTGAGTTCCTTAGAAGTGGATTATCTCTCAGACATGGGTGGATCCAGTTGTTGATTATTGAGGTACAATTTCTCTGGTGCAATCATCATATGACTGTTTGACATCAAACAACTGTTTATCCAGATAGCTGTCATTAAGCACTGACAAATTAATTTTAGTTCTCCTGCTCAAACTGCTGGGATGTATGTGGAAGAAATTATGGCAAAGAGATTGGAGTGATACGGCGTGAGTTTTCTTTCAGAAAAAATTATCTCTCAAGACACGGGTGTATCTAGCTGTTGCTAACTGAGGCATAACTTTCTTGGTGCGATCATTACATGACTGTTTGATACGAAGCAACTGTTTATCCAGATAGCTGTTTTTAAGCACTGATACCTCACACCCCTATCTTAACCCAGTAAGCGGAATGGTTGACAACTGCTGAAAATGGAGGCACATGTACCTCATACCTCTACACAGCAGCGACTGTGATCCATATTAAAGGTAAATTGATTTCCTTCTGGGTGATTAACACATGACTATTTGACATAGAACAATTAGGGTATTGTTTGGGATAGTTGTTTGCTAGTACTGGTGCCTCACACCCCTTCATTTTGTATATGCGTGTGATCTAACATAAATTAATCATCATTTTTTCACACAGGTGGCACCATTACATGGCTGACTGATGGTATGCCCATGTCCACTATATTTCTGAGAAACGGCTCCACAGACACTTCTCTTTGTTAATTGGGCCTCATACTGGTGTTTAGGTGACCCAACTAAAAATAATCTATCAGTGACCTATGATTCAAACTTATTGCCCTGAGAATTTGTATATGGGCTATACAATTGATAAAGATGATGGTCACATTGTCTAATTTTTAACATATCCTTACTTAGCCACACACCAGTGGTAAGGGAATTATTACGTAGACGGACCTGAACATATAGAATTGTTCTGACTGAGGTCATCTAGATAAGACCATATCTCTCAATATATTTTCGCAAATGATCACATACTTATTAGTGAATTCACACGGATTATGTAGACTTTAATTTTTAAGGCATATCTAATAAAATTTGTAATTTTAAGATTATTTCATTTATACACATTAATTAATCTTGTTACCTCAGATAAGAGTGCTCCCTACCAGGGTAATCTTGTCTTCTTTGTAGTCTTTTTCATAAAGAAATCTAAAACACAGATAAGAGACATAACAAAGTCAAATAGATTAAATAGCGAATAACACAACTTTCTTGGGATAGTCAGTCAACGTGGGATGAAGCACAGATACAACAATGGGTGAGCTATAAATGGTTAGCAGGCCTTCTCTTTCTCTTTAATTGGTCCAACCAAACCATTTCATATGGGTAGAGTTAACTGAGGAAGAATATTTAGCTTCCGCTGTTTCGAATATGAAATGTCTATGAATCTTATTTTGAATAGTCACCAAAGAAGGAAGGTTCTCAGATTTCCACAATTGGGCAATAGCGGCTTTAGTGGCTATCAAGATATGCCCCAAGACATAACGGTCGCCTAAAGAGAGGCGGTCTAAATATAAATGAAACAACGCTAAAGCTGGGTCCAGGGGGATGGTTAACCCTAAAACCATGCTAATCATATTGAAAACATCCTTCCAAAGTGGTTGTATAAGTTGGCATGCCCAGAAAATATGAAAGATATCCCCCATGGAGCCACACTTTCTCCAACATAATTTAGGTTGTGAAGGCCAGATTCTATGTTGCTTCTCTGGGGTGAAGTAGGCCCTCTGTATAAGCTTATAGAACATTTCGGAGTGGTTAATACACTTAGAGACTTTGAAACAAGACCAAAATATGCTGTCCTATTCTTCATCAATAAAAGATCTATTTAAATCTCTTTCCCATTGAGTCTGAGTTTTTAATTTAGGCTGTTTGATAATTGAAATTGATACCACCACGAAATCCCACATTTATGTGAGGGCGTCTCTAGTCGGCTTTTAATATGAGCCGGAAAAGAGGGTTTGTGGTGATGTAAATGAGTGAAACCAGCTTCTCACCTGTAAATATTTAAAAAAGTATTGAGTCCGAATCCCAAATCTCTCTTGTAATTGAAAAAAGGACATCAAGTTATCACCCAAAAATAAATCGCCCAAGGTGGAGAGCCCCTTCCGAATCCAATCTTCTAAAGCAATATTAGGAATCAAAGACATAAGAGCGTTTAACGATAAGCAGGGGGATGGTAGTTTAATCTCATCCGAAGAGGACACTAGTTTATGCCAAGATTCTATGGTAGTTTTAATAGACTTGCAGGATCCTGACCTACTTCGTGCTGTGGAAAGTGGCATCCAGAATAAATCAGGGAGAGTAATAGCGTCCAAATAAGCACCTTCCAGAGTAAACCATGGCTTCAGGCTCAAATATCAAACTAGTCTTTAGACGGACTTAAAAGACAAGCAGCGTGATATTTTTCTATATCTGGGAAAGCCACACCTCCAGTTTGTTTGGGCAGAATGAAAATCTTTTTGGCAATTTTCGGCTTAGAGCCTCTCCACACGTACCTGGTTAAAAGTTGATTAAATTTATTATATAAAAGTTTGGGAAGGGGTCTTGGTATGGCACAAAACAGGTACATTAGTTTCGGCAATAAAACCATTTTAGCTGCAGCGGTCCTACCTAGCCATGACACCTCCTGCAGCATCCACTCCCCAGTCAGTTCCGCAAAAGCTCTTAGTAACGGGGCGTAATTACACTCAATTAAATTATCTTCACTGGACAAATTAATCCCTAAATATCTCAAGGAGCAGGGCTTCCAGGCGTATTTATAGGATTCCTTCAGCCTAGAGACCACAGCTGGAGGTATATTGAGTGGGAGGGCCTCAGTTTTATTAGTGTTTCATTTATAAAAAGAGACATCCGAATAGCGTTGAAGAACGTTATGAAGGGCCGGCAAAGAAGTCTCAGGGTCAGATAAACACAATAAAATATCGTCTGCAAACAGGCTGATTTTATGAGCTATGCCACCAATAACAGGGCCACCAATCGACTCCCTGGACCTAATGCATGCAGCCAAGGGTTCTATCGCCAATGCAAAAATAATGGGAGACAGCGGGCAGCCCTGACGTGTGCCATTGGAGATATTAAAGGCTGAAGAAAGACATCCGTTTACAAAGACCCTTGCACAAGGTGTGGAATAGAGTGCTAGTATAGAGTCTAGGATCCTTACAGAGAAGCCAAATTTGTCTAGCGCTAACTTCATGAAGTCCCAGTTCAATCTGTCGAATGCCTTTTCGGCGTCCAAAGATAAAACTAAGAGGGGTTCTTTTCTACAGGCATAATGTTCAATAACATTGATCACCCTTCGCGTATTATCCTGAGCTTGTCTATTTAACACGAAGCCAACCTGATCAGGGTTAATAAGAGAAGGGAGAAAGGGACTAATATGCTTGGCAAGTAGGTTGGCATATATTTTTAAATCCGTATTCAATAGAGCAATTGGTCTAAAATTTTGGACTGAGGTGGGAGTCTTCCCCGGTTTGGGGATGGCGATGATTTGTGCTTCCAACATCTCTTTGGGGAAGTGTCTACCTTCTGAAGCTTCATTGAACACTGATAAAAGCACAGGGGCTAAACTCTCCTTAAAGGATTTATAGAAACCAGAAGGATAACCGTCGGGCCCCGGTGCTTTATCCGTTGGAAGGGAGTCTATGGATTTTTTGACTTCATCTAAAGTCCAAGGAGCACTTAGAGAACTACAAGAAGGGACAGCGAAGGGAGATAAAGATTGCCCAGAAAATTTTGAATATCCATGCCTGCAGGTTGAAATGTGGGAAAGTCGCCAAGTTATAAAGCTGCGAGTAATAAGATGCAAAGATATTTGCAATTTCGTCAGGATCATAAACTCTCTTGCCTTTATCCGAGTGAATAATATGAATTTTCTCCTTGGCCTTCTTGCCCCTTAATTTCCTCACCAGTAATGTACCAGCCCGGTTACCATATACATAGAATTTTTGGTTCAGTCTATGTATGTTGCGTTGAACTTCCGCTAAATAGAGAAGGTTTACCACATCTCTGGCCACACACAATGATTTAAGAAGGGTATTGTCATGTGGATTTGCTTCGTGAGAACTCTCCAGGGAAGCAACTTCAAGTTCAGCTTGCTCAAGTTTTTTCCGATAATCTCTCAAGTTTTGCCGTTGTTTGAATTGCTGTTCCTCGCAATACTGCTTTGAGGGCACACCAAAATGTGAAGATGGACGTCTCCCGAGGAATGTTCTCAGAAAGATAATAATTAATGGAGGTTTGGATAGCCTGTGTTGACACAGGCTGAAGGAGACTGTTTACCTAAGCGCCAGGGAGCCGGGGAAACCCTTCTACTACTAATATCCCACACAATGAATAATGGGGAATGATCCAACCATGACATGGGAAGAATAGAGATTTTACTGATGGATTGTAAAGTCCACTTATCTGCTAAAGCCAGGTCTATTCTGGAATAAGAAGTATGCATAGGGGAATAATATGTGAAATCTCTGTCCATTGGGTGCTTAATACGCCGTAAGTCAAGATCATATTCCGCCAATACCTGGCTGAAGCCCTTTGCATTCTTATGAAGCTGACTGGAGAGTAAAGACCGCTTGACAGAGTTATCAATCGAAGGGTCCAGGGTCAAGTTAAAATCTCCTAATAAAAGTAAAGCACCTTTGGTCAGTTGTTGCACCTTCGCACAAAGTTTCCTACAGAATGCCAATTGCTTGGTGTAAGGGGCATAACAGGAAACCAGCGTCACCTCTTTATTTTTAAGAGTACCAGATAAAATTAAAAATCTCCCCTCAGGATCGCAGTATTGCGATGCAAGAGAGAACGCACAATGTTGAGATATTAAAATTGCAACCCTAGCCTACTTCGCTGGCCCATTAGCTAAGTAGCATTGAGGAAATCTTGCATTCGTAAACTGTGGAGGGGCAGATTTAATAAAGTGCGTCTCTTTGACAGCTATAATCTGAGCTTTAAGTTTATGGAAATAATTAAGTGCTAATCTTCTCTTATGTGGGGAGTTAAGTCCCTTTGCGTTTATGGATACAATGTTAACCATAATGTAGATATACAGAAGATTGCAGAAGTATATGCAACCAACTTGTGTGTAAAAAGTATGAGCAACAAGTTCCAGACAGGAGGAAAGGGAAAGGGGAAAAATAGGATAAGAAAGAGAAGAATAACAGTAAAGGGAAACATAACAATGACCCCTCTAGGGGGCACAGTTGGACGCCTAACCATGGCGACTCAGAATTAAACTATGGGGGGTAGTGGTCAAGCTGCCCGTACCTGAATTAATAATGAACAAAACGCAGTTCCTCAGGTCTCTGTGTCCACTCCCCCATACTGCCAACCGACGGAGCTAAAATAGCTCAGGTAAATTTCTGAAATAACAAGCAAATAAATGTGGAAGGCACTTGGGGCAGCAGAGGCAAACAAAACAATATACCAGTGTTACCGAGACGCCACATGAAGAAATATTAACATTTATCGAAGCCTCACATAGAGGCAATAGAGGTAAAGTTATAGTAAAAACATCTAAGGAACTGCTATAAAGATATGACATAATAAAACTAATGGAGAAACAATGCAAGCATGGTAATCAAGAAATACTTAAGCATCTGCTTCTGCCGAGGCCCAGTCCCGCTGAAGACCACGGTCAGGAGAGGTATGTGGAGAAAAGCTTGCAAAGTTCCATGATGCGAGGATCTTTTTACCCTCCTCGACATTCTTTATTACCACGGTGGAACCTTCACGAGATATTATTAACTTTGTAGGAAATCCCCATCTATATAAAATGTTCTCTTTGCGCAACACTGAAGTGATGGGGTATAGGGAGCGCCTTTTAGCCAGAGTAGCTGGAGATAGGTCTCCAAATAGCTGAAGTGGGCCGAGTGTCTCTGAGGCAGTTTCCGAAGGTCTAGCAGCTTTTAAGATTGCCTCTTTCACATGGAAATAATGTAGTCTCATAAGGACATCCCTGGGGACACTATCGGGAGCATTTCTGGCTCTTGGTAGCCTATGGAGACTGTCAATCAAAAAGTCCATGGGCCTATATGAGGGAAGGAGTTTACTAAAGAGATCAATCGCAAAGTCGTTCAGGGCGCTAGTAGAGACAGACTCCGGAACTCCCCGCAGCTTTAAGTGGTTACATCTCGATCTGTCTTCCAAATCAGAGATTTTGTCTCTAAGGGCTGTAACCTCATTTTGAAGCAGCTCATGGGAAGAGATCAGGTCGTTATGTGAAGATACCACTTCACCCATTTTTGTTTCTAAATGATCAGTACGGCCACCGATCTCATCAATGGATCTTTGACACTCTTTCATGGTGGTTCTAAATTCCACCGCCACTTCTTCCTTAAATTGTGTCAGAAGATACTTCATAGCGCCCACTGTAAGCGAGTCGCTGTCCTTAATGGAATTAGAGTGTTTGTCGACAGCGCCTGGAGTGGACTTTGACATAGTTGGTGAGGTTACAGTGGTGGCTTTTTTTAGAGACGTTACTCCCTGCGTCTTTAATTTTAATGGCCTGAGGAGAAGGTTTAAAGAACGCCACTTGCGAAACTGCTTTAGCTGCTTTATATCGCTTGGGAGGCATGATGAAGCTGACCAGCAAGGGAGGAGTATATGGTAGTAAAAGGCGTCTGTCATATCAATCAAAGAAGGATCCACGTGGAGTTTGATATGTCATATCATGTCATAGGATCAGCTGGGTAAGGGCAGAACTATGGGGGTCATTCCGAGTTGTTCGTTTGGTATTTTTTTCTCGCAATGGAGCGATTAGTCGCTAATGCGCATGCGCAATGTCCGCAGTGCGACTGCGCCAAGTAAATTTGCTATGCAGTTAGGTATTTTACTCACGGCATTACGAGGTTTTTTCTTCGTTCTGGTGATCGTAATGTGATTGACAGGAAGTGGGTGTTTCTGGGCGGAAACAGGCCGTTTTATGGGTGTGTGCAAAAAAACGCTACCGTTTATGGGAAAAACGCGGGAGTGGCTGGAGAAACGGAGGAATGTCTGGCCGAACGCTGGGTGTGTTTGTGACGTCAAACCAGGAACGACAAGCACTGAACTGATCGCAGATGCCGAGTAAGTGTGGAGCTACTCAGAAACTGCTAAGAGGTGTCTATTCGCTATTTTGCTAATTTTTCGTTCGCAATTTTGATAAGCTAAGATTCACTCCCAGTAGGCGGTGGCTTAGCGTGTGCAAAGCTGCTAAAAGCAGCTTGCGAGCGAACAACTCGGAATGACCCCCTATGTCTCAACAATCACAGCATTGTTGTACGCAGGCACGTAAGTAAAATCAAAATATCAAATTAGGACACTAGGTGGAGCTCTATGATAGTGTTGTTGCTGGAGCCCCTGTATCATGGCACAATAGCTAGCAAGACATATAATGAAATAGGACCAGTTGTAAATTTGGAGGTTAAGTGCAGGGTTCAATAAACCCAGGGAATACAGCCTGAAATCCAGAGCAATATAGCAGGGAATTTGCACCTGACACACATCACAACTAATTTGTGCAATGAACACACTTGGGCAGGCTCAGGGGTCAATGGAGCACTGATTGACAGACAAATCCTCCCTGGCCAGGAAGAGATAACTGCAGCACAGATTGCAGGAGAGAAAGTAAGTAAGAACCATTTGTATGGCAAAATCTCCAAGTGCACCTTCGAAGTACCGTCAATTCCTTTCCTCGGATATATAATCTCGGGCACAGAGCTTTGTATGGATCTGGAAAAAGTTAAAGCCATCCGGGATTGGACTCAACCACTCTCCCTGAAAGCGGTGCAATGATTCCTGGGCTTTGCTAATTACTACTGGAAATTCATTAAAGGTTTCTCCACCATAGTAGCACCCATTACTGCCCTGACCAAGAAAGGCTTTAATCCTAGTCTGTGGCCACCTGAAGCCATGGAGACATTTTCTCGGTTGAAATCGGCCTTCATGTCAACTCCGGTGCTCCAGCAGCCTAATTTTGAGAAGTCTTTTTTTTTCCTGGAAGTAGACCCATCCTCAGTTGGTCTCGGAGCTATCCTTTCGCAGTGCTCTTCAGATGGGAAATTACATCCGTGTAGCTACTACTCCCGGAAAGTTTCGCCTGCAGAACGGAACTATTCCATAGGAGACCAGGAACTTTTGGCCATAAAATCTGCCTTGGAGGAATGGAGATATTTATTGGAGGGTGCTAAACATCTTATTACCATCTACACCGATCACAAGAATTTTCTCTACATTAAGGGCCTAATTCAGCAAGGATCGCAAATCAGCAAAATTAACAAACAAAGCGTAAAAACGCAAATTCTGCAATTTAAATAGCAAAAACTGAGAAAAAAATAATTTCTGAGACTTAGCAAAAACTGCGTATGCACTACGAAAAGTAGGCGTGTAGGGGGCGTACTAAAGGGCTATACTCGCAAAAACTACGATCAGGGGTGTGTTGCAGGGCGTGTTGTGGGCGTATGCTGATGGTCAGTGGGCGGTGCATTCACAATTTTTACAACAGATCGCACATTTCTGATGTGCAGTTTCTGAGTGACTACAGGTCTACTTTAAAAATTGCACAAGCTGACCTCAGTTGTAGACTGTATGTATACTGCAATCATTGCTTCATTACACCCAGCTATAGAAGCTCACACCTCAGACCACAAATCACTTCATTCAGCTGTATTGAAACTTGGAAACATGTAAGGTATTCTTTAACTCTGTAACACATGTTGATTGTGAAAATATATGTTACTAACCGATTTTACACTTACTAACAATCGTGGTTGGACAACCACACTATTTGATAGAAGCAAATGTAAAATAACCTTTACAAGCATTTTGCTTAGTAGTATCTGCTGAATGACATTTAGCTTCCTAACCTTTTTTTTTTTTTTTTTTTTAAACAACATACATTTTTTTTATTTTATTTTATTTGTGCACTACACACATAAACATATGTTGAAGAACAGCACCACCATCTTTTTATTTTCAAGTTTTGCAAATTCTGCTCCATTTGTATACTTATTGAAACAAATATTTACACATAATTACTTAAAGTAAGGTATGTAAATAAAAGCAAAGAAACAATAATATGTAATGTTTGACCACTTCACAATCAAAAAAACACTATTTTTTTTATAAAAATGTTACTGTTGTTTCCAAATAAAAATATTTTGACTAAAAAAAAAGTGTGCTTGTTAAAACATATACCAATAATTGCTGTTGTGTATGGTTTAGAGGCTAGAATTCACACTCTCTCTAGTTGAATATATTTGAACAGCGTTAGTCAGTGTTTGAAGAAAAACACTATGGTGTCTTTAAGATAGTAATTGCTAAATTACCACAAGATCATTTGACCAATTAAGTGATGATTGAATTGATTTACAATTGTTGAGTAGTTTCTTTAATTTGATTGCAGGAAAGTAGGTTGTGCATTTTTTAAGTGAAAAACACTTAGCAAAAAAATGCAACATCAGAAACATGTACGCAAAAATTCCGATTTATTAGGATGGTTTTCGCAATATTTGCACATTTCACAAGGCCACCTTTTTGTTAAATTAGTGTTGCAGTTTTTCCGTTTGGGCGTGCTTCCGCAATTTTGCTTTTGCTCGCAGTTTTTGCTAATTTGTAATTTTTGCAATCCTTACTGAATTTGCCCCTAAAATCGATCAATGTCTTAATCCCCGTCAAAGTAGATGGGCACTCTTTTTCACTCTGTTTTCATTTATCATTAAGTATCTAGCCGGGACTCTCAATGCAAGAGAAAACCGCATCCGACGAAGAGAGTTTGTTTGAAAAGAGTTTTTCTCAATTCAGTCTCGATCTCCGCAGCTCCCACCTTCCTAGGTCCTCCTCCAGGAAGGTCATCCATTACGGTTGCGCTCCGCCCAAAATTGTTGCAGTGGGCTCATATCTCAACTCCAATCATCCAGGAGCACAAAAAATGTTTGAATTCCTGCAAAGGACTTATTGGTGGCCCACCATGAGGAAAGATATACAGGATGCTCTGAAAGTACCCAACACAAAATTCCTCATCTACCTCCTGCCGGGTTACTCTGTCCTTTGTCCATTCCTAGAAGGCCCTGGACCCATATCTCTGTGGACTTCATCACTGAGTTACCCCTTTCCAAGGGATATAACACCATCTGGGTGAACGTTTCTCGAAAATGGCACATTTCGTTCCCTTGACAGGTCTACCTACGGCTCCCAAATTGGCTCAATTGTTCATCCGAGAACATTTTCTTTTACATGGATTACCACAGGAGGTGGTCTCCGACCGGGGAGTGCAATTCACTGCAGGATTTTGGAAAGCTCTCTGTTCTGCTCTACAAATTAAACTCAAGTTTTTTTCTGCCTACCACCCACAAACCAACGGGGGAAAAAAAACTGAAAGAGTCAATCAGGACCTAGGGACTTTCCTTCGCATTTATCTCTCTCCTTCACAGGACGACTGGGTGGAGTTATTGGCCTGGGCAGAATTCGCCCATAATCATCAGTACCATACTTCCACTGGCCAGACTCCATTCTACATCAATTATGGATTTGATTTGCGTGTTCCAGAATTACCACTTTTCCCTTCGAAGGAAGTTCCTGCGGTAACCTCCACTCAACAACATTTCAGTCACATCTGGAATAAGGTTCATGCTAACCTTAAGAAAATCTCCATCAGATATAAACTCTTCACGGACAAAAAACGGCGGGCAGCTCCTCAGTACAAGGTTGGCAACAGAGTATGGCTCTACACTCGCAACCTATGTCTAAAAGTGCCCACTATGAAATTTGCTCCTAGATTCATCAGTCCTTACTCAGTCCTGCAAGTACTGAATCCCGTTGTCTGCAAATTGGATCTGCCATCTCACTTTTGAATACCGAACTCTTTCCATGTTTCTCTCCTCCGCCCTCTCATTTTAAATCGTTTCTATTCGGATTCACCTAGACCAACCCCGATGAAGACCAAAGCAGGAACAGAGTTTGAGATCAAGTCTATTCTCTAATCTCGTTATTATCATAAGAATCTGCAGTACCTGGTAAAATGGAAAGGTTATGGACCTGAGGAGAGAAGTTGGGAAAAAGCTACCGATGTTTCCGCTCCACGTCTAGTTCGTATCTTTCACTCCAAGCATCCAGCGAAGCCAGGAAAGTGTCCAAGGTCCACTCCTAGAGGATGTGGTACTATCACAGATAAGGAGCGGTGGCCGCCGCGCTTACCCCTCCGCCGCATGTTGAGTCTCTGGGGCGGTCCCCCAGTGGGCTCTGGCTCCCAGAGTGTGGCTCTCTGGACCATAGGCGCCGCCATTGTGCCCAGCATCCACGTGGGCGGTATGGGCCAATGGCGATCCGGAGCTCCCTCCACCAATCAGAGGCAGGGCGGGCAGTTCAAAAGGAGGCGCTGGGCAAAGCTTTGGCGCCTGAGTATCGTTGCTGTGCAAACTACCCCCAGGCTCACGCTGCAGTTCATGGAGGAGTGTTTCCCAGCTCTCCGTGTTCCTGTGCTTCCAGCGTTACAGTGTTTCCCAGCTCTCTGAGTTCCAGTGCTTCCAGCATTTCAGTGTGTTTCCCAGCCCTCACTTCACTAATTTCTTCATTCAGTGTTCACAAGTCATCACTCATATCTACATTCAGTGTTCTTTAGCATCGTTCACAAGTCATCACTCATATCTACATTCAGTGTTCTTCAGCATTGTTCACAAGTCATCACTCATTTCTTCATTCAGTGTACTTCAGCATCGTTCATAAGTCATCACTCATTTCTTCATTTAGAATTCTTCAGCATCGTTCATAAGTCATCATTTATTTCTTCATTCAGTGTACTTTGGCATCATTCTCAATTAGTTATTTATAAAGCTGCATGAGGAAGACCTATATCTGGCCGTCTCTATTTCGACCCAGCTACGGTTCCTTTTCCTGACCATCGGAAGAATCCCCGAGTGCTCAACTCTCCCTCGTCCCAGGTGTGAAGTCTGATTCACTTTCAGGAAGAAAAAGCAATACCTTAAATATATATCTGTTCAGGCTGCTGCAACCGCTAAGCGTGTGTGTGTGAAACTCCTAACAGATGCGTACACATTGCGTAAGCACGCCGTCACGCTGTAAGCACGGTGTAGCTACATGTGAGGCGGAGTACACTTTATAACCCCTAGCAGGAAAGGAACCCCACACCAATTGTATTTAAAATGTTGGGATCTGACCCACCAACAGTTATTTACTAAAAAGGGGGTTACAACAATAATACAATCACAATAAGAGAAGAGGGCTACAATCAATGGATACATAAGTTTGTTTCGCCTGCGCCACCCGGTTCCGGTCCTCAGTCAATCTGGGTAGATGACCTTCAATGAATGTGACTGACCGGCCAGGAGGCTTGGCTTTTATACAATATTCCAAAGCATGAAACAATAGAAACTGTATGCTCTTCTTCCATTGGTTCGGGGGTGGGACATATCCTGTGCACTGGGGATCATTGGTCAGCCCAAGTAGTGGGCGATGGCTAAGTCTTGAGATGTGATTACTGTTGTTTACATCTGAGTTCTCGCCCCAAGACCAGTTAAAACCACCACATTAATCATGCATAAATCCGGTATTACTAATAACTTATTGCTGCAATATGCGACAATATCCTCATACCCACCGGATTACTGCTTATGTGACCGTGAATTTTATGTTCCCACACATGTTTCTCCATTTCCATCCTTGAGATATACATATATATATATATATATATACATATATACACATACATACACACACACACACACACATTATATATATATATATATATATATATATATATATATATAACATTTCTTGGTAGGTATTCATACCATACCTCCTTTTTGGAACCTATTCATATATATTTGTCATTCCCTAAGCTATCTTTTTTCACCTAGATGTATTTTACCCCTGAAGAAGTCCGAGTGGACGAAACGCGTAGGGTTTATCAATTATTGTACACTTTCCCTGTGCTCTGATTATTCCTCCGAGAGCTCACACCGTTAAGGTGAGGAGGATTATCTTGTAACATATAAAGCATTTCGGTGTGTGTTCAAAAAATTTATTTTATTTTATTATGTTTTACATTATGTCAATTTTATGACTATTTTTTGATATAAAGAATTCCTGGAATTAAAACTGAATTTTTGCCGGGTGATGCCTTTGGTGAGAGGGTTTCTCTATAGGCTCCAATCAGGATACTCCTAAGGGGAAAAGGAACTCAAGAGAAGTCCCACCCTTTAATCTGGAATTGATCAAATCTCAACCAGTTGCATTAGTAGCGCACTCTGTATTCATTTGTCATATACATATATATACATACACACACACACACACACACACACACACACACACACACATACACATACATTCCTGCTATTACAATTTGTTATGAAATATACATATATTACCATGGGCTGGATGAGTCCAGACCATGTGTATGAGAATATCATTGCTATACAATATATCATACATTAAATGTCTGGTCTGTAATTTGTCAGCTATTTAGTGATTGTACAAGCAAGGCTTGTGTTTTCTGTAGGTTATTGTCTTCTTGTTTGTCCTGGCTTCCAGTAAAACAATGACAGTCCAGTATCTGTTGTCTTAATGTACACTTTAAAACAATGGGGGCAACCAAAGGTATTTACCTTCCTCATAGAGTCAGGGTCCATGTTCCATGATTGCAAAGCTTTGCGTAAACTAGAGATGAGCGCCGGAAATTTTTCGGGTTTTGTGTTTTGGTTTTGGGTTCGGTTCCGCGGCCGTGTTTTGGGTTCGACCGCGTTTTGGCAAAACCTCACCGAATTTTTTTGTCGGATTCGGGTGTGTTTTGGATTCGGGTGTTTTTTTCAAAAAACCCTAAAAAACAGCTTAAATCATAGAATTTGGGGGTCATTTTGATCCCAAAGTATTATTAACCTCAAAAACCATAATTTCCACTCATTTTCAGTCTATTCTGAATACCTCACACCTCACAATATTATTTTTAGTCCTAAAATTTGCACCGAGGTCGCTGTGTGAGTAAGATAAGCGACCCTAGTGGCCGACACAAACACCGGGCCCATCTAGGAGTGGCACTGCAGTGTCACGCAGGATGTCCCTTCCAAAAAACCCTCCCCAAACAGCACATGACGCAAAGAAAAAAAGAGGCGCAATGAGGTAGCTGTGTGAGTAAGATAAGCGACCCTAGTGGCCGACACAAACACCGGGCCCATCTAGGAGTGGCACTGCGTGTCACGCAGGATGTCCCTTCCAAAAAACCCTCCCCAAACAGCACATGACGCAAAGAAAAAAAGAGGCGCAATGAGGTAGCTGACTGTGTGAGTAAGATAAGCGACCCTAGTGGCCGACACAAACACCGGGCCCATCTAGGAGTGGCACTGCAGTGTCACGCAGGATGGCCCTTCCAAAAAACCCTCCCCAAACAGCACATGACGCAAAGAAAAAAAGAGGCGCAATGAGGTAGCTGACTGTGTGAGTAAGATAAGCGACCCTAGTGGCCGACACAAACACCGGGCCCATCTAGGAGTGGCACTGCAGTGTCACGCAGGATGGCCCTTCCAAAAAACCCTCCCCAAACAGCACATGACGCAAAGAAAAAAAGAGGCGCAATGAGGTAGCTGACTGTGTGAGTAAGATAAGCGACCCTAGTGGCCGACACAAACACCGGGCCCATCTAGGAGTGGCACTGCAGTGTCACGCAGGATGGCCCTTCCAAAAAACCCTCCCCAAACAGCACATGACGCAAAGAAAAAAAGAGGCGCAATGAGGTAGCTGACTGTGTGAGTAAGATAAGCGACCCTAGTGGCCGACACAAACACCGGGCCCATCTAGGAGTGGCACTGCAGTGTCACGCAGGATGGCCCTTCCAAAAAACCCTCCCCAAACAGCACATGACGCAAAGAAAAATAAAAGAAAAAAGAGGTGCAAGATGGAATTGTCCTTGGGCCCTCCCACCCACCCTTATGTTGTATAAACAGGACATGCACACTTTAACCAACCCATCATTTCAGTGACAGGGTCTGCCACACGACTGTGACTGATATGACGGGTTGGTTTGGACCCCCCCCAAAAAAGAAGCAATTAATCTCTCCTTGCACAAACTGGCTCTACAGAGGCAAGATGTCCACCTCATCATCATCCTCCGATATATCACCGTGTACATCCCCCTCCTCACAGATTATCAATTCGTCCCCACTGGAATCCACCATCTCAGCTCCCTGTGTACTTTGTGGAGGCAATTGCTGCTGGTCAATGTCTCCGCGGAGGAATTGATTATAATTAATTTTAATGAACATCATCTTCTCCACATTTTCTGGATGTAACCTCGTACGCCGATTGCTGACAAGGTGAGCGGCGGCACTAAACACTCTTTCGGAGTACACACTTGTGGGAGGGCAACTTAGGTAGAATAAAGCCAGTTTGTGCAAGGGCCTCCAAATTGCCTCTTTTTCCTGCCAGTATAAGTACGGACTGTGTGACGTGCCTACTTGGATGCGGTCACTCATATAATCCTCCACCATTCTTTCAATGTTGAGAGAATCATATGCAGTGACAGTAGACGACATGTCCGTAATCGTTGTCAGGTCCTTCAGTCCGGACCAGATGTCAGCATCAGCAGTCGCTCCAGACTGCCCTGCATCACCGCCAGCGGGTGGGCTCGGAATTCTGAGCCTTTTCCTCGCACCCCCAGTTGCGGGAGAATGTGAAGGAGGAGATGTTGACAGGTCGCGTTCCGCTTGACTTGACAATTTTGTCACCAGCAGGTCTTTGCACCCCAGCAGACTTGTGTCTGCCGGAAAGAGAGATCCAAGGTAGGTTTTAAATCTAGGATCGAGCACGGTGGCCAAAATGTAGTGCTCTGATTTCAACAGATTGACCACCCGTGAATCCTTGTTAAGCGAATTAAGGGCTGCATCCACAAGTCCCACATGCCTAGTGGAATCGCTCCCTTTTAGCTCCTTCTTCAATGCCTCCAGCTTCTTCTGCAAAAGCCTGATGAGGGGAATGACCTGACTCAGGCTGGCAGTGTCTGAACTGACTTCACGTGTGGCAAGTTCAAAGGGCATCAGAACCTTGCACAACGTTGAAATCATTCTCCACTGCACTTGAGACAGGTGCATTCCACCTCCTGTATCGTGCTCAATTGTATAGGCTTGAATGGCCTTTTGCTGCTCCTCCAACCTCTGAAGCATATAGAGGGTTGAATTCCACCTCGTTACCACTTCTTGCTTCAGATGATGGCAGGGCAGGTTCAGTAGTTTTTGGTGGTGCTCCAGTCTTCTGTACGTGGTGCCTGTATGCCGAAAGTGTCCCGCAATTCTTCTGGCCACCGACAGCATCTCTTGCACGCCCCTGTCGTTTTTTAAAAAATTCTGCACCACCAAATTCAAGGTATGTGCAAAACATGGGACGTGCTGGAATTTGCCCATATTTAATGCACACACAATATTGCTGGCGTTGTCCGATGCCACAAATCCACAGGAGAGTCCAATTGGGGTAAGCCATTCTGCGATGATCTTCCTCAGTTGCCGTAAGAGGTTTTCAGCTGTGTGCGTATTCTGGAAAGCGGTGATACAAAGCGTAGCCTGCCTAGGAAAGAGTTGGCGTTTGCGAGATGCTGCTACTGGTGCCGCCGCTGCTGTTCTTGCGGCGGGAGTCCATACATCTACCCAGTGGGCTGTCACAGTCATATAGTCCTGACCCTGCCCTGCTCCACTTGTCCACATGTCCGTGGTTAAGTGGACATTGGGTACAACTGCATTTTTTAGGACACTGGTGAGTCTTTTTCTGACGTCCGTGTACATTCTCGGTATCGCCTGCCTAGAGAAGTGGAACCTAGATGGTATTTGGTAACGGGGGCACACTGCCTCAATAAATTGTCTAGTTCCCTGTGAACTAACGGCGGATACCGGACGCACGTCTAACACCAACATAGTTGTCAAGGCCTCAGTTATCCGCTTTGCAGCAGGATGACTGCTGTGATATTTCATCTTCCTCGCAAAGGACTGTTGGACAGTCAATTGCTTACTGGAAGTAGTACAAGTGGGCTTACGACTTCCCCTCTGGGATGACCATCGACTCCCAGCAGCAACAACAGCAGCGCCAGCAGCAGTAGGCGTTACACGCAAGGATGCATCGGAGGAATCCCAGGCAGGAGAGGACTCGTCAGAATTGCCAGTGACATGGTCTGCAGGACTATTGGCATTCCTGGGGAAGGAGGAAATTGACACTGAGGGAGTTGGTGGGGTGGTTTGCGTGAGCTTGGTTACAAGAGGAAGGGATTTACTGGTCAGTGGACTGCTTCCGCTGTCGCCCAAAGTTTTTGAACTTGTCACTGACTTATTATGAATGCGCTGCAGGTGACGTATAAGGGAGGATGTTCCGAGGTGGTTAACGTCCTTACCCCTACTTATTACAGCTTGACAAAGGGAACACACGGCTTGACAAATGTTGTCCGCATTTCTGGTGAAATACTTCCACACCGAAGAGCTGATTTTTTTGGTATTTTCACCAGGCATGTCAACGGCCATATTCCTCCCACGGACAACAGGTGTCTCCCCGGGTGCCTGACTTAAACAAACCACCTCACCATCAGAATCCTCCTGGTCAATTTCCTCCCCAGCGCCAGCAACACCCATATCCTCCTCATCCTTGTGTACTTCAACACTGACATCTTCAATCTGACTATCAGGAACTGGACTGCGGGTGCTCCTTCCAGCACTTGCAGGGGGCGTGCAAATGGTGGAAGGCGCATGCTCTTCACGTCCAGTGTTGGGAAGGTCAGGCATCGCAACCGACACAATTGGACTCTCCTTGTGGATTTGGGATTTCGAAGAACGCACAGTTCTTTGCGGTGCTTTTGCCAGCTTGAGTCTTTTCAGTTTTCTAGCGAGAGGCTGAGTGCTTCCATCCTCATGTGAAGCTGAACCACTAGCCATGAACATAGGCCAGGGCCTCAGCCGTTCCTTGCCACTCCGTGTGGTAAATGGCATATTGGCAAGTTTACGCTTCTCCTCCGACAATTTTATTTTAGGTTTTGGAGTCCTTTTTTTACTGATATTTGGTGTTTTGGATTTGACATGCTCTGTACTATGACATTGGGCATCGGCCTTGGCAGACGACGTTGCTGGCATTTCATCGTCTCGGCCATGACTAGTGGCAGCAGCTTCAGCACGAGGTGGAAGTGGATCTTGATCTTTCCCTAATTTTGGAACCTCAACATTTTTGTTCTCCATATTTTAATAGGCACAACTAAAAGGCACCTCAGGTAAACAATGGAGATGGATGGATACTAGTATACAATTATGGATGGACTGCCGAGTGCCGACACAGAGGTAGCTACAGCCGTGGACTATTGTACTGTACTGTGTCTGCTGCTAATATAGACTGGATGATAATGAGATGTAGTATGTATGTATAAAGAAGAAAGAAAAAAAAAACACGGGTAGGTGGTATACAATTATGGATGGACTACCGAGTGCCGACACAGAGGTAGCTACAGCCGTGGACTACCGTACTGTACTGTGTCTGCTGCTAATATAGACTGGATGATAATGAGATGTAGTATGTATAAAGAAGAAAGAAAAAAAAACCACGGGTAGGTGGTATACAATTATGGATGGACTGCCGAGTGCCGACACAGAGGTAGCTACAGCCGTGGACTACCGTACTGTACTGTGTCTGCTGCTAATATAGACTGGATGATAATGAGATGTAGTATGTATAAAGAAGAAAGAAAAAAAAACCACGGGTAGGTGGTATACAATTATGGATGGACTGCCGAGTGCCGACACAGAGGTAGCTACAGCCGTGGACTACCGTACTGTGTCTGCTGTTAATATAGACTGGATGATAATGAGATGTAGTATGTATAAAGAAGAAAGAAAAAAAAAACCACGGGTAGGTGGTATACAATTATGGACGGACTGCCGAGTGCCGACACAGAGGTAGCTACAGCCGTGGACTACCGTACTGTACTGTGTCTGCTGCTAATATAGACTGGATGATAATGAGATGTAGTATGTATAAAGAAGAAAGAAAAAAACCACGGGTAGGTGGTATACAATTATGGATGGACTGCCGAGTGCCGACACAGAGGTAGCTACAGCCGTGGACTACCGTACTGTGTCTGCTGCTAATATAGACTGGATGATAATGAGATGTAGTATGTATAAAGAAGAAAGAAAAAAAAACCACGGGTAGGTGGTATACAATTATGGATGGACTGCCGAGTGCCGACACAGAGGTAGCTACAGCCGTGGACTACCGTACTGTACTGTGTCTGCTGCTAATATAGACTGGATGATAATGAGATGTAGTATGTATAAAGAAGAAAGAAAAAAAAACCACGGTAGGTGGTATACAATTATGGATGGACTGCCGAGTGCCGACACAGAGGTAGCTACAGCCATGGACTACCGTACTGTGTCTGCTGCTAATATAGACTGGTTGATAATGAGATGTAGTATGTATAAAGAAGAAAAAAAAAAAACACGGGTAGGTGGTATACAATTATGGACGGACTGCCGAGTGCCGACACAGAGGTAGCTACAGCCGTGGACTACCGTACTGTACTGTGTCTGCTGCTAATATAGACTGGATGATAATGAGATGTAGTATGTATAAAGAAGAAAGAAAAAAAAAAACCACGGGTAGGTGGTATACAATTATGGATGGAGTGCCGACACAGAGGTAGCTACAGCCGTGAACTACCGTACTGTGTCTGCTGCGACTGGATGATAAATAATGATATAAAAAATATATATATATCACTACTGCAGCCGGACAGGTATATATTATATAATGACGGACCTGCTGGACACTGTCTGTCAGCAGAATGAGTTTTTTATTTTATAGAATAAAAAAACACCACACAAGTCACACGACGTGTGTTTAACTTTTACAGGCAGACATTCACAATACAATATAGTATACTATATACTGGTGGTCAGGTCACTGGTCAGTCACACTGGCAGTGGCACTCCTGCAGAAAAAAAGTGTGCACTGTTTAATTTTAATATGTACTCCTGGCTCCTGCTATAACCTAACTGCTCCCCAGTCTCCCCCACAATTAAGCTGTGTGAGCACAGTCAGATATTATACATAGATGATGCAGCAGCACACTGGGCTGAGCACAGATATGGTATGTGACTGAGTCACTGTGTATCGTTTTTTCAGGCAGAGAACGGATTATATTAAATAATATAAAACTGCACTGGTGGTCACTGGTCAGTCACTAGTATAACTAACTAATACTATCAGCAAAATTCTGCACTCTCTGTCTGAGTACTCCTCCTAAGCTCCAGTAAATGAAGTGTCACTGTCTCACTCTGTCACTAGTATAACTAACTAATATACTATCAGCAAAATTCTGCACTCTCTGTCTGAGTACTCCTCCTAAGCTCCAGTAAATGAAGTGTCACTGTCTCACTCTCACTCTCCTATCTATTTCTTCTCTAAACGGAGAGGACGCCAGCCACGTCCTCTCCCTATGAATCTCAATGCACGTGTAAAATGGCGGCGACGCGCGGCTCCTTATATAGAATCCGAGTCTCGCGATAGAATCCGAGCCTCGCGAGAATCCGACAGCGTCATGATGACGTTCGGGCGCGCTCGGGTTAACCGAGCAAGGCGGGAAGATCCGAGTCGCTCGGATCCGTGTAAAAAAAGCTGAAGTTCGGGCGGGTTCGGATTCCGAGGAACCGAACCCGCTCATCTCTAGCGTAAACAAGACAGTCTGATACATTCAAGGCACTGTTTGCGATTGAGTTTCTAGAAGAATCACCTTTCTATGAGTATGAGTGGTTTGATTAATTTGTGTGTGCACAGTAACTTGCTATTGAAGAATGTACAGATGGTGTGTGAGTTATGCACTATATGGATAAAATATTGAATATGGCTTTTGTGGCTTTTCTATGCGAATGTGTATGTTACCGTATTTCCTCATACCACGTGCTAACACGCAGGGCTTCACGAGCCAATGTACGCAGCGTCCGGGTTTGCGCATGCACGGCTAGTCTGCAACCGCACAGAGGCCACTCTGAATGGTGTTTGCACGTGATACATGTGGCTATAATAATTTTGACTTCGACAGTCCACCCTTTGGCAGTCAACAATAACTTCCAAACTTAACTAATAAAACTGAAAATATTATCTATACAATATATACAAAGTTTGGATGACCGGGAGAGAGTTGTAGGTAGGAAACGTGTAGCCTAGTGGGATAGGAAAAAGCATGTATGTATGTATGAATCAACGTCTGAGGGGCATGTATCATCGTGCCGTATATGTTCTAAGTAAGCTTCGAGGTATTGCGAAGTATACATTAAATCCTTCTCATCCCGTACATGGGCAAACAAATCCTACCAAGCTTTTTTTCAGGCAAGGGCTTTCAACCCTCACCCTTTCGGCTTCTTATACCAACAAATGGAGAGCACATTTATCTGATGATACATTCAGGGGAAACATGTGAGTGCTACTGTATGTGGATAACACCTGTCGACTATGTGTGCCATTAACTGGAGGTTGCAGAGATGAGGGATAGACACACACAAAAAAAAAATACATGCACATAAAATTGGGTATGGTTGACGTCTTTTCCGGTTGGATGTTTCTGGGTAGAGGGGGAAACAGAGAAAAATAGTGAAAGAAACAGGCCATGAAATTAATTTGCAATCCTTATCATAACACTGTCTCTACGGATGGATCATAACTCAAAACTGCCTCTGTAACAACGCCCTCGCTCCTTAGACTCATTAAATTTGTGCTGTGCTTGCGCCGCATCAGAATTCGAACACACCTGAATATCAGACCAATAATTATGATGACACCCAGGATACAAAGGAGAAACTTTCCTATACTTGCAATTACATTCTATGCCCACTCTCCTAATCCAGAAAACCATTTGAGTGGGTTCAACCATGAGTCCCAGCCGGTCAATTTGTTACCCACAGCCGTCAAGGTTAGGTTGTGTTTCCTCCTGAACTCCCACTTCAACTGCAAAATCTCGTCCATCTTCTGATCGATGATCTCCGTGGGGTCGTCAGTGCTATTCGTAATATATGTACAGCACTTCACACAATATTGAGTTGCTAGAGTAACACAGTACCCACCTGTCACAGCTGTCAAAGTCAAAAATATTACATAGAGAGACCATATAAACTGCACACATATAAGTCGCTATACTTGCAAATATGCGCAGCGAGCACAGCAATATATGGAAACACACGCATTTGCTCGGACATGGCACTGAGATGGATTCGGCACTTGTTTCATACAGTACATGGTTATAATAATGAACAGCACCAGACATCATGGAGATTTAGAATTGGCTAATGAATTAATGTCATGGATGTGTATCATTCGAACCGAACCAGATAAACACATCATGTTTGGTATTGAAGCAAGCAGAATGAGGTGTGGGTTAGTTTGAGGCCTGTTGTGTTGTTGTGGGACATTGCAGCGGATAGATATGATTATATGTATAAAAGCTAAGATCATATTGTTAGAACAATGGATGCTCAAGACAACCTTTTACTAAGTTTTCAGGGCTGAACCTGATTAGCATATACAAAGAGAATGGTGACTCAGTACAAAGGAGAAAGAAAGACCCCTCCCCCAGGTACTGGTCAAACAGGAAGGTAGTGGTCAGGTGTGGCCTCAGAGAACAGATGTAATGTAGCTACACTCACAGACACACACACAGCTACCTGGCACCAAGCAGCATGGCAGCTAAATCCCCAGGACATCTTCCAAACTAAAGGCTAAGTATTGAACCTCACATGGCTAGATAAGGAAACAGATAGATTGCTTTCTGGTTTAAATAGGATATTGTAACTTGGTTGTGTGATTGTTGGGTGTTTGTGGATACTCTGTGAAGTCCGTGATGAATTGGAACAGTATACAATCTGTAGCATAGTATTTGTGGTATTTGCTTGCCTATGGAGATTTAAAATAGATTGTGCTGGTTAGTTATAATATATATATCCTGTTAATCATAAATACCACCATGCAGTTACGTTTGTGTTAATTACATTGTGATCTGGTCTTGTGATGAATATGCTCTGGTTATTGAGATACTGAAGTTGTTTGGGATGTGAAATTATGAGATGGTTCTAGGAAGTTGGATTACATTGTGAAAGGTGTTTTAGATGGTTTGGAATTGTAAAATCAGAACATATGCATTGTTTTGAGGCTTGGACATTTTGGAAGAAAATGGAGTCTTGTGTTTTCTGCTATGTGATTGTGGTTTAGTATAGAGTGCCATGTGTTTGGACCTGCAAATCTAAAATGGCTGCTGCTGGATGTCTTCCCCTCCCCCTTTCAGGCATGTGGTGCAGTCTTTAGAATTATGGGAGTTTTCTCAAAATGGAGTCTAGCTTCCATCCCATGCTGTATTCAGCATTGACTAACTGCGCAGCGATTGTCTCTCACATGTGTAGTTTTATCTGCAACCATGTTGTCTCTTATTTAATGTTATCATGAGCCATTTCTCTCTATCTCTCTCTTCTTCTCTTCCCCTTCCATTTTCCCATAAATAGTAATTGTATTGTATTGTATTTCTTGTGTAGTTATCTGGTTAGGTAGTCTCTGTTATATTGTAGTGTATCATTTGTACTGTGATTCTCTTTTACAAGTATATTAGATATAATACAGTTAATAGGCTTTGGACCCTAAACCAGTATCTGTGTATTTCCTATAGTGTTAAGTGTTCACTTGAGCGTCGGTGACCCACAAGCAGCTTTGTAGTTAGTCAGGTTACACAAGGTTGCACTTACACCCTGTATTCACATTAAGGTATTCTGTGTATTTCATTGTTAAAAGGTTTAGACATAAAGGTATAGCGTTGTGAGCGTCTGCGCCGCTGGTGATCTCCTCGTGGTCTCGAGCGTCTGCTACGCCATAGCGAATCATTACGTTAGTCAAAAGCCATTTAACGTGCCTGCCTGTGATCTCTGGGCCGTGAGCGAACGTGACGCTTGAGCGTCTCGCCTACGGCTGAGCGATCGTGACGCAACTAGAGTACCCTTACGGTACTTCTTAAGTAAACAGCGTACAGTGTTCTTAGACTTCATAAAGGGTTGTTTATACGACAAAAGTATTTAGCATTGTCAATTGGGGGCCGTCCAGTCCTTCACATATCTCTGCTAGGTAATATCAGCAGACATTATCCATCAGCAAAGGGCGGGATCATATTCCTTGCAGTGCTGATTGGATAAGCGTCTGTTTCGCTTAGTAAAGGGTGCTGAGGGAATCCGGGACCGGAGGTAAGAACAGTACGCTGTTGTCTTTGAAAATCTGGTTTTTATTTCAATTTGGTGCCAACTACACACTCAGGCCTAGAATAACTTTAGGAGTTTTGAATGATGACTTTCTTTGTGACAAGAGGCCGCATGGTCTGTCCACCATTTTGTGTGACCCTCATGGAGGTGGAAGGGGGAGGAGCAGCGGCCATTTTGGGAAGGTCAATTTTTTTTTTTTTCTGAGCGGCTGGTTTTCAGTTGACTCAGGAAACAATCAGCCATCCACTGTCAAAAAGAAATCATCATTTAATGAGTTTTTTTTAATGCATTTATTTAATCTATATCATAGTCAATCATAAGTAATAGTGATTGGTACTTATATGTAATATCTATATGTCTGTGCTTACATCAATGTATGTTATTAGATTAATTTAGAATTGCATTTTCATCTGTGTACTTTCACATATCTCACCTTCCTGTTTGCCATTTGCATTGATAACGTGCTGAGAAAATTTGCTGCTATTTAAAAAAAAAAAAAAAGGTAAGGGAGTAACTGAAAAAAAAAAAAACAAGCACACAGCATAGAAGATACTGTGTGGTGTTTGGTAAGCGTTTATATAGTGAAATATCGCTTATAGTAAGGCGATACAGAAGCCACAAGACAATAGCACACATTTGTTCAGTTTCCAAAATTTAGTTTAAATACCTTACTTTACTGTAACGCCTCTGGGGAGAGCTATCAGACTACGGGAAATGATTTTTCTGATCAGAAAACTATAAGAATGATAGTGGGTTGAAAACGGTATGAGTGTATTGAATCCCGCTTTGTGGACTTTGTGATCTATGTGATAAAACGGTATTGAATTCCGCTTTGTGGACTTTGTGATCTGTGTGATCTATGTGGAACGTGATGAGCACGATCTGAGTGAAAACGTGCAACAGAGTGTGATAAAGTTTTCGTTGTATTACGCTCTGGCTGTTTTGGAGCACAGTAGGGAGACTCCAATGATCCTACCATTTATGGGCAACAAGTGTCTATAAGTGGTACGATTGGACCGCACGGTTGTATGTGTGACCAATAACGCAACGTGATATGAGGTCGTATATCCATGCGTAAATCTTGCCCTCATACGTGTTGTAGGGAGCACATGCAAGCGTGATTTGTGTAAAAGAAAAAGGAAGGGAATTTTCTCAGGAAAATCTCTAGAGATAGGGCCTGCAACGGCTACACGTGTCTGCTAAAAGGCGGAGCGGGGATACCCGGAGCAGAAGAAGTTCAGTGGAAGAGCTTTAAGGATTTCCAACGAAGTTCTGTGTTTGGTGCATTTTAGGAAGTTTTTCTGTGTTAAAAAGGTCCACAATGGCAGCCAAGTGCACAACACAGAGACGGTCGGAGGTCAGGATTCAGACTCCAGAGGCTTGCAGACCCCGAGGGTCTGCTCGGTTAGTAATGTGGGGGAAATATGGTCCCCACACTGAGACCTTTTGTGATGAATGGACACGAATGACTGCGGGGGATAAGGCACCATTTCCCGGGATAGGTAGTTTTGACTCAGAGGTGTTGCATAATTTAAGGCAAAGGATCAGTCTCATAAAATCCTGGAAACAACGAGTTAAACATGATGATTGTTTGCAGTTATGGCAACAGGAAAGTGAAATGCAAAGAAATGTAACTTACATATCTAACTTTCATCTTGAGAGGAGAGACATGGCATTGAAGAGGATTATGGTTGCAGAGAAATGGCACAATGTTGTACGATAAAAATGCACTTAGTAACTGTATTAAGAATGAAAGTGTTAAATGTAATAATGTTTATGAAAATGAAAGTGTAAAAATTACAAATGTTAACCTGTGCAAGTCGCACCCCATGTTAAACTTCCCTCAGGATTACCAACAAGAAAGTGAGCCCAGAACGATGTTGGCACCTCTTCCAGAAGCCATCCTACAAGACATCCAGGTGGACGCGACCAAATTGGTAAAGGCAATAATCAAACCCCCTAACGGAGGGTCAGGTGAGGTCGTGTCCACAGGTACGTACAATGTTTTATATCACGCACAAACAAATGTACCCCATATTATAAGACCAAAACAAGGTGATGTAATTGAGTTTAGTCCTGTCAGGGTGATCACAGTCCCCAATGGGAAGACTGATGATCAGGGAACCATTCCCGTCAAGGACAGTGCAATGCGCCATCCCTGGTCCCGGACAGAATTGAGATCAATCATGTCTGATTACCCAGATCCTAGGAAAGATCTAACTGTATGATCAAAGATTCACAGAAGGTATATCAACTCCCTAGACAACGACATAATCATGGTATCCAAGGAATCAGGTAGGTACAGGGAAAGCGGTTGATGGTGATGAGCATCCAAGCGTTTGAGGAGGCATCAAATCAACCAAAACCCCAGGCCATTGGCACATGGAGGAACTTAAGGATTTGTTATCTTTGTAAAAGAGAAGGGCATTATGCCAGTAACTGCAACAGCCCACATAAAATCAGACCCCCTAGACATGAAAATGAGCAAAAGTTATGACACACCAAATTACAAGCAGGGATCACATAGGAAGAATTTTGAGCCACACCCATGATAGGTAGTCAAGAAAGGTGATCATACGACTGATGGTAAGCCTGAGGTAACGGTTAATAAATTGGGAGGTCATTCCCTGAAGACACAGGAATGACCAGGTGAAACGTTGTAAATGTATCTGTGAAATGTTTTTTTTCTCTCTCTATCCCCATCTCTGACGAGTATTGGTAAGAATTCACACATTGCATATCCACTTGGTCCTTGCAGAAGTCTACCAAACCCCAGCATGACCTCCGCCACAATGTATTTCTGGCCAGATACAGACAGTGGAGTAATGCAGGTGCTGGTGGGGAGGGACTGCTCAAGGAGACCAGTAGACACATAGATATGACAGCCTAATAAGTCTGACAATGTTTTTCTAATGCTAACAATGTTTTCTTAATGTTGACAATGTTTAAAAATGCTTTGTTTCTCTTTTCTTATTGATGGTTATTGTCGAGTTATGTAATGTATATATGCACATGAATTGTTCTCTATCTCTTTTGTTTTTTTTTGTTGTCTCTCTCTTCCCACTCATGTTTCCATGGTTTAAAGATGCTATGTCACCCCTCAGTTGGACCAATGGTAATGCCAGATTTTTGCTCCTTACAGAAAGATCGTCGGTTGGGAAGGAATATTGCATCACCAGAATGTTCGTTTGGAAGACTGAGAGACAGCACCTTTGAGAGGACAGCAGAACAAGAAGAACAACAAGACGAGAGAACTTATTATCGTAACAAGTTCTCTCCCCCTCAAACTGTTTTCATATACCCCCTTTACAAATTTCTTCTTTTCTCCTCCTGTAAGATGGACTTGCCCCAAGAGACTGCGATCCGGATTTTTCTGTTGACCATGATGTTGACCAGAACAGTCTGTTTCGGTGAGAGTACCAGTGAGGTCGAGAAAGGATCCAGAAAGGTCCTGATGACTGAGACGGAGGTGTAAATTTCCAATAGCAACCCAATCACCAAGCAAAGGCGAGTACCGGGCACGATCTAACAACCATGTTATTTGTAAACAATTGTGAAGGATTGTTAGTTCAAAAAGAAAACTGTATCAGTAGGCTCTGTGACAATGGTTGAGGATGGATGCATAAAGAAATGCCAATCCAGTTTTAATATCCATATGGACCGGCATCCATTGAGTGACTATCACTCCTTAGTGGGTAGTGTGTTAAATAAAACAGATTGTTGGGTATGCTCTCAAGTACCTCAGGGTCATAGTAAATCAGGGCTAGTACCATTTCCTTTAACGGTAGGGGAGGTACTTGAGCTAAAGGGTGGGAGACCGGTGGACAGGAGGTTTAATATCTCCAGCCCTCCTAGTTTGAAGCTCCACCAATACCATGTGGATAGGTCCCTATTATGTTTTAACATCTCCAATCCCCGAAAGCCGGGAAATTGGGAAGTGTCATGGAGCAACCTAACCATGACCTTTTCGCATAGAGCAGATAGGATGCCTACAGATACAGAGCTTGTACGCCACATAGCCAGTAGAGGATGACGCATATTTCATATGCGGGAGAAAGGCGTATGAGCGGCTTGCCCCAAACTCTGAAGGATTGTGTTGTATTGGAAAAGTACTACCTGAGGTAATGAGTCTAAGGAGTGAGGAAACTGTAATTAACCTGGATTTGGTATATGACTCAATGATAGAAACCATGATGTGATGAAAATGCGATTATACGGTCCGTTTCTTTCACCTGTTTTTCTGTTTTTCTCCAAGATACAAAGACCCCCTTGGACGAGGAAGTTGATGAGACGCTATACAGACAACAGACAAGAACCAAAGATGAAGTTTTGACGACCTATGATATGGACACTTGATGAACTTTGCCATGGATCCCCAGTTTCCCTAGTATTTTAAACTCACGCTAGCCCAACATTTTTTGTAAATCTGATGGCACTGACAAAGCTATTTGCTCATGCCCAAAGAGCAATACAGCGCAAAGAAGACGACTCTCAACAGATACCGAACACAACTTCAACGACAGATGTACATTTCCCTGACATAGAATATCATTGCATTTTCCATAAGTGTTCTTTATCTTCATCTCTACAACCCTCAGGTAATGACACACATAGTCGATAGGGAATACAGGCACAGATATCAGCAACCACATACCTCCCCCATTCATGTATCATCAACTAAAATGTGCTCCCCCATTTTGTTACAACCACAGCCGAAATGAGCTCGGTAAAGTTTGACAGCCCATCCACAGACCCTTAGTACGGGATAAGAAGGAATTCAAATGTATACTTCGCAATACCTCGAAGCTTGATGTACGGCACGATGATACATGACCCCCCAAACATGGATTCATACACACATGCTTCTGCTATCTCACTAGGTCATACCCTCTTCACACCTTCTCCTCTCTCCTCCCTTACCCAACCATGGAAATGTATTAACCCCTGACATATATTTTTCTCTTTTTGAAATGTTTTAGGAAGTGGCAGTTATTGGTGACTGCCAAAGGGTGGACTGTCAAAGTCAAAAATATTACATAGAGAGACCATATAAACTGCACACATATAAGTCGCTATACTTGCAAATATGCGCAGCGAGCACAGCAATATATGGAAACACACGCATTTGCTCGGACATGGCACTGAGATGGATTCGGCACTTGTTTCATACAGTACATGGTTATAATAATGAACAGCACCAGACATCATGGAGATTTAGAATTGGCTAATGAATTAATGTCATGGATGTGTATCATTCGAACCGAACCAGATAAACACATCATGTTTGGTATTGAAGCAAGCAGAATGAGGTGTGGGTTAGTTTGAGGCCTGTTGTGTTGTTGTGGGACATTGCAGCGGATAGATATGATTATATGTATAAAAGCTAAGATCATATTGTTAGAACAATGGATGCTCAAGACAACCTTTTACTAAGTTTTCAGGGCTGAACCTGATTAGCATATACAAAGAGAATGGTGACTCAGTACAAAGGAGAAAGAAAGACCCCTCCCCCAGGTACTGGTCAAACAGGAAGGTAGTGGTCAGGTGTGGCCTCAGAGAACAGATGTAATGTAGCTACACTCACAGACACACACACAGCTACCTGGCACCAAGCAGCATGGCAGCTAAATCCCCAGGACATCTTCCAAACTAAAGGCTAAGTATTGAACCTCACATGGCTAGATAAGGAAACAGATAGATTGCTTTCTGGTTTAAATAGGATATTGTAACTTGGTTGTGTGATTGTTGGGTGTTTGTGGATACTCTGTGAAGTCCGTGATGAATTGGAACAGTATACAATCTGTAGCATAGTATTTGTGGTATTTGCTTGCCTATGGAGATTTAAAATAGATTGTGCTGGTTAGTTATAATATATATATCCTGTTAATCATAAATACCACCATGCAGTTACGTTTGTGTTAATTACATTGTGATCTGGTCTTGTGATGAATATGCTCTGGTTATTGAGATACTGAAGTTGTTTGGGATGTGAAATTATGAGATGGTTCTAGGAAGTTGGATTACATTGTGAAAGGTGTTTTAGATGGTTTGGAATTGTAAAATCAGAACATATGCATTGTTTTGAGGCTTGGACATTTTGGAAGAAAATGGAGTCTTGTGTTTTCTGCTATGTGATTGTGGTTTAGTATAGAGTGCCATGTGTTTGGACCTGCAAATCTAAAATGGCTGCTGCTGGATGTCTTCCCCTCCCCCTTTCAGGCATGTGGTGCAGTCTTTAGAATTATGGGAGTTTTCTCAAAATGGAGTCTAGCTTCCATCCCATGCTGTATTCAGCATTGACTAACTGCGCAGCGATTGTCTCTCACATGTGTAGTTTTATCTGCAACCATGTTGTCTCTTATTTAATGTTATCATGAGCCATTTCTCTCTATCTCTCTCTTCTTCTCTTCCCCTTCCATTTTCCCATAAATAGTAATTGTATTGTATTGTATTTCTTGTGTAGTTATCTGGTTAGGTAGTCTCTGTTATATTGTAGTGTATCATTTGTACTGTGATTCTCTTTTACAAGTATATTAGATATAATACAGTTAATAGGCTTTGGACCCTAAACCAGTATCTGTGTATTTCCTATAGTGTTAAGTGTTCACTTGAGCGTCGGTGACCCACAAGCAGCTTTGTAGTTAGTCAGGTTACACAAGGTTGCACTTACACCCTGTATTCACATTAAGGTATTCTGTGTATTTCATTGTTAAAAGGTTTAGACATAAAGGTATAGCGTTGTGAGCGTCTGCGCCGCTGGTGATCTCCTCGTGGTCTCGAGCGTCTGCTACGCCATAGCGAATCATTACGTTAGTCAAAAGCCATTTAACGTGCCTGCCTGTGATCTCTGGGCCGTGAGCGAACGTGACGCTTGAGCGTCTCGCCTACGGCTGAGCGATCGTGACGCAACTAGAGTACCCTTACGGTACTTCTTAAGTAAACAGCGTACAGTGTTCTTAGACTTCATAAAGGGTTGTTTATACGACAAAAGTATTTAGCATTGTCACAGCCGTAACATAATTAAGGACCATTCTGTGCTGGACCAGCTCCTTCTTGTAGGCTTGTAACTCCCTGCCCGTATACCTGAAGGTGTCGCCATACATCTCAGTGATATTATCTATCAAGTTCGCTAGCGCATGGATATACCTATCATTTATAGTTCCTCTGGCAGTACGGGTGATGTCTAATGCGAGAAGAACTTGAATCCCGGTGGATTCATGGATCAAATCAGAGGCTGCGTACTCTGCCCTATCTATGAGGTGTCTCTTGATGATGTGTTCATAATGGGTATGAGTATAAGGAGTCTGAGCGTTGCAGTGAATGTCTTTCATTTTGTCGTGTGGTATGGTCATGACCTCTGGTAGTACTCTCCCAATATAACATAACCCTTCAGAGCTCGGAGTAAGCCACTTGTACGCTTTCTTACCACATATGAAATAAGCATAATCTGGGAGAACATAGGGGACAAAATGCAACAACACCATATCACATATCTTCCTTATAAAGAAACCAATCCCTAGTTCTCTCATTTGCTCAGTACAAGTATCGGGCTTGATGATGTGGGCACAATACCCCTGCGATACTTTCCCAACCCACATGGTTTTGATCCCACGTGTATACCTGTACCAAAAGTACTTCCCACTGGTGGCTATCTTGTGTACAAGTTCGGAATCGATAGGTATCTTATCAGCTCTGTGTGAAAAGTTCATTGGTTATTCCATGTCACTTCCCAATTTCCTGGTTTTCGGAAATTGGAAACATTAAAACACAACAGTGACCTATCTACGTGGTACTGGTGGAGCTTCAAGCTAGGGGGCCTAGATATATTGAATTTCTTGTCCACCGGTCTGCCACCCCGTAATTCGAGTACCTCATCTATTGTTAAAGGGTATGGCACTAATCCTGACTTACTCTGTCCTTGAGGGACCTGTGAGCACACTCAACATTCTGTTTGGTTTAAAACCGTACCCACTAATGAGTGGTAATCACTCAACGGATGTCGGCCAATGTCGATATTACTGTTTGACTGACATCTCTGGATGCACCCATCTTTGACTATGTTCTCGCAATGCCTACATATACAATATTCATCAGACAATAACCCTTCACATTGCCTCCGAGCTCCGTGACTACCAGATCGCTTACTGATACCAGCCTTTACTAGAGTGATGTGCTGCTCCTGAGATCCTACAAATCCGTACTCGCCATCAGAACCCATTCCAGATCCTTGCTTGACGTCTCTGGGACCCTCACAAATACAGATTGTCCTAATCAAAAACAGAGTCACCAGAAAAACCCGAAACACAGTCTCTTGAGGTAGATCCATTTCGTTAAGGAGCAAAATGAAAAGTAAGAAGGGAAATTAGAAGAGAAATGCAGTGGGAGGTGAAAAAAAAGAAAAATGGTACAACAACCGTCTTTGATTTTGTTGTTCTCCACGCTCAGGTGCCGTTCAACAGTCCTGCCTCACAGCTTTCCCGGAACAAATTCTCTAGTGATACGAGGTTCTCTTCACCTTGCTCTTTGTCACGAGTTTTCTCCGGGTCAGCAACCTTCTTGCAGTGGGACGAGCGGACCCAAGTCTCTCGGCAACCTTTAGTGCTGTCGTGCTGGTCAACAAAACTTGATAGGTTCTTCACACCTGTCTACGAGGCAACCTGAGCGTAAATTTTTTTGAATCATCACATAATCCCCAGGCTCATGACAATTAATGCTTGGTAGGTCAGGAATCGCCAGTTTTAGATTCCTTTGTTGATTTCTCAGTTGCTGGCTCATCCTAACCAAATATTGCACAGTTATTTCGTTATTGCACTTCAAATCATCCTGGGGTCTATCATTACATGGGGTTGTCGACCAAAAAGAAATTCGAAGGGTGATAAGTTAAGCTGTGACCTGGGAGTGGTTCTGATGCTGTACAACACTAATGGTAAGGCCTCTGGCCACAACAATCCAGTTTCAGCCATCACTTTGCTCAGCTTATTCTTAATAGTGCTGTTCATTCTCTCCACCTTTGCAATTGCCTATGGCCGGTATGGAGTATGCAGCTTGCTATTAATACCCATCAGTTTGCACATGACCTAAAAGACTTCACCTGTAAAATGGGTACCCCTATCACTTTCAATCATTCTAGGGATACCATATCTGCACACAAATTCCTGCACGATTTTCTTTGCAGTGAACACAGCAGTATTTGTGGCAGCAGGATGATGAACAATAAAATTAAATAAAATAGAGTGCGCTGTCAGCGGCAGCCTGTACAGGGAAGGCCAGTTCCCACAATAATAAATGCAAGCAAGAGAAAAAGGAGTACTGGCGCCGGCTGTGATTCAAAACACAATAAATAAGAATATAAAATTTTATTATACATTCATCTAAAAAAGTAATCTATCCCGCAAGGGTAAAACAACACTGATGGAATGTGTTAAATGAATTCTGTAGAATACCACAAGGATAAACCCTTTTGAACAAATTGTCCACAGTTCCTGGCTAGGACACTAATCCACATTTGCCCACAAGTTTAGTTGGTATAAGAGCATTTTACCAGACTTGCTTCCGGAATAAGTCCCCTAGGAGTCCCATGCAGATAGGGTCCAGATGGCAGATGGGGATAAGTCCGGGTCTGTGAAGAAAACTTGTGCCGGAATTTGATCCAGTGGATGCCAGTAAGTCCAAATAAAGCCAGGAGGTGGATATGGGTGCTGGTACTTGTGGTCCTACAGAGAAAAGTCCAACGCGTTTCGCTGGTCTAATGGGTGCCAGCTTCCTCAGGAGCATGAATCCAGTGTCCAACTTATGGACTATATATACCCTTAGTAATTAGGGATTGATTAGAAACATCTGCTAGACTTGCTAACACTTAATAAAATCTATTTCATAAATTTCATATTTCGCTACAACAGAAGGCAATCCATAATGTAAAACATATTATACATATCTTTATTCCAAAAAACAAGTGTTTTAAATGTCATAAAAACGTAAAAATAAGTTAAAGAATTTATGTCATGTGATCGCAGCCGGTCACATGGCTTGTATTAGCCAATGGAACCAGTGCTGCTAATTTCGTATGATCCCGTCCTGGACCACATGACCCGCGCCGGTCACGTGATCGCGCCGGCGCGTCATGCGGTTCACACACCCGGAAGTAAACAGACCGCTCTATGGAGCGCAGGCATAAGGATCAGGAAGAGAGAGTTGCGTTCCAGGGTCTATGGGACGCAGCACTCGTTGTTAATTAGGAATGATAAACAGCGCAATATCGATGGGAACATAATATATAAAATGGGAGAATAAACCCTAGGATCATTAACTAGAAAATAGTCAATATTTAAACAGCATACATATATGGAAAAGGACTTCAGCCATATTTATACAGAGATGCTGGGAGACCACAATCAGTAACATGAAACATACCAAATCCAGCATATATTATTATTGTCAACCATGCTGATAGGATGGCATATATGTTGGATTTGAAGCACATTTTATATTTCATTACATATCTAACTATTCATCAAATATGCTCCAAAGAGCCACACATGTAGCATGATTATCTAGAGGTTATAAAGGATAGAGAGATTATTATTATATTATACAGGTTGAGTATCCCATATCCAAATATTCCGAAATACGGAATATTCTGAAATACGGACTTTTTTGAGTGAGAGTGAGATAGAGAAATCCTTGTTTTCTGTGGCTCAATGTACTCAAACTTTGTTTAATACACAACGTTATTAAAAAATATTGTATTAAATGACCTTCAGGCTGTGTGTATAAGGTGTATATGAAACATAAATAAATTGTGTGAATGTACACACACTTTGTTTAATGCACAAAGTTATTAAAAATACTGGCTAAAATTACCTTCAGGCTGTGTGTATAAGGTGTATATGTAACATAAATGCATTCTGTGCTTAGACTTGAGTCCCATCGCCATGATATCTCATTATGGTATGCAATTATTCCAAAATACGGAAAAATCCGATATCCAAAATACCTCTGGTCCCAAGCATTTTGGATATTTTGTTTCTAACCTACTTAGTTTTATGCGTCAAAATTAGAGAGATAGGAGCTAATTATTAAGTTCCTAAATTCTTGGAAGGGACAACCAGAAAAGATATAAACCGGAGAGGGAAAAATGAAGAGAAGGAGGAGAGTAGGAGAATAAAAATGAGGATGAGAACTAAATGTTACACTGAGCCTCCAATCCATAGTATCGTATTGTGTTTAATTCAATTGTCTCATTTAGCCCATCTGGGTGCAGGGAACCGAATTTGAGTATCCAATAAACTTCTCTACAGCAAAGCTTATTAAACCTGTCCCCCCCCCCCCCCCCCCCCCCCAGCTGTTGGGGCGACATGTTCTAGGCAGATAATAGACAGGCTTTTCGGATCTCCCATATGTACCTGCGAAAAGTGTCTTGATACACTGTGTTTTTCATATCTCCTAATAATATTCCTGCGGTGCTCCATAAATCTTACATGTATGGGTCTTGTGGTTCTCCCCACATAATTAAGACCGCACCCGTAGGTTAGAAGATAGATTACATAGTTAGTATCACAGTTCATAAATGTTTTCAATTGATATTGTTCATTATTCCCAGGTATAGGTAAGGAGATCCGAAAAGCCTGTCTATTATCTGCCTAGAACATGTCGCCCCAACAGGAGAAGTTTATTGGATACTCAAATTCGGTTCCCTGCACCCAGATGGGCTAAATGAGATAATTGAATTAAACACAATACGATAATATGGATTGGAGGCTCAGTGTAACATTTAGTTCTCATCCTCATTTTTATTCTCCTACTCTCCTCCTTCTCTTCATTTTTCCCTCTCCGGTTTATATCTTTTCTGGTTGTCCCTTCCAAGAATTTAGGAACTTAATAATTAGCTCCTATCTCTCTAATTTTGACGCATAAAACTAAGTAGGTTAGAAACAAAATAGTAGATTGTTGGAATACAATATAATAATTATAATAATTCCAATACAGTATAATATAATAATAATCTCTCTATCCTTTATAACCTGTAGATAATCATGCTACATGTGTGGCTCTTTGGAGCATATTTGATGAATAGTTAGATATGTAATGAAATATAAAATGTGCTTCAAATCCAACATATATGCCATCCTTCTATCAGCATGGTTGACAATAATAATATATGCTGGAATTGGTATGTTTCATCTTACTGATTGTGGTCTCCCAGCATCTCTGTATAAATATGGCTGAAGTCCTTTTCCATATATGTATGCTGTTTAAATATTGACTATTTTCTAGTTAATGATCCTAGGGTTTATTCTCCCATTTTATATATTATGTTCCCATCGATATTGCGCTGTTTATCATTCCTAATTAACAACGAGTGCTGCGTCCCATAGACCCTGGAACGCAACTCTCTTTTCCTGATCCTTATGCCTGCGCTCCATAGAGCGGTCTGTTTACTTCCGGGTGTGTGAACCGCATGACGCGCCGGCGCGATCACGTGACCGGCGCGGGTCATGTGGTCCAGGGCGGGATCATACGAAATTAGCAGCACTGGTTCCATTGGCTAATACAAGCCATGTGACCGGCTGCGATCGCATGACATAAACTCTTTAACTTATTTTTACGTTTTTATGACATTTAAAACACTCGTTTTTTGGAATAAAGATATGTATAATATGTTTTACATTATGGATTGCCTTCTGTTGTAGCGAAATATGAAATTTATGAAATAGATTTTATTAAGTGTTAGCAAGTCTAGCAGATGTTTCTAATCAATCCCTAATTACTAAGGGTATATATAGTCCATAAGTTGGACACTGGATTCATGCTCCTGAGGAAGCTGGCACCCATTAGACCAGCGAAACGCGTTGGACTTTTCTCTGTAGGACCACAAGTACCAGCACCCATATCCACCTCCTGGCTTTATTTGGACTTACTGGCATCCACTGGATCAAATTCCGGCACAAGTTTTCTTCACAGACCCGGACTTATCCCCATCTGCCATCTGGACCCTATCTGCATGGGACTCCTAGGGGACTTATTCCAAAAGCAAGTCTGGTAAAATGCTCTTATACCAACTAAACTTGTGGGCAAATGTGGATTAGTGTCCTAGCCAGGAACTGTGGACAATTTGTTCAAAAGGGTTTATTCTTGTGGTATTCTACAGAATTCATTTAACACATTCCATCAGTGTTGTTTTACCCTTGTGGGATAGATTACTTTTTTAGATGAATGTCTAATAAAATTTTATATTCTTATTTATTGTGTTTTGAATCACAGCCGGCGCCAGTACTCCTTTTTCTCTTGCTTGCATTTATTTTTGTGGCAGCAGGGAATGCTTCTACCCAGTTTGAAAAGACATTGGTACAAACTAACACATATTTCAAATTCCTACCGGGTGGTAACTGTATGAAGTCGATTTGTATTACCTGAAAAGGTCCGTCTGTAGGAGGGATATGGGATGGCTCCGTTGGTATTGCTTTACCAATATTCTTCCTCAAGCAAGTAAGACATGTCATTGCTTTCCTACCTGCAAGAGAAGAGAATCCTGGTGCACTCCAGTAGGCTCTTACCAGTTTGCACATACCTTCTTTACCTAGATGAGTCAGACCATGTGCCGCCTCAGCTAGGCTTGGGAGATATGCCCTTGGGGTCACTGGCTTAACTTGTCCATCTGTCCAAAGTCCTGAGGACTCCTGACCATGTCCCTTCGCTTTCCAGACTGCCTTTTCCTGTAGGGAACACAAATTTTGCATTTCAATTTTTGAATGTTGTGTATTTGTTGAGTGGAGTAAAACCATCTCGAGAAGAGAGAATAAGAAAAATGTCAGGTTTGCGTTCACCAACAGGCTGTCACACCATCATGCATATCAGTGTCCGTACACAATCTCCCTTCACCAGTATTCCCATTCTCCACCCTTTGTGCATGACAAGGCACACTGCAGTCATACTGGTGCCATTGTGCTGGTGAGATATACTGGGTTCGGGCAGAACTCTGAAGGACCAATTAGGCATGTGGTGTTTGAACTGTAATCGGGTTCATGTATTGCACCCTCCTGTAGGTGAACGTAGAAGATGGAGAGGAAACTGTAAAGAACAATGACATAGAGGTTGGTAACAGGTAAGTTTGTAGAGCTAAAGAAGATTTTTTTTTTTTAAATGACAACTGGATTGGGCACTACGGGGAAGTGATTCTTTACTTGGTCTACTCCCCTTTTAAATCTGTGTTTGTTATATCACTACTGGGACTATCCCAGCCATCAATCCAGTGTCCTGTCCATCCTAAGTTCATAGGGAACCCGGTATTTTTGCAAGACAATTTTCTCTACCTGTGATGGACATGAATCTAGAACAGTGAAATGCAACATTAGTCTTCATGGGTGTCTAACATACTTTGTACTTCCTGAGCGGGAGCACACTATATGTACAGTGGGGACTGAAAGTTTGGGCACCCCAGGCAAAAATTCATTTTAATGTGCAAAAAGAAGCCAAGGAAAGATGGAAAAATCTCCAAAAGGCATCAAATTACAGATTAGACATTCTTATAACATGTCAAAAAAAGTTTGATTTTATTTCCATCATTTACACTTTCAAAAGAACAGAAAACAAAAAATGGCGTCTGCAAAAGTTTGGGCACCCTGCAGAGTTAATACCTTGTACTGCCCCCTTTGGACAGCTGAGACCTGGCAGTGTCATGGATTGTTCTCAATCATCGTCTGGAAAGACCAGGTGATGTCAATCTCAAAGGTTTTAAAAGCCCAGACTCATCTGACCTTGCTCCAACAATCAGCACCATGGGTTCCTCTAAGCAGTTGTGTAGAACACTGAAACTGAGAATAGTTGACGTTCACAAAGCAGGAGAAGGCTATAAGAAGATAGCAAAGCGTTATCAGATGCCCATATCCTCTGTTCGGAATGTAATTAAGAAATGGCAGTCATCAGGAACAGTGGAAGTTAATGCAAGATCTGGAAGACCAAGAAAAATATCAGACAGAACAGCTCGCAGAATTGTGAGAAAAGCAAGTCAAAATCCACGTTTGACTGCACGATCCCTCCAGGAAGATCTGGCAGACACTGGAGTTGTGGTACACTATTCCACTATAAAGAGATACTTGTACAAATATGGTCTTCATGGAAGAGTCATCAGAAGAAAACCTCTTCTACGTCCTCACCACAAAAATCAGCGTTTGAAGTTTGCAAATGAACATATAGACAAGCCTGATGCATTTTGGAATAAAGTTCTGTGGACCGATGAGGTTAAAATCAAACTTTTTTGCCGGAATGAGCAAAGGTACGTTTGGAGAAGGAAGGGCACAGAATTTAATGAAAAGAACCTCTGTCCAATTGTTAAGCATGGGGGTGGATCAATCATGCTTTGGGGTTGTATTGCAGCCAGTGGCACAGGGAACATTTCACGAGTAGAAGGAAAAATGGATTCAATAAGATTCCAGCAAATTTTGGACGCTAACTTGATGCCATCTCTGAAAAAGCTGAAGTTAAAGAGAGGCTGGCTTCTACAAATGGATAATGATCCTAAACACACCTCAAAATCCACGGTGGATTACATCAAGAGGCGTAAACTGAAGGTTTTGCCATGGCCGTCACAATCTCCTGACCTCAATATAATTGAAAATCTATGGATAGACCTTAAAAGAGCAGTGCGTCACAGACAGCCCAGGAATCTCAAAGAACTGGAAGACTTTTGTAAGGAAGAATGGGCGAAGATACCTCAAACAAGAATTGAAAGACTCTTGGCTGGCTACAAAAAGCATTTACAAGCTGTGATACTTGCCAAAGGGGGCAGTACAAGGTATTAACTCTGCAGGGTGCCCAAACTTTTGCAGACGCCATTTTTTGTTTTCTGTTCTTTTGAAAGTGTAAATGATGGAAATAAAATCAAACTTTTTTTGACATGTTATAAGAATGTCTAATCTGTAATTTGATGCCTTTTGGAGATTTTTCCATCTTTCCTTGGCTTCTTTTTGCACATTAAAATGAATTTTTGCCTGGGGTGCCCAAACTTTCAATCCCCACTGTATATCATATTTAACAAAGTTCCTGTAAAGTTATTCAGGGGCCATTTCTGCTAGGAAAAGAAGTAAAGGTTTAGAATCATAGAGGCCCCCTCCTAACCCCAGCAAGTTTTGTCAAAGGGTAATGTTGCATTTATTTCATTCTTCCCATTAGCCGAATATGTGTTTTCTATATGGCTTTTGAATCCTTACTATATGTCCCTTGGTCCCGTCTATGTGTTTAATAATGTGGCTCATGTTCTGGTCTAGGGGGTCTATATTGACTATGTGTCCCATTACTCCTACAATCCCTGGCAAAATGCCCTTTTTTTCTACAAATGTAACAGTTTTGATCGTGATGTACCATCAGGGGTCTGGGGTTTAGACTGATGGGACTTTCCTGTATGTGCCTGTATACTTACCGTCCTCAACCTCTCCTCCTGTTGTTCTCTGCGTCTAGAGATATTCTTGTGATGTTCAATAGCGCACTCTCTGAGATTAGCTACTGTGACCCCTCTCCAATTAGGCAAAGAAGTCTGCACCCTGACCCTCAATGCCTTATTGAGCCCGTCCATTAGCACAGAGACAGCCACCTCCCTGTAATTCGCATCGTTCCCTATATCCAATACCCCAGTGTATCTAGCCATTATTTGCAAAGCCCTATGGAAATATTCAGATGTCATTTCATTTTCTCTCTGTTTTATGGAGAAAATTTTGCTCCACTTAACAGCAGTGGGAAAATACAATCCTAATTGTATGTTAATTTGTTCCACGTTCTCCTGATTGTGTTTGTCAGTCAGAGGATCGTCTGACTCTAATTTACAATCCGTAATAAAAACATTTTTTTGGGTGTCAATATTTGGGGGTAGGCACGCTTTCAAACGTATCCGCCAATCTTTGTTTGCAGGTTCATGGGCATTACCCAGATCCTTGATATACTTCTGACATCTGGCTAAATGCTTCCGGGGATCGAGGAATTCTGAAATGATTGACCGCAGCTTTGATCTGGTCTACGGGCAATACATTGCGTTATTCCTGGTGAGGGTTACTCCCTGACTATCGGTTCTCCCATTGGGAGTTACTATTTCCAAGACAGGATTTAACCCAACCATTCCATTCCTAATTTGCTCACTGTGAGGTGTTATTGTCTCTGTGTAATGAACAGTCTCACACTTACCGGTGGCTGTGATCTCACCAGTCCTTTCAGTGGGAGACACCGTCACTGCTCTTATTATTTGGGGAGAGCCCACCTGAGTTTCCTTCAAGGTGGCTGCCTGGATGAGGGCTGAGAGTGAGATGGATGCATCATCTTCCTCTGACCTATGACCTTGGAGAGAACTTAGGACAGGGTACAATATACATGGGTTAGGGTTAATACATTTTACATGAATGTCCCTATCATTTTCCAATGCACCATTGATTGTAGCCATTTTCTCCCCTTCGACCTGTGTCGGTAATGGTGTGCTCGTACTCCCATTCCTGCTAGGTTTGGAACCTGCTGTGCGAGCCAGTTCCCTTTGCACCTCCCCCTCTTGCTGCCACAGATTTAAACAGTCGTTATGTCTGATCCTTTGTTTTATAGATTTGATCAGACATATTCTAATACCTACATTATGCAGTACCTCTGGTTCAAAGCTACCCACCCTAGGGAATGATGCCCTATCTTCAACAGTCATGTGTACCCATTCATCGCAATAAGCTTCCGTGTGTGGACCATATATCCCACACATTATAAACCGAGCTGACCCTCTTGGCCGTAGCTCTCCTACCTGAACCCTGGCTGCTGAACGTCTCTCACTTGTGCAACTGGCTCCCATTGTGGGTCCTCTACCACAAACACCAAAATACACAATGCAAGCAGACGGTGAAATTTCTCCGAGCGCTTTTCACTCGCTCTCGCCCACGCTGGCCAGTACTACGATACACTGTCGATAGTGGATCGCGATGTGTCCAACTTAGGACTCCTATCTGACCTTACAGCACCGCAATTTCTTTCGGTGGATGTTCTGTTAAAATATTTTCCTGAGAGAGGCAGCGAAAAATTCCTTTTCGGTATCTTTCCACTGGAATTTTTGTGGGGTGAAAAATAGAAAACTTCAATAACTATTGCTCACCATTTCCAATGGACTTCCACCAGAGAGATTTCCTGACTTAATCAGCAAAAAACCCTTGTTTACACAATCACGTCTGCGTATGCTATTCCACAGCGCACGTGACACAATAGTATCACGTGCTGTGTAGAACACACGGACGTGCGGTTCAATCGCACGGCCTATAGATACTTGTTATCTATATGCTGTACGATCGCGGGAGTCGAATTCACAAGCTGCACTCCTGTACAAGTCTCCTCACGACTTGCGTATTTCTCTATTTCTGTATTCACGTAAGGTAGCGGGCCTTACGCCGCCGGGCCTCTACTAACCCAGTGTTTCCACAACAATCTGATTCTTCTAGGTTCAATACAATCACTCCTAATTTCACTCACTCAGATACACAGTGTTTTTCTTTTCTGTACAGAAAATATCACTCCCTTTGATCGTTTAATTTACCTCAGAGGTAGTACAGTTTAAACAAAATATCACGGTAATCTGCTTTTGAAATCGGATAGTTATGTGCTCCAGTATTAAATGTCTACTATCCCGCCTTAAATTGAACTATTGTGTGGTTATACTTTGCGCCCGCAACTCTACGCAACAAACTGTGCGTTCGCAATTCAATAAACCACACAATCTCGATAAATATGAGCAATAAAACTGCAATTACTCACTAACACAACACACACACTTTTTTTCCGTATAAACCTAAACGACTAGGCTGGAACTGCGTTTTGTGTTTTATAATTATACCCTTAACACACTTTCAAATATCTATATAGCAAACAAATGTATCCGATTTCACACAGATCTATAATGACTGTAAACTTATGGCAACAATATGTGAGAGCGTATGCAAAGTATCAATACGCTTCGTGTATGCTTTTCGCGCCAAAAAATTTACACACATATTTTAAACAGCTTTTTTCCTGTGTCCTTCAGGTTACATCAGCACCTCTTTAGACTAGACAGAACAGATGTGATCTAACAGCACAAACGGATTTTAACACAATGCAAGGTCATGTAGCATGCGTCTCCACCCTTTGCTGATAGATCAAAGTCTGTTATGGCCTGTAAGTCTGTGAGTGTGTGAACCGGAGGAGCCCCCAATTGTTAAAGCTGATTAACTTATAGGAAGAAAAGCAATACCTTAAATATATATCTGTTCAGGCTGCTGCGACCGCTAAGCGTGTGTGTGTGTGAAACCCCTAACAGATGCGTACACGTTGTGTTAGCACGCCGTCACGCTGTAAGCGCGGTGTAGCTACACGTGAGGTGGAGTACACTTTATAACCCCTAGCAGGAAAGGAACACCACACCAATTGTATTTAAAATGTTGGGATCCGACCCACCAACAGTTATTTACTAAAAAGGGGGTTACAACAATAATACAATCACAATAAGAGAAGAGGGCTACAATCAATGGATAGATACATACGTTTGTTTCGCCTGCGCCACCCGGTTCCGGTCCTCAGTCAATCTGGGTAGATGACCTTCAGAGAATGTGACTGACCGGCCAGGAGGCTTGGCTTTTATACAATATTCCAAAGCATGAAACAATAGAAACTGTATGCTCTTCTTCCATTGGTTCGGGGGTGGGACATATCCTGTGCACTGGGGATCATTGGTCAGCTCAAGCGGTGGGCGATGGCTAAGTCTTGAGATGTGATTACTGTTGTTTACATCTGAGTTCCCACCGCAACACCAGTTAAACCCACCACATTAATCATACATAAATCCGGTATTACTAATAACTTATTGCTGTAATATGCAACAATATCCTCATAACCACCATATTACTGGTTATGTGACCCTGAACAATATGATCCCACATGTGATATGTTTCTCCATTTCCATTCCTGAGATATACATATATATACATATATACACATATATATATATATATATATATATATATATACATTACAGTCCTGCTAATACAATTTGTTATGAAATATACATATATTACCATGGGCTGGATGAGTCCAGACCATGGGGGTCATTCCGAGTTGTTCGCTCGTTATTTTTTTGTCGCAACAGAGCGATTAGTCGCTAATGCGCATGCGCAATGTCCGCAGTGCGACTGCGCCAAGTAAATTTGCTATGCAGTTAGGTATTTTACTCACGGCATTACGAGGTTTTTTCTTCGTTCTGGTGATCGTAATGTGATTGACAGGAAGTGGGTGTTTCTGGGCGGAAACTGGCCGTTTTATGGGAGTGTGTGAAAAAACGCTACAGTTTCTGGGAAAAACGCGGGAGTGGCTGGAGAAACGGAGGAGTGTCTGGGCGAACGCTGGGTGTGTTTGTGACGTCAAACCAGGAACGAAACTGACTGAACTGATCGCAGATGCCGAGTAAGTCTGGAGCTACTCAGAAACTGCTAAGAAGTGTCTATTCGCAATTCTGCTAATCTTTCGTTCGCAATTTTGATAAGCTAAGATTCACTCCCAGTAGGCGGCGGCTTAGCGTGTGCAAAGCTGCTAAAAGCAGCTTGCGAGCGAACAACTCGGAATGACCCCCCATGTGTATGAGAATATCATTGCTATACAATATATCATACATTAAATGTCTGGTCTGTAATTTGTCAGCTATTTAGTGATTGTACAAGCAAGGCTTGTGTTTTCTGTAGGTTATTGTCTTCTTGTTTGTCCTGGCTTCTAGTAAAACAATTACAGTCCAGTATCTGTTGTCTTAATGTACACTTTAAAACAATGGGGGCAACCAAAGGTGTTTACCTTCCACATAGTCAGGGTCCATGTTCCATGATTACAAAGCTTTGCGTAAACAAGACAGTCTGATACATTCAAGGCACTGTTTGTGATTGAGTTTCTAGAAGAATCACCTTTCTATGCGTATGAGTGGTTTGTAACTTGCTATTGAAGAATGTACAGATGGTGTGTGAGTTATGCACTATTTAGATAAAATATTGAATATGGCTTTTGTGGCTTTTCTATGCGAATGCATATGTTACCGTATTTACTCATACCACGTGCTAATACGCAGGGCTTCCCGAGCCAATGTACGCAGCGTCCGGGTTTGCGCACGCACGGCTGGTCCGCAACCGCACAGAGGCCACTCTGAATGGTGTTTGCACGTGATACATGTGGCTATAATATTTTTGACTACGACACAGGTCTGTGACAGGGGCCTTCTCCTATAAGAGCCCTTTTTTTTTTTTTTTTTATGAAGACAGGGCGGAACTCAGGACCCGATCTCCGGTTTTGCCGAAAGTCAGCTTTTCATGTGAATCAACCTATTGTGGTTCCGGTGTTGTCTGACGCCTCTGTTGGTCCAGAGTCCTTGGATGTGGTGAGGGCTTTGAAGATTTATGTCAAACGGACTGCTCGTCGTCGGAAATCTGAGTCGCTGTTTGTCCTTTATGATGCCACCAAGATTGGTCGTCCGGCTTGTAAGCAAACATTTGCTTGTTGGCTCATGTTGACCATTCACGAGCTTATACTTCGGCAACTCTGCCTTTGCCGACGTCTATTCAGGCCCACTCAACGAGATCTGTGGGCTCTTCCTGGGTGGCTGCCCGGGGTGTCTCGGCCTTACAGTTGTTCCGAGCTGCTACTTGGTCTAGTTCAAACACTTTTGTTAAGTTCTATCGGTTCGACACCTTGGCCAAGGATGACCTTCAGTTTGGTTAGGCGGTGTTACAGGGGTCTTAGCACTCTCCCACCTGTTTGGGAGTTTTGGGATTTCCCCATGGTACTAAAGTACAGTTCCCCAGTATCCGCTAGGATGTAAGAGAAAATAGGAATTTAATAACTACCGGTAATTCCTTTTCTCGTAGTCTGTAGTGGATACTGGGCGCCCGCCTCAGTGCTTCGATTCCTGCTTACCTGAGTAAGTGTTTGGTTGGTCCGCCGTTGCGGTCCCGTTTCGTTGTTGGGATAACTTTGCTATCTTGGTTGGGTTGGTGTAGCTATCCTCTGTTTTGGTTAGCGCCCTCCTTTCAGTTATGGTTGTGTGTTGGCTTAGTGCCTCACCACTGTTGTACCTGTTTTCTTCTCTCGTATTATGGGGGTAATTCCAAGTTGATCGCAGCAGGAAAGTTTTTAGCAGTTGGGCAAAACCATGTGCACTGCAGGGGAGGCAGATATAACATGTGCAGAGTTAGATTTGGGTGGGGTGTGTTCAAACTGAAATCTAAATTGCAGTGTAAAGACAAGCAGCCAGTATTTACCCTGCACAGAAACGAAATAACCCACCCAAATCTAACTCTCTCTGCAAATGTTATATCTGCCACCCCTGCAGTGCACATGGTTTTGCCCAATTGCTAACAAACTTGCTGCTGCGATCAACTTGGAATTACCCCCTATGTCCGTCTCTTCAGGCAGTTTCCTAGACTGAGTCTGGTAGGAGGGGTATAGAGGGGAGGAGCCAGCGCACACACACACACCAAAGGTTTTAAAGTGCAAGGCTCCAGTGGACCCGATCTATACCCCATGGTACTAAAGTACAGTATCTACTACGGACTACAAGAAAAGGAATTACCGGTAGGTATTAAATTGCTATTTTTTAACATTTCTCTTTCTTATGTCAACAAATTAGAAGAAACAAAAATGGGAACAAGCACATAAGAACCCATTCATCCTAATTTATTTTTAAAGCGTTTTTACAACCGAAAAGCACATAAATAGGATGTAGGACTGTACAGGCTCAGATAATTTGCATATCTAAAGCCACTTTTCCGGAGAGCCTTTTTCCTCTATGTCCCAGCCATTTTGCCCTGTTGCCTAATCTATGCTAGAGCCACATTATCTGTAAGTTCCAGTCTCTGCATTCACAGTGTCAACACAGTTTTCCTGGTGTACTGTCTTCCGTTTGCAATTTCCAGTCTCTGCATTCACAGTATTTACACGGGTCATATGGTCATCTTGCAAATCCTGATCTCCCCGTTCAGTGCTTACACAATTTACCTGTTTTAGAAGCTTGAGAGCTTCGGCCGTATTGTGCCAAATATGATACCCTTTTTTTGTTTGCTCAGTTCTAGTAGTTTCTGCTAATCATCACAGTAGGATTTGTAAGCTCTCATGAGCAGGGCCCTCTTCCCACGTGTCTTTTCTTCTCTCACTTTTACCATCAACTCCTTACCACTGCCAACAACAGCAGAAAACCGTTGGGTTTGGCCATTTTGCCGGTTCAGTATCTGTGACCTGCGGACTGGATGCCGGCGGTCACAGTACCGACGCCAGCATCCCGACCTTTAAAATCCCGACAGGGTTGAGGTAAGCATGCGATCTCCTCTCTCCTACCCTCTAACCCTCCCTTTCTACAGCTTAACCCTATCATCCCCATTAGTACCTAACCTCCCTACCTCGGTGGTGCCTAAACCTAACCTCCCCCCCTCTCCGCAGCCTAATCCTAACCCTCCCCCCGTGCATATACCTAACCTCCAACTGATGGTGCCTAACCCCATCCCCCCCTTCCCCGCAGCATAACCCTAACACACCCCACCCCACCCCACAGCCTAAACCTAATCCGGAGAGGGCTGCTTGTGATCTCAGAAGGTATACTGTATTTTGAGAAACCTTTCCTAGTAAGGAAGCTGTTCCATAGCATGCTCATGACACAGTTCATGTGCCAATTCACATTAATGCCTCTGAGATTCCCTTACCAAAACTGTTCCCCACTCCCCACAAATATGTCATTTCTGGGTGGCAATATGCAGTAGAACTCGCTCCTTCACAGTCACCGTGTTGTCAATCGCCATATTTGTCTCATCAGTATTTTCAGTATCTCTACCCTCTCATTTCTGTAGTTTTACTAATATAAACAACATTGTTATGTAGTAGACTGCTCCTGATTAGCTGCCCATCTATTACATAGGTGGCAATGAACTCATTTAGTATCGAACAGTACATTGGGGGTCATTCAAACCCGAGCGCACGCTAGTATATTTGCAGCGGTGCGATCGGGTCTGAATTGCGCATGTGTATGCTCCGCAATGCGACGGGGATCGCTGGACAGCAACGGATTTAACGAAGAAAGCGATCGCAAGATTGACAGGAAGAGGCCATTTGTGAGTGTCAACTGACCACTTTTTAGGGAGTGTCTGGGAGAACGCAGGTGTGTCCAGCCGTTTTAAGGGAGAGTTCCTGACGTCGGCTCCAGGCCGGATCATTGGAGCGGCTGAGTAAGTCATGAGCTGTGCAGAGACTGTGCAGCTCTCTGTACATGGGTTCGCACCCCTGCACATCAACTACCCCCTCCCCCTGTAGGAGGCAACTACCTGATCGCAGCACTGCAAAAAAACACCTGCATGTGATCAGGTCTGAATCACCCCCCCTTGTGAGGTTCCTATTTTCTTTTTGACCTCCAAGGGATTACGTCAGAGTTATGGGCCCCATACACTAGAACGACTATGCCCTTTTACATCTGATTTCGGCCATTGTGGGTCCCCTAGATTGACTGTGCTGCACTCGTGATATGTCGGCCCCCGCAGGCATGGCTGGGATCGCACAAGATACATCGTAAGCAAAAGGACCGCATACGATGTATCTTATGCGATCCTGCCCCCTGGGAGGCTGCCGGGATGATCGCCTGCGACATGAGGGTCCGACATGTCGCATTAGTGTATGGGGCCCTTAAGATGTGTGAAAGTATTTAATATAGAGGTACCATTACACTAAATAAATATTTGAGGCACATTCTAGGCTAAAAATAGCATACTAAATATGAAAAGGGGACCAATAATATTTATAAAGAGTATAAACACACCATTTCTGTAGATGTTTTATTTGGAGTCACATTTTTTATAGCAACAAATAAAAAGGCACATAGTATACAGCAGCAAATAAAAGGAAGTACATTATATAAGCAAATAAAACTGGGCACATTATTTATTTATCTTGGGGGGGAAAAACATTGACATACAGTATGGGACCAATGGGGACACGAGTTCCTTGCCCCTCGTTGTAGCAACAGTTTGCTGTAAACCACAGAGAGTTTCTTCTTAGCTACCAGCAAATAGTAAGTTTAGCAATTTGGAGGCCAAAACCTCTGGTGATGTGGGGAGGATTCAGATTGCCATCAAACTCTTTTCTTTTTCTTTTTTTTTAGTAAATGGTTTTCTCTAACGTCCTAGTGGATGTTGGGGACTCCGTAAGGACCATGGGGAATAGACGGGCTCCGCAGGAGACAGGGCACTTAAAGAAAGAATTAGGAATACTGGTGTGCACTGGCTCCTCCCTCTATGTCCCTCCTCCAGACCTCAGTTAGAATCTGTGCCCGGACAGAGGTGGGTGCACTTTAGTGAGCTCTCCTGAGCTTGCTAATAAGAAAGTATTTTGTTAGGATTTTTTATTTTCAGAGAGATCTGCTGGCAACAGGCTCTCTGCTACGTGGGACTGAGGGGAGAGAAGCAGACCTACTAACTGCGGATAGGTCATGCTTCTTAGGCTACTGGACACCATTAGCTCCAGAGGGATCGAACACAGGAACGCACCCTTGGTCGTCCGATCCCAGAGCCGCGCCGCCGTCCCCCTCGCAGAGCCAGAAGCCGGCGTGAGAAGCAAGAAGACTTCAAAAGCGGCGGCAGAAGACTCCAGTCTTCATATGAGGTAGCGCACAGCACTGCAGCTGTGCGCCATTGCTCCCACATTACACCCACACACTCCGGTCATTGTAGGGTGCAGGGCGCGGGGGGGGCGCCCTGGGCAGCAATTAGAGACCTCTTGGCAAAGTGGGCATATATACAGTTGGGCACTGTATATATACATGAGCCCCCGCCATTACTTTACACAAAATTGCGAGACAGAAGCCCACCGCTGAGGGGGCAGGGCTTCTTCCTCAGCACTCACCAGCGCCATTTTCTCTCCACAGCGCCGCTGAGAGGAAGCTCCCCAGGCTCTCCCCTGCAGAAGCACGATAGAAGAGGGTGAAAAAGAGAGGGGGGGGCACATAAATTTTGCGTAAAAACAATATACAGCAGCTACTGGGTTAACACTACGTTACTGTGTGATTCCTGGGTCATATAGCGCTGGGGTGTGTGCTGGCATACTCTCTCTCTGTCTCTCCAAAGGGCCTTGTGGGGGAACTGTCTTCAAATAGAGCATCCCCTGTGTGTGTGGTGTGTCGGTACGTGTGTGTCGACATGTCTGAGGTAAAAGGCTCCCCTAAGGAGGAGATGGAGCTAATATGTGTGTGAGAGGGTGTCTCCGTCGACAACGCCGACACCTGTTTGGATATGTGTAAGTGCTAAGGTGATTTATTGCACAAAAGATTAGAGAACAGACAGGAAATCTACCCATGTCTGTCCCTATGGCGCAGAGACCTTCAGAGTCTCACAATGCTCACTATCCAAAATAATAGACACTGATATCGACACAGAGTTTGACTCCAGTGTCGACTACGATAATGCAAAGTTACAGCCAAAATGGCAGAAAAGTATTCAATATATGATTATTATCATAAAGATGATTTGCATATCACTGATGACTCATCTGTCCCTGACACATTTTAAGGGGAAGAAAGCTGAGGTAAATTTCCCTCCTCTCATGAGGAAAAAGAGCGGGAATCTCCAGACAAGAGACTGCAGCTTCCCACAAAGAATTCTCAGGCAGTATCCTTTCCCCACTAGGGCCAGGATGTGATGGGAATCTTCCCCTTGGGTGTCACGTTTGCCCAAAAGGTAGCCCTGATTTAACAGCTATCCTCAGGGATCCTGCAGATAGCGTGCACATTTTGGTACACTACTCAGACCGGCGATTGTGTCGGCATGGGTTTATAGCGCTGTGGCAGCGTGGACAGGTACCTTATCAGCAGAAATTGAGACCCTAGTATGTATATGTGTATATATATATATATATGTAGAGATATATTTATATATATATATATATATTAAAGATGCTGTCTTAAGAGATATATATCATAAAACATGCCCAAAGAGACATGAGTATACTGGGTCCTAGAGGCAAAGCTATGTCGATTTCTGCTTGACGTATCCTGTAGAATATGCAAGGGACAGATGATGCCAACTTAAGTGGCATATGGAAGGCTGAGGATTGTGTGGAGAAGGGTTCTCGGACCTGGTCTCCACAGCTATAGCTGGTAATTCTGATATTTTGCCTTATATTCCTGCACAGCCTAGGAAAGCACGTCATTATCAACTGCAGCCTTTCGAACAAAGAAACAAAGTCCGAGGTGCGTCCTTTCTTGCCAGAGGCGGGGGCAGAGGAAACCAGCTGCACAACACAGCCAGTTCCCAGGAACAGAAGTCCTCCCCGGCCTCTACGAAAATCCAGGCGGAGCTAGGCCCGGTGGGGGCACGCCTTCGTAAGTTCAGCCACAAGTGGGTTCACTCCCTGTTGTATCCCTGGGCAATAGATATTGTGTCTCAGGGATACAAGCTGGACTTTGAGAAGATGTCTCCTCACTGAAGGCCCTGCCGGCTCCCCCCCCCCCCCCCCCCCCCCCCGAGAGGGAAACAGGGTTAACTGCAATTCACAAATTGTATCTTCAACAGGTGGTGGTCAAGGTTCCCCTCCTTCAACAAGGAGAGGGTTATTATTCAACCATGTTGTAGTCCCGAAACCAGATGGTTCGGTCAGACCCATATTGAATTTAAAATCCCTGAACATATACTTGAAAAGTTCAAGTTCAAGATGGAATCGCTCAGAGCGGTCATCACAAGGGAGGGGGATTTTATGGTGTCTCTGGACATAAAGGATGCTTACCTTTATGTCCCCGTTTATCCACCTCATCAGGAGTACCTCAGATTTGTGGTACAGGATTGTCATTACCAGTTCCAGACGTTGCCGTTTGGTCTGTCCACGGCACCGAGAATATTTATCAAGGTAATAGCAGTAATGATGGTGCTCCTGCGAAAGCAAGGAGTCACAATTATCCCATACTTGGACGATCTCCTCATAAAGGCGAGGTCCAGAGAGCAGCTGCTGATTAGTGTAGCACGCTCTCGGGAAGTGTTACAACAGCACGGCTGGATTCTGAATATTCCAAAGTCGCAGCTGATTCCTACGACGCATCTGCCCTTCCTGGGCATGATTCTGGACACAGACCAGAAGAAGGTTTTCTCCCGACGGAGAAGGCTCAGGAACTCATGACACTGGTCAGAGACCTCTTAAAACCAAAACAGGTGTCGGTGCATCACTGCACGAGAGTCCTGGGAAAGATGGTGGCGTCATACGAGGCCATTCCCTTCAGCAGGTTCCATGCGAGGACCTTTTCAATGGGATCTGTTGGACAAGTGGTCCGGATCGCATCTACAGATGCATCGGCTGATCACCCTATCCCCCAGGTCTCTTCTGTGGTGGCTGCAGAGTACTCAACTTCTCGAGGGCCGCAGGTTCGGCATTCAGGACTGGGTCCTGGTGACCACGGATGCAAGCCTTCGAGGGTGGGGGGCAGTCACTCAGGGAAGAAGTTTCCAAGGGCGGTGGTCAAGTCAGGAGACTTGCCTTCACATCAATATCCTGGAACTAAGGGCCATATACAACGCCCTACGCCAAGCGGAGACCTGCTTCGCAACCAATCGGTGCTGATTCAATCAGACAGCATCACCGCAGTGGCTCATGTAAACCGCCAAAGGCGGCACAAGGAGCAGGGTGGCGAGGGTAGAAGCCACCAGAATTCTTCGCTGGGCGGAGAATCACGTATGAGCACTGTCAGCAGTGTTCATTCCGGGAGTGGACAACTGGGAAGCAGACTTCAGGAGAGTGGGGACTTCATCAAGAAGTCTTTGCGCAGATTGTAGGTCGGTGGGAACTGCTACAGGTGGACATGATGGCATCCCGCCTCAACAAAAAGCTACAGAGGTATTGCGCCAGGTCAAGAGACACTCAGGCGATAACTGTAGATGCACTGGTGACACCGTGGATGTTCCAGTCGGTTTATGTGTTTCCTCTTCTTCCTCTCATACCCAAGGTGCTGAGAATCGTAAGGAAAAGAGGAGTGAGAACAATACTCATTGTTCCAGATTAGCCAAGAGGGACTTGGTATCCAGAGCTGCAAGAAATGCTCGCAGAGGACCCATGGCCTCTGCCTCTAAGGCAGGATCTGTTGCAACAGGGACCTTGTCTGTTCCAAGACTTACCGCGGCTGCGTTTCACGGCATGGCGGTTGTACGCCGGATCCTAGTAGAAAAAGGGATTCCGGATGAGGTTATTCCTACGCTACTAAAGGCTAGAAAGGACGTGACGGCTAAACATTATCACAGTATACGGCGAAAATATGTAGCTTGGTGTGAGGCCAGGAATGCCCCTACAGAGGAATTCCAGCTGGGCCGTTTCCTTCACTTCCTACAGTCGGGAGTGACTTTGGGCCTAAAATTGGGGTCCATCAATGTCCAGATTTTGGCCCTATCCATTTTCTTTCAAAAAGAACTAGCTTCTCTACCTGAAGTTCAGAAGTCTGTAAAGGGAGTGCTACATATTCAGCCCCCGTTTGTGCCTCCAGTGGCACCTTGGGATCTTTCCGTGGTGTTGAGTTTCCTGAAATCACACTGGTTGAGCCGCTTAAAACCGTGGAGTTAAAATATCTCACGTGGAAGGTGGTCATGCTATTAGCCTTGGCTTCGGCTAGGCGTGTGTCAGAATTGGCGGCTTTGTCACATTAAAGCCCCTATTTGGTTTTCCATATGGACAGGGCAGAATTGCAGACTCATTCGCAATTTCTGCCAAATGTGGTGTCATCTTTTCATATGAACCAACCTATTGTGGTGCCTGTGGCTACTCATGACTTGGAGGATTCCGAGTTACTGGATGTAGTCAGGGCTTTGAAGGTTTATGTAGCCAGAACAGCTTGAGTCAGGAAATCTGAGTCGCTGTTTATCCTGTATGCATCCAACAAGCTGGGTGCTCCTGATTCAAAGCAAACTATTGCTCGCTGGATTTGTAACACGATCCAGCAGGCTCATTCTGCGGCTGGATTTCCGCTTCCAAAATCAGTAAAAGCCCACTCCACAAGGAAGGTGGGCTCTTCTTGGGTGGCTGCCCGAGGGGTCTAGGCATTACAGCTTTGCCGAGCGGCTACTTGGTCAGTCTCAAACACCTTTGCAAAGTGCTACAAGTTTGATACCCTGGCTGAGGAGGACCTTGTGTTTGCTCATTCGGTGCTGCAGAGTCATCCGCACTCTCCCGCCCGTTTGGGAGCTTTGGTATAATCCCCATGGTCCTTACGGAGTCCCCAGCATCCACTAGGACGTTAGAGAAAATAAGATTTTACTTACCGGTAAATCTATTTCTCGTAGTCCGTAGTGGATGCTGGGCGCCCGTCCCAAGTGCGGACTTCTTCTGCAATACTTGTATATAGTTATTGCTTATATAAGGGTTATGTTATGGTTGCATCAGGTTTGTCTGATGCTCTGTTATTGTTCATACTGTTAACTGGGTAAGTTTATCACGAGTTATACAGTGTGATTGGTGTGGCTGGTATGAGTCTTACCCTGGATTCCAAAATCCTTTCCTTGTACTGTCAGCTCTTCCGGGCACAGTTTCCTTAACTGAGGTCTGGAGGAGGGACATAGAGGGAGGAGCCAGTGCACACCAGTATTCCTAATTCTTTCTTAAAGTGCCCTGTCTCCTGCGGAGCCCGTCTATTCCCCATGGTACTTACGGAGTCCCCAGCATCCACTACGGACTACGAGAAATAGATTTACCGGTAAGTAAAATCTTATTTTCCCTTACGTCCTAGAGGATGCTGGGGTCCACATTAGTACCATGGGGTATAGATGGGTCCACCAGGAGCCACTGGCACTTTAAGAGTTTTAGCTGGCTCCTCCCTCTATGCCCCTCCTACCAGACTCAGTTTAGAAAATGTGCCCGGAGGAGCCGGTCACAGCTAGGGGAGCTCTCCGGAGCTTTTCTAGTAAAAGTAATTTTTTAGAGTTTGTTTTTTTACAGGAGGCTGTTGGCAACAGCCTGCCTGCAGCGAGGGACTAAGGGGGTGAGCAGGGTCCGCCCTGCGGGGTCTGAGCCACTGACTCCGCTGGCTGGACGCTGAGCTCCAGAGGGGTCGGATCGGTCTCCGCCACAGGGGACCACTTGCCCCAGCAGCATGCCGCCATCCCCTTACAGACGCTGAAGAAGTGGTGAGTTAGTCACCGACCCCCCAAGCAAGCGGGGGGCTGGTGTGAAGATGGCGGCAACGGGAAGGGAGCGCAGTGCTAACTGCGCTCCTGGGAAGGTCCAGAGGCACATAGTGCGGCGCTGTGAGGGGCGCCCTGGGCCAGCGCTTACCCCCACACTGGTGAGCAAGCCTGTCAGGGTCCGCGGATCTCAGCCAGCAAGTTTCCTCAGGCCAGTATAAAAATTTGAAGAGCGGGAAGACAGCGCCATTAAGGGAGTGCAGCTTCTCCTCAGAGCGGACCCAGCAGCGTTCCAGCGCCATTTTCCTGCCTGCACAGCGCTGGATGGAAGATCAGGTCCCTCCACAGCAGCTCCATCTGACTGTACGCGGTACCAGGGCGTTGTAGAAGGGAGGGGAGTCTGTAAAACGACTGTGTCTCCTATTAAGGGACACAGTCTGCGCTGGTAAGGGGTTGCCTTTTACTAAAAGCGCTGTATTGTGGGTTGGCTCCGATCTCTGTGTTTCTCTTGCCTTTCATGGGGGGGTAACTCTGTCTGCCCCCACGTGTGTGTGTGTGTGTGTGTGTGTGTGTGTGTGTGTGTGTGTGTGTGTGTGGAGTGTTTGCTGGTCTCCTTTAGCTATGTCCAGGGACACTGTGTCATATGCTCCATAGCATTTATCCTCCCAGGATGATCCCATTCCATGTAATCAGGTTAGCACTGGTTTAGCACAGATTCCAGCAAGGGAACCAGAGTGGTTTTCCTCTATCAAAACTTGGATTTCTCAGATTTCTGATAGGTTTGCTAGTAATGAATCTGCAACCCAGGTATTACAGAGCTCTATGGCTGTATGGCCCTTGTCTGGTACCTCAGGACACCCCGCTATATACCACCACAAACGTGCGCTTGTGCATGTCACACAAGACGACATGGATACCGATTCTGACACTACAAACAGTGATGGGGATGTGTTGCGGGTGTCCGCAACTCTTGCAAGGGGGGTGCAATTATTGATAGAGGCTATCAGGGATGTGTTAAATGTTAATGATACCACACCTGAGCAGGTTGAGGAGGCTTTTTTCACTGAAAATAAAAAAGCCTCGCTAACCTTCCCTGCGTCAAAGGAGTTGAATGCTATATTTGAAAAAGCATGGGAAAATCCTGAGAAGAGGTTCCAGATCCCTAAGAGGAGGATAGGAAAAAGTGGGAAAACCCTCCGATTGTTGACGCATCTGTGTCCGGACTCTCAAAAAAGGTGGTTTTGCTTGTTCCAGGATCTACCGCCTTAAAGGAGCCGGCAGAGAGAAAAATTGATAACACGCTTAAATTAATGTACACTGCTTCTGGGGCCATATTACGTCCCACTATTTCTAGTGCATGGATTGCAAAAGCAATAGTGAAGTGGTCGGCTACCTTGCTTGAGGATTTGGATATGATGGATAGGAATGACGTTGCATTGTATTTACGCAACATACATGATTCTGCAGGTTTTATGGTAGAATCCATGAAAGACCTGGGTTCCATGGCTGCTGGAATTTCTTCCATGTCTGTTTCAGCTCGTCGGGGACTGTGGCTGCGCCAGTGGTCGGCCGACGCGGAATCCAGAAGGAGTGAGGAGTCCCTACCCTATACAGGTCAGACTCTCTTTGGGGAAGCTCTAGACGCATTGATATTTACCGCTACAGCGGGTAAGTCTCCGTTTCTTCCCTCAGCAGCACCTGCTCCGAAGAAATCCTTCTCTTCAGCTGCACCGCAGTCCTTTCGGCCTAACAAGCCTAGAAAGGCCAGAACATCCAATACCTTCTTTAGGGGAGGTCGGATTAAGTCCAAGAAACCTGCTGCTACAGGTTCCCAGGAACAAAAGCCTGCTTTGGGTACACCAAAGTGCTCCGCATGATGGTGGACTGCACGCCCCGGTGGTGGGGCCAGTGGGAGCGAGACTCAGACTCTTCAGTCATTTCTGGGTATCGTCCGGCCTGGATCCCTGGGTGATAGATATTGTGTCTCAGGGATACAGGCTGGAATTTCAAAGTCTCCCTCCTCATCGCTTTTTCAAGCACGGTACTACAAGACGCTGTCCAAAAGCTGGTGGAGGCACAGGTCATTGTGCCAGTGCCACCTCACATGCTGACAAAAGGTTACTATTTGAACCTTTTCATGGTACTGAAACCAGATGGTTCGGTCAGGCCCATTCTGAACCTAAAATCATTGAACCCCTTTCTAAAGGAGTTCAAGTGCAAGATGGAGTCTCTCAGAGCGGTGATATCAGGTCTGGAAGAGGGGGAATTCCTGGTATCACTGGAAATCAAGGATGCGTACCTCCACATTCCGATCTGGCTGCCACATCAGGCTTATCTCCGCTTCGCACTGCAGGACTGCCATTTCCAGTTCCAGGCCCTGCCATTCGGCCTCTCCACAGCACAGAGGGTGTTTACCAAGGTGATGGCGGAAATGAGAGTTCTAAAGGCATCGTCCAAGGAGAAGCTTCTGCATTCCATTGTTCTCACAACACGACTGCTCCAGAGTCACGGTTGGATTCTGAATCTTCCAAAGTCACATTTGGAATCAACCCAGAAGTTGACATTTCTGGGAATGATCCTGGATACGGAAGTGCAGAGGGTGTTTCTTCTGCAGGAAAAGGCATTGGTAATACCAGCTATGGTCTGGGATGTCCTGAAGCCACCCCGGGTTTCGGTTCATCAATGCATTCGCCTATTGGGAAAAATGGTGGCCTCTTATGAGGCTCTCCAGTACGGGAGGTTCCACGCTCGGACCTTCCAACTGGATCTCCTGGACAAGTGGTCGGGATCTCACCTCCACATGCACCAGAGAATTCGTCTGTCACCAAAGGCAAGGATTTCACTCCTCTGGTGGCTCCAGTTACCTCACCTTCTGTAGGGCCGCAGGTTCGGGATTCAGGACTGGGTTCTTCTAACCACGGATGCGAGCCTTCGGGGCTGGGGAGCAGTCACTCAAGGAGTAACCTTCCAAGGACTGGGTCAAGCCTGGAAGCCGGCCTGCCCATCAACATCCTGGAACTAAGAGCCGTCTACAACTGTCTTCTTCAGGCGGCCCCTCTTCTGAGAAATCGGGCCATTCAAGTGCAGTCGGACAACGTAACAACAGTGGCTTACTAAACCGACAAGGCGGAACGAAGAGCAGAGCGGCAATGTCAGAGGTCACAAGAATACTCCTCTGGACAGAGAAACACGCATTAGCGCTGTCAGCCATCTTCATTCGGGGAGTAGACAACTGGGAAGCAGACTTCCTCAGCAGACACGATCTCCATCCAGGAGAGTGGGGACTCCATCTGGAGGTGTTCAAGGAAATAACAGATCTTTGGGGCTTACCCCAAATAGACATGATGGCCTCTCGTCTCAACAAGAAGCTTCGGCATTATTGTTCCAGGTCGAGGGACCCACAGGCAGTGGCAGTGGACGCCCTGGTGTCTCCGTGGGTGCTCCAGTCAGTGTACATGTTTCCACCACTTCCACTCATCCCAAGAATCCTAAAGCTCATAAGGAGAACAATTGTTCAAACGATCCTCGTTGCCCCAGACTGGCCAAGAAGGGCTTGGTAGGCGGACCTTCTGAATCTACTGCAAGAAGAGACGAGGCCTCTTCCTCTTCGGGAGGACCTACTGCAGCAGGGCCCGTTCACCTATCAAGACTTACCACGGCTACATTTGACGTCATGGAAATTGAGCGCCTGATTCTTGCTCGGAAGGACATTCCGAAAAAGGTTATTCTTACCCTCATACAGGCTAAGAAAGGGGTGACGTCTAAACATTGCCACCGTATTTGTAAGAAATATGTCTCTTGGTGTGAGTCCAAGATGTTTCCTACGGTGGAGTTTCAACTGGGACGTTTCCTCCTCTCCCTGCAAGCAGCAGTGGATATGGGTCTGCGTTTGGGATCTGTAAAGGTCCAGATTTCAGCCCTATCCATTTTCTTTCAGAAACAATTGGCTGCCCTCCCTGAGGTTCAGACCTTTTTGAAGGGAGTTCTGCATATCCAACCTCTCTTTGTACCGCCTACGGCACCTTGAGACCTTAACGTGGTGTTGCAGTTCCTCCAGTCGGATTGGTTTGAACCTCTACAGGAGGTAGAGGTCAAGTTTTTCACGTGGAAGGCGGTTACGTTGTTGGCCTTAGCTTCTGCTAGACGTGTGTCTGAGCTGGGGGCTTTATCCTGTAAAAGCCCTTATTTAATCTTCCATGAAGATAGAGCTGAGCTCCGGACACGTCAGCAGTTTCTTCCGAAGGTTGTGTCGGCATTTGATATCAACCAGCCTATTGTGGTGCCAGTGGCTACTGACTCCTCAATTACATCAAAGTCCTTGGATATAGTAAGGGTTCTGAAGATATATGTGAAGAGAACTTCTCGTCACAGAAAGTCGGACTCTCTGTTTGTCCTATATGATCCCAAGAAAATTGGGTGTCCTGCTTCTAAGCAGACGATTTCTCTCTGGATCAGGTTCACTATCCAGCACGCTTATTCTACGGCAGGACTGCCGTGTCCAAGATCTGTTAAGGCCCACTTTACTCGTAAGGTGGGGTCTTCCTGGGTGGCTGCCCGGGGTGTCTCGGCAGTACAACTTTGCTGAGCTGCAACTTGGTCTGGGTCGAACACGTTTGCAAAGTATTACAAGTTCGATACTTTGGCCTCTGATGATCTGAAGTTCAGTCAATCAGTTCTGCAGGAGCCTCCTCCGCGCTCTCCCTCCCGTTCTGGGAGCTTTGGTACATCCCCATGGTACTAATGTGGACCCCAGCATCTTCTAGGACGTAAGAGAAAATAGGATTTTGGTACCTACCGGTAAATCCTTTTCTCGTAGTCCGTAGAGGATGCTGGGCGCCCGCCCAGCGCTTCGTTTCCTGCAAATGTTTTTTGGTTCAGTACAACTTCATTTTAGTTGAATACTGCATTGTTACTTGGTAAGTAATGTTTCAGTTGTTGCTGAGTAGTTCAAGCTCGTTGGCTTGATGTGCCTTGTATGTGTGAGCTGGTATGAATCTCACCACTATCTGTAAAATCCTTCTTTCGAAGTATGTCGTCTCCTCGGGCACAGTTTCTAGACTGAGTCTGGTAGGAGGGGCATAGAGGGAGGAGCCAGCCCACACTTTAAAACTCTTAAAGTGCCAATGGCTCCTGGTGGACCCGTCTATACCCCATGGTACTAATGTGGACCCCAGCATCCTCTACGGACTACGAGAAAAGGATTTTCTCCACTCCAGGAGTCCACAAAAGCGAGCCACGCTTTTGTGGACTCCTGGACTCATCCATCCGTGTGGGGAACATCCTGTCCTGTGTAGAACTGGTCATCCGGAGCTCAGCAACCCACTCACCTATTGACCACCTTGTGATTCAGGAATCTGACCCCCCCCCCCCCCCCCGAGAAAAACGCAAAAATGGTGACTTGTCTTATGGAGTATTGTGATATGCTGTTTTTATATACATGTTCTTGTAAGTGCAATCTGTAAAAAATAAATGTGATCATTTTAAAGGATTGCTACACAATGTTTGGCACTTTCTAAGTGTCTCCTATTATTCCCTACCACTGAAGGGACAGGAGACACATATCTTGCAGGTTCTCCATAAACATCGGAGGCACAGCGCAGACTTTTTGTCTAGAGTGAAATCTGAAAGGGAGGATTTTTATGTCATGCTTTGATTAGATCCAGCCTAAGGGAGATCGGTATCCGGACTCCAGGTCGACAACAAAAAGGTCGACACGCCTTAGGTCGACACCAATTGGCCGACACACCTTAGGTCGACATGGACAAAAGGTCGACAGGAACAAGGTCGACATGGAAAAAGGTCGACATGAGTTTTTCACAATTTTTTTATTTTTTGGAACCTTTTCATACTTAACGATCCACGTGGACTACGATCGGAATGGTAATCTGTGCCGAGCTAAGCGAGGGGACGCAGTGCACTAATTGGGGTTCCCGGTCACTCTATGAAGAAAACGACATCCAAAAAACATAAAAAACTCATGTCGACCTTTTTCCAGGTCGACCTTGTTCCTGTCGACCTTTTGTCCATGTCGACCTAAGGTGTGTCGACCAATTGGCGTCGACCTAAGGTGTGTCGACCTTTTTGTTGTCGACCTGGAGTCCCAGACCCAGGAAGATCAGAGGATAGCCCACTTTTTTCAATGGTGAATCAGTTTCTTGATTGTACATGTTTCACAATGGTGTCATGTGTTTAAACGTGGTATTTGGAGAGCGCTACTACTGATGCACATTATATACTATTGCACATCTGTCTTTCAAGTGTGTTTTGGATGCACATTTTATGAGCATTGTGTAGCTGCACCCCAGATTTTATTGCGCACTTTTCTGAAGTATTCTGTTTCGAATGGAAGAAAGCCTGCCAGGGCTCAGCATTTATGTAAAAAGGATGGAGTTGATCAGTCATTGCCGATAGCAACTGCATGTTATACAAATTAAATCCGTGACTACAGTGGTAATTTCCTGATAGTTTGAATGAGAGTCCACCAGATGCAAACCCAGCGTGGTTAATAATTCTAAATAGTTTGTAGTGAATACTTGGGCCTCTTTTAACAATAGTGGAACAATCTACTTTAAGTTGGCTATCACACCAATAATAAATGTGTTTGGACTGTGATGTCGGGAGTTCAAACTTCTAGGGTTTGTGATGAACCTGAGGGAATGTACTGCAATGTTGAAGAAAAAGTTAAATGGGACAGGTGGAACACTTCATACCTTGCTATAGACTCAAATACGAGCGTGGTCTCAACTCAATACTAATGTTACAATGCTAGTAATGCAGTCTCACAGAGGCCTGTGCTATTAGAATAATGTACATATGTATCTGTATTGTATAAAGGTATGTAAGATGCGTATACAAACTTTATTTGAGACGTAACAAGATGCTCGGACACAAAAACTAATTATTTGTATACCTAAAGTCAATATTTGTTTATTTATTCTTTTTTCTGGACACTGGACATGTACAAGTTTGTATTGTTATGTACTTATAAATGTTAAAACCTTGGAAAACTTCAATAAAAAAAGTACGCAATTAAAAAAAAAAATGTTGAAGAAAAAGTCCAAAGCTCTTACCGGGCTGCACTTGCAATAAAGCTGTTCGGTTGCTATGCATATTGCTGCAGTTTATTAAAAAATCTATCCATCTTAGGGTGTGTACACACGGTGAAATCCCTGCTATGTTCGATTTTGACTATGGGATTTCCCTTGAACTCCCCCAGAGCCCAGATAGGACAGATTTTGACTATCTGTGCTTGAGATTTTGTCTATGTACGATCTTGACTAAGGGTGTGTACACACGGTGAGTTATTTTCTTTTGATTTTGACTATATAGTCAAAATCTCAAGAAAAGTTAGTGCAGATTGCATGGTGAAAGTCACCTTGCGATCCTGATTTGATCCCGATGCGTGGTCCCGCTAGGTCGACATCGCAAGAAAAGATAGACTCTGCAGGCAAGTCAATCCTTGCTAGATCGGTGTACTATCTAATTCATCTCACATGTCAATGACATCTCACATAAGCCAAAATCTCACATAAGCCAAAATCGTAAGCACACAGTCCATATCTCAAGAAAAGTTAGTCAAAATCTGTGCTATCTGGGCTCCAGGGAGTTCAAGGGAAATCGCAAGTGAAAATCAGGCATAGCAAGGATCTCACCGTGTGTACACACCCTTAGTGCCAATTTTGACTATACTTTGTACTAGATAGTACACTAGATAGTCAAGATTGACTTGCCTGCACAGTCTATCTAGCATTACGATACCGACCCCACGGGAGCGCGCATCGGGATTGAATCTGTATCGCAAGCTGCCTAGTACCATGAGATATGCACTAACTTTTCATAAGATTTTGACTATAGAGTCAAAATCTCACAGATTTATCTAACCATGTATGTGTGTGCTGTGCAGTTTATTTTCTATGTCTTTGTTGCTATCAGGGCCTCCCCTCTCTGATGAGCTGCCTTCAGATTATTATTTATCAGTCTGAAAATTGAAGCTCCCAATACACTATTTTCATGCCTGTCCAGATTCCACCCATCCCTTTAGCATATCTATCTGGTTTCTCATAAACTCACATGGGGGATCCAAGTGATCTACTGTGAAGTCCTTTACTGATATTCTCTAAGAATACAGTATGTTTTTCTTGTTCATTATTACTGTTCATGGAGAAGAAATTTGGGATATTATCACATCTGCAAATGTGTGGGTTGGAATCTCACAGGCATCTAGGCATGGTCTGATTGGTTATATGGTGCCACAAGGGTTCTGCAGCACCTAAAAACAAAGTACATAAACAAATGAGCAGAGAAAAAAAAAAACAGTGACTTCCAGTGCAAGACATTGTAGGCAGGACAAGTACATAGTTTATAAACATTGCTGCATCAGCGGTCATAACACTCAAGCATCAGGGTGGCAGAAACTAAGGGTTAGGTGCATTGCAGGGGGTATGAAGTAGATGATACATAAGTAAGAGAAGGAAAAGCACATGAGCGAAGAGGGCCCTTCTCCTGAGAGCTCACATTCTGATGTCTTGGGAGTTATCCTTGATTTCTCCCGCTCCTTCAAACCTCACATTCAGTACCTCTCGCAGTCTCCATTTCAAAATTAGTTCTAAGATCAGACCCTTTCTCACACTAGAATCTATTAAGACCCTCATCTACTCGCTGGTTATCTCCAGATTGGACTACTGTAATCTCCTCCTACCTGGCCTCCCTGACAAACGCCTCTCTCCACTCCAATCTATCGTCAATGATGCTGCCGGACTCATGCTCCTCTTCAAATGTAATATGTCCACCTTCCCTCTCTCACAAACCCTACAATGGCTCCACTTCTGAATCTAAATTAAGATTTTTACACTCACTTACAAAGCTCTCACCCATTTACATATCTGACCTTATCTCCCTTTGCACTTCCACCCGCCCTCTTCACTCCACAAATACATGTCGCCTCTCCTGCCAATTATTTCTCCCATTCCTGCTTCAATATTTTGGCAGTGATGCTCCCCGTCTCTGGAATTTTTGACCTCTCCCTATCAGACTCTCCACCTTACTACCAAACTTCAGACGGGCTCGCAAATTCCAGTTCTTCATCAAAACCGGACATCTCTCATCCTCACCCTCTGTTCCATGCTCACTTCTACCCCATATGTCACCCCTGTCTATCTGCCACACCCCTTTAAAATGTAAGCTCTCACGAGCAGGGCCCTCTCCCCTCATGTGTTATTCCCTCTCTTACACTATATTCTACTCCATACTCCCTACAACAGCACCTAACCCTCAGTTTCTACCACCATGAGGATTATTTCCGTGTCCTGTCCCCTGATGCAAAAATGTTTATATACCATGTACTTGTCCTACATTACCTTGTACTGTAAGTCATTGTTTTCCTGTTTGGCTGGTTTATTGATGTACTTTGTTTCGCGCTGCGGAACCATTGTGGCGCCATATAAATAATAATAAAAGGGGAGGGGCAGACAGACGGGTAGACAGTGAGAATGGAGCAGTGGGTTAGGATGAGAGCTGGATGGCATTGATGAAGAAGTGGGTCTTAAGAGCCTGTTTGAAATTTTATAGAAAGGTGGAGAGTCTGATAGGGAGAGAATTCCAGAGGTAGGAGCATCACAGGAAAAATCTTGGAGACAGCAGTGGGAATAAATAATCAGAAGGCAGGAAAGGCGGCATGCATTTGTGGAGTGAAGCGAGCGGGCAGGATTGCAAAGGGAGATTAGGTCAGATATGTAAATGGGTGAGAGCTTTGTGTATGTGAGCATCTTAAATTGGATTCTGAAGGGGAAGGGTTGGAGGTATTCCATTTCATAGGGCATTCTGGCAACAGTCACACATTCTTGTCCTCTCTTTTTAAACAGATACCACAGGTCACTATGAAATAAAAGGTATTCAATAGATAGTGGGTAAGCCCACTTTGAGAATGTGTAACACCCTTCGCCTGCTCCTTCACAGAATTGTACATATAAAGGGCAATTTATGTTGATATCAACATTTACATTAATTACCAGAGTATTTATATGATTTCAAACTCTGTTCTACTCCATGGAAGAAATTCAATGAATTCTCCCTGCGGCCGATACTAGATGGTGCCCAACAGAGCAGTTCAATTGTTGCTCTAGTCGGGTGCGCTGAGCAGCTTCGGGTCACATTTCAGCTCACACCACCCCCCACCCCCGTGCTGGTGAGCTAAAATGTGAGAAAAGTTACCTGTTTGTGCACCCAAAGGGCACTTTTCGCGATTGCGGACAGTAGTTTAGTCAGGTTTAGTTGCTTTACATGGCTAAACCCAACACTAATGGGCAAGATCAGCATGATAAACAGCATCAATTGAATGTCGTCCCTGTGATCTACCACCACTTTACACGTTAGATCGGGCAATGATATGAATTTAATTCCCCCCCTATAAGTTCACATCAAACATAACCATTTATCTACATGTGAAACATATAGCAAATGGTTATGTTTGATGTGAACTCGTAGGGGGGGAATAAAAGTGATTAAAATAATACCCAGTAACCTCTGGTATACCCTTATCTCTCATTATAGTACAGTTGTTAAGTTGACAATGCTGTGACAACTGTGCATTTGTGGAAGAAAGCATGAGACTTTACCCAATTCATCTACACATATTTGCAATTTTTCTTTTAGGTATATCATGACCGCCATTTTCAAACTGGTAGCTGTTTTGTTAAAAATAGGGCAATAATAAGGATAGTATGACAAATAAACTAAATTGATCTAAAAACATTTTTATATAGTAAAAAAAAAAACCACGTAAATGTATCAAGGGGGTCATTCCGAGTTGATCGTAGCTGTGCTAAATTTAGCACAGCTACGATCATGTTCCCAGATATGCGGGGGGGTGCCCAGCACAGGGGGTGGGGGGTGGTGTGAGCTGAAATGTGACCTGACGCTTCTCAGCGCACCCCGCATGTCTGTCCGTCCCCCCGCACAAGTACAAAAGCATCGCACAGCGGCGATGCTTTTGTACTTGAGTAACTCCCGGCCAGCGCAGCTCCTGCGGATGGCCGGGAGTTACTCGTCGCTGCCCCTGGCCACAGCGGCTGCATGTGACGTCACGCAGCCGCTGCGGCCCGCCCCCCGCATGGTCCGGCCACGCCTGCGTTGGCCGGACTGCGCCCCCAAAACGGCAGTCAAATGCCGCCGTGCCGCCCCCTCCCGCCCAGCGACTGCCTCTGCCTGTCAATCAGGCAGAGGCGATCGCTAGGGAACGGCAGCGCATGCGCAGTTCCGACCCGATCGCTGCGCTGCGAACAACTGCAGCAAACGATCGGGTCGGAATGACCGCCTAAGTTAATTACAAATGACTTCTAATTTTATAAGAGATGTAATAATGCAACAAAATAAACAGTTACTATTCAGGGCCATCAGGATCATCATCACCACCATTAACAAGTGTTTACTTTTAGATGTTTCAGTTTCATTTTCACAGTCAGTAAATTTACAAAGTATTGTACATTTGAGCATTCCATTTTACACTTACAACGGCTGGTGCTGAAAGTTGTAAAGGAGCAACGGAGTAATTCCTTGTATGCCAGGGATGCCTGAGGGAAAGTAGTCCATGTGGGCTCCCAGGTTGAGTTTTCATTTTTTTTGCCAACCCCCAAAGCCAAGGATCAGGTAAGAAAGGATGTTTTAACAAGCACTGTCCCTAGCAGTATCCATCTTGACAGATACCCCAAGAACATGCTGAAATAAAGCTGATTTAGTTGGTGGCAGTCTGTCAATGTAACATCATTTACCCCTATGTCTTTGCAGCGAGATGATGACTTATACAACAAAACTAATGTTTCTAGTTCTTCCATAAAAACCTCAACAACAGTAGACTGCTGAGACAAAAGCTGGAATGTTCCTGTAATTTCTGGGAGACGTTTGAATGTTTCAAAAGCCGATTTCTTGCCTTAACCAGAAAATGAGGAAGTTGTGTCCCTTCCAGTGAATGCATGGAAAAATGGAAGAGACTTTCAGTGGTGCTTGAAAGTTTGTTAACCCTTCAGAATTTTCTACATTTCTGCTGAAATTTGGCAGGATGCGGTCACAGGCTAAGGTGGCGAGTGTTAGTCGGTGTACACATGGCATTTGTGGGGAGTGGTTAAGGAAACGCAGGCGTGTCATGGCTGTTTCGGGGCATGCATCTGATGTCAGCTGCGATTCAGAACATGGCACCCGGTGCATTCTCATTATTTTGAGTAGCCCTAGGTCATCCGCAACTGTTGATGGTACTCGATTTCTGCATATGCATCACAGTTATGCGACTGCATATGCAATTTTGCGATTGCTTCGGCTTCGGCTGGTCTCTCTTACCTTCTTGGCGGCTCTTCCCATGCGATTTCTAGCAGCAGCTGGATTAAGAACATCGCTATTTCTGCCTTAATAGTGATTCAAGCTGAATGAGGTCCATTATATGCAAACTTGTACAAACATCTTTCTGTCAAAGCTATGGAAATAAACAGTGGCGTAACTAGAAATTTTTCTCCCCCAAGCCAAAAAATTCTTCGGCGCCCCCCCCTCCTTCATGCTACATAATTGGGAGCAAGAAAGGGATAAATATGCGCGCGCCAAAGGCGCGCGCGGCAAAATAAGGGGTGTGGTTTCGTTGGAATGGGCGTGGTTTCTCATAAAGGGGCGTGGCATTGCAGGAAAAGACTACCTTATACCCCAGTTCTGCAACCTGCACGCCCATACGTTGGCCACCACAGGAAAAAAAAATAATCCTGATTCATGCCCCTTACATTATTTGTCATTTTTCCTCATTATAGTAATGCCCAGTATACATTATGCCACATACTGCAATGCCCTTAGACATTATTCCACACGCAATAATGCACGACACAATATGCACACACTGTAATGCCCCCGACACATTATGCCACACACCGTAATGCCCGTGACACATTATGCCACACACCGTAATGCCTGTGACACATTATGACAGGAATCGCAATGCCCGTTATACATTATGCTACACACTGCAATGCCCCTGATACATTATAGCACATACAATGTCTGTGACACATTATGACACACACCGCAATGTCCGTGATACATTATACCACAATGCCCGTGATATAGTATACCATACACCGTAATGTCTGTGACACATACCGCAATGCCCTGCCCGTTACACCCTATGCCACACACCGCAATGCCCGTTATGTATTATGCCACACTGCAATGACCCTGAGACATTATACCACATACCACAATGCCTGTGATATAGTATACCACACACCGTAATGCCTGACACATTATGACACACACCGCAATGTCCGTGATACATTATGCCACACACTGCAATGACCCTGAGACATTATACCACATATCACAATGTCCGCGATATAGTATACCATACACCGTAATGCCTGTGACACATTATGACACACACCGCAATGTCCGTGATACATTATGCCACACACCGTAATGCCCATTACACATTAAGTCCTACAGTAAGGCTTCTAATTACTTTTCAATTACCTACTCGTTGTCAGGGGTTTCATGCACTGGGTGTCATGCTCGTTGCCAGGGGTTTCATGCTCTTGGTTCCATGCACGGTGCCAGGGGTTTTCATGCTCGTTGCCAGGGGTTTCATGCACTGGGTGTCATGCTCGTTGCCAGGTGTTTCATGCACTGTGTGTCATGCTCGTTGCCAGGTGTTTCATGCACTGTGTGTCATGCTCGTTGCTAGGGCTGTGCTCCCAGTGCCACATATGTCCCCAGTGCCAGATATTCCCCCACGGTGCCAGGTACTCACATGCCCCAGTGCCAAATATAGCCCCCCCCCCATGTGCCAGGTACACATATACCCCCCCAGTGCCACATATGCCCCCAGTGCCAGATATTCCCCCCCAGTGCCACATATGCCCCCAGTGCCAGATATGCCCCCAGTGCCATATATTCCCCCCCAGTGCCAAATATGCCCCCAGTGCCATATATTCCCCCCCAGTGCCAAATATGCCCCCAGTGCCAGATATGCCCCCCCCCAGTGCCATATATGCCCCCAGTGCCAGATATCCCCCCCCCAGTGCCATATATGCCCCCGGTGCCAGATATTCCCCCCCTCCAGTGCCATATATGCCCCTAGTGCCAGATATTCCCCCCCAGTGCTATATATGCCCCCAGTGCCAGATAATGCCCCAGTGCCAGATATCCCCCCCCTGCCAGATATTCCCCCCCAGTGCCATATATGCCCCCAGTGCCAGATAATGCCCCAGTGCCAGATATCCCCCCCCCTGCCAGTTATTCCCCCCCAGTGTCATATATGCCCCCAGTGCCAGATAATACCCCAGTGCCAGGTATCCCCCCCCTGCCAGTTATTCCCCCCCAGTGTCATATATGCCCCCAATGCCAGATAATGCCCCAGTGCCAGATATCCCCCCCCTGCCAGATATTCCCCCTCAGTGCCATATATGCCCCCAGTGCCAGATAATGCCCCAGTTCCAGATATCCCCCCCCCTGCCAGTTATTCCCCCCCAGTGCCAGATAATGCCCCAGTGCCAGATATCCCCCCCTGCCAGTTATTCCCCCCAGTGCCAGACATCCACCCCCCCCGCCAGATATTCCCCCCCCCCCGCCAGATATTCCCCCCCAGTGCCAGATAATGCCCCTGTGCCAGATATCCCCCCCCCAGTGCCATATATGCCCCCAGTGCCAGACAATGCCCCAGTGCCAGATATCCCTCCCCTGCCAGATATTCCCCCCAGTGCCAGATATCATCCCCCCCACCCGCCGCCGCCGCCGCTTTTTGGAGGGACACGGAGGGTACAGCCTCTCCTGTGTTCCTCCTGCTGCATCATCTCCGGCGGCCGCGGGTCTAATAGGGGGAAGTGCCGGTTCGTGAGCCAATTAGAGCTCACGGACGGCACTTCTCCCTATCAGACCCGCGGCCGCCGGAGATGATGCAGCAGGAGGGACACAGGAGAGGCTGTGCCCTCCGTGTCCCTCCAACAAGCGGCGGAGGGAAGGAGAAAGCAGACTGACATGCGGACGCTCGTCCGCATGTCAGTCTGCTGTAAATCAGTGGCGCCCCCGCAGCCCTCGCCCCCAAGCCACCGCGAGGACTGCGGGGGCAGTAGTTACGCCACTGGAAATAAATCTCCTAGCCATAGCAATGGCTGAGAATACTTGGCTTTTGCCATTTATCCCCACCATATATGGGGTTTCAGCAGCTACCTGCACTGAAAAGGGGATGTATCTGTTCAGAACCTTGTGAACCTTTGTGAGTATTCTGGTGTTTGTTTCTTTCTTCTTAACAAGCCATAAGGTTGCATTTTGAATTTCTACTTCTGATCACCGGCTAAGACTCCAGGGAAGAGTTTCCCAAACTCCACCATTACAGTACAGGTTTTAAAGATATCCATGCTTGGGTCCAGATGGTTTAGTCAAATTGACTAAGGTACTGATTAGAGGATCTATGTGCTCAGTGCACGATTAAGGGGGGGGGGGGGGGCAGGGGGTAAGTACAGATGATTCTGCCTGTCTCCAGGCTCCACCGCCAGCAGCAGCGTCTGCTGCTGGGAGGGCTGCTGCCCGTGGTGGAGCATGGGCAGAAGTAGAATCCTCCCTGACGCATGCACCCATTACTCTGCTGCCTCATGCTTGCTCCCCTACGTTTGCAGAGCTGGTGTCAATTAGACGGCGCTGTGCAACAGACATGGGAGGTTTATACATCATAAAGTCCTGTCCTCCAAGAAGGCAATGAGGAGCTAGATTAGGGTGACCACTGGGTTCTGAAGTTACCTCACTGTTAGCAGAGATGAGTATATAAAGATATGCAGGGGAAATCATTAAATATATTTTATAAGGTGTAGACTGAGAGAAGGTTATTAAATATATAATGGATAAGGGTGGGGGGATCATTAAATATTTAAGGGATGGGGAATCATTAAATATTTATGGGTGTGGCACCCCTGTCTTAAGTGGCCCGGACCACCCTGAAGGCTTAATCTGGCCCTGTACATACTAGGACTTGGAGAGAGAAAGCACCGACCAACCAGCTCTTAAATGTCCTTTTTCAAATGGGTGTGATACAGAAGGTAGACATTAAAAAGGAAGGCAGTCATTAGGGCTACATGTGGCATACTGGAATGTTAGGAGACAAGAGATACTTTATTGGAAAGTCCCAAAAGCCATTTGATTCTTATCAATGAGTGGGGGAATTTATGGCCCCAAAACCAGTTAAACCAGTTCTGGCAGACCATGCCACATGGAGTGGGGTTTTAGGACAAACAAAAAAAAAGGACAGAGGGAGATGAGCAGTATACTGGATTGAGAGATGGAAGACACAGGCTAAGTGACCAGGGATGAGAGCCCATGCTAGGGCGTGTGGAACAGGCATGGTACTCCACAGCCCCTGGCATCATGGAGCAGCATGTAGGTGCTGCTATGGAGAGCAAGAGATATCCAGATTTGCAGTGTGAGAGCATCAACAGCATGAGCAATCAGTGAAGAAACAAAGGGGATCCCCACCTTCAGTGGTACCCAAGAAGCAGGACGGGAGGTGTGAGTCTTCAGGAGAGGACTATCTGGGTGAGTGGTAAGAAACCACGTGTGGCAGAAGGCCCCCAGTGATGAGTCCATGAGAGATCTCGTTTATATAGACTGCAGATATCCCCAAGTGAATTGGAGAACGCACCGAAATGAATCTACGTTTGTGGCCGCAGCACTACTGATTCCCAGAGCCTGCGCCGGTATGTACTGTAATGCTGTCCCATCATTGTTTATGCTGTTATTGCCATTGAAGAGAATGAAAGGAAATGCTAACCTGATGTAACACATATGGATATTGTGCTGGAGAAAGTAGAACAAGAAATTAAATGTTATTGTCGTGATAACCCTGTCTGAACTGTGAATAAACTGCTTGCTGTTTGTGATGAGACGGCCTGGCGTCCAATGCTTTAAAATGACTGATGGACTTGGTGCTGCCCGGGTACCACATTTACCATAGGGTCAACAGTCAAAAGGTTGATGGGGTCAAAAGGTCAACACACAAAATTTGGGGTTTAATTGTGTTTTTTTTTTTTTTTAATTACCCAAAATGTTTGAAATGTGTCCCCACGCCACACTATGGGCTTAGCTCGCCACAAGGTTGCTACAGGTAATAGTGTCATGTGTGTTTGTTTTGTGAACTCAGAGTCTATGAAGTCTTTGCGAGTAACTGGAGGACTATGGCTCTCATTCCGAGTTGTTCGCTCGCTAGCCGCTTTTCGCAGCAGTACACACGCTAAGCCGCCGCCCTCTGGGAGTGTATCTTAGCTTAGCAGAATTGCGAACGAAGTATTCGCAATATTGCGAAAAGATTTTTCTGTGCAGTTTCTGAGTAGCTCGAGACTTACTCTTCCAGTGCGATCAGTTCAGTGCTTGTCGTTCCTGGTTTGACGTCACAAACACACCCAGCGTTCGCCCAGACACTCCCCCGTTTCTTCAGCCACTCCCGCGTTTTTCCCAGAAACGGCAGCGTTTTTTCACACACTCCCATAAAACGGCCAGTTTCCGCCCAGAAACACCCACTTCCTGTCAATCACACTACGATCACCAGAACGAAGAAAAAACCTTGTAATGCCGTGAGTAAAATACCAAACTTCTTAGCAAATTTACTTGGCGCAGTCGCAGTGCGAACATTGCGCATGCGCAATTAGCGAAAAATCGCTGCGATGCGAAGAAAATTACCAAGCGAACAACTCGGAATGAGGGCCTATGTGTAGAATTTGCTCGTCTGAGGAAAAAACATGTAGAGGTGTAATGAGCAATCCCTGATCGGTAGTCGAACCCGGGCCTCAGCAGAGGGAGCCATATCCTGACCACTGGAACACCAGGGACTTTGTTGTTGATGGTGAGTGTACTGTAGTAGGGAGGAGTGTAGCAGAAGATTAACCAGCTTAGAACTGGTTGGATATTGTAGATAACAGTATTACACTCTCCTTACTTGGTGAGAACGAGCAGGATCAATGTTGAGCAGGGTTAAACTGGAACTAATAATAAACGGGGTTTGGCTGAGGACAAGCTGGACCGGACTGGCTACTAGATGAGGACCGGATTGGCTACCGGACTTCAGAGCAACTGGACTGGAACTGGTGAATTTGGCTATGCTGCGATGCTGAAGCGGAGCAGCCCTTCAGGATCACTGGGATTGGCTGTGCCGGTGAATATGGATATGCTGCAATTATGAAGCTGAGCAGCCCTTCAGGATCACTGGGATTGGCTGTGCTGGTGAATCTGAATATGTTGCGATGATGAAGCAGAGCAGCCCCTTGAGGATCACTGGGATTAGTTGTACCGGTGAATCAGTATTTGCTGCAATGAGGAAGCTGAGCAGCTATTCAGGTTAACCCAGGGAGCTCAACTACTAGGCTCACACCAAGCTGTGACTCGAGGAAGTGACAGCTTCTGTAACTCAGGTCTCTCTACTTATACCATACTTACCTACTCTCCTAGAATGGGCGGGAGGCTCCCAGAACTGGGTGGTGCTCCTGACCACCCAGAAGAGTTGACAATTCTCCCGACCGGTACCCCCTCAAGTATCCCCCGCAGCGGGGGTGCCAATTATGCGATTTGCATTGTAATGACCCCTTCCCCACTATGCCGGTAATCTCGGCATAGTGTAGTGGGGTCGGAGCCACAATGACGCGATCTAACAGCCACACCCCTGCTCCTCCCCGTTACGCCTCCCTTTGCCATGCCACACCCCCTGCTGAGTCAACCTGGCTGCCTTCTCCTGGAGGAGGCAGCCAGAATGTCGGCACCTACCCTTGGTGATTGGTGAATAGTCAGGTGATTCAGGGAGTCTCAGGCTGGCACATGATCAGACCCTGTCACTACAATACTCCTGGTTAGGCTCTGATGTGGAGTAAGGCCTAACAGGCTGTGAAAACACTAAAACATAAACTTTTAAAACTGAACAGAGGATGCTGACTTTTCGGCCCAAACACTAGAAAGCTAAGCACAGTGGAGAATCAAATGCTGCACACAGGATCTGGCTGATTAGCCACCTGAGTAGGAATTTCTCTATGAGCAATCAGGAGTAAGTAACACAGATTGCAGTTTGCATGCTGAGCTGAAGCAAATGCAGGTTTACAGGATATGCCTAGGTAAGCCACAGAACATGACAAGTACAGCCAGGTTCATGACAAATAGTTTGTGGCATGGATTTGAAATGCGTCGCCTCGCTTCGCTCACCATGCTTCGGACTTGATGGCTCGCTCTGTTTCGCTTGCCACAAGCTTACTAAAGGTATTCATTTGCGGATATATATATATATATATATATATATAATAATTTTTTTTAACATTTTGATATTTTTTTTTTAGAAATTAAATAACAGACATGAAAATATACAAAACGTGCAAGACCAATTAAAACCTCTGTAACTGACTACATGACTTTGTGGCACATCTGCATTTCCATGCTCTCCATGCACTGTGAAGATTCAATGCAACATTGTGACCGTACTCTCCCATCCGCCCCCGTGAGTGGGATGACAGGACAGCCCATGAAAAGTGAGGCTGTTCATGATATGATACCAGAAGCTTTCCACTTCCTAAAGTGTTGGAAAATAGGATTTTAATTACCTACCGGTAAATCCTTTTCTCATAGTCCGTAGAGGATGCTGGGGTCCACATTAGTACCATGGGGTATAGATGGGTCCACTAGGAGCCATGGGAGCTTTAAGAGTTTAATAGTGTGGGCTGGCTCCTCCCTCTATGCCCCTCCTACCAGACTCAGTCTAGAAACTGTGCCCGAGGAGAGGGACATCTTCGAGAGAAGGATTTTACACAGATAGTGGCGAGATTCACACCAGCTCACACACAAGGCAAACCAAGCTAACTAGCCTGAAACATCAGCAACGGCTGAACAAAGGGGGTCATTCCGAGTTGTTCGCTCGTTGCCGATTTTCGCTATGCTGCGATTTGTTGCTAATTGCGCATGCGCAAGGCACGCTGGGTGAATGCGCTTAGTTTTTTAACTAAAAACGTAGCCGTTTTGCTGTGGATCCTGCGGCGCTTTTCAGTCGCTCTGCTGAACGGTGAATGATTGACAGGAAAGGGGCATTTCTGGGTGGTAACTGAGCGTTTTCCGGGAGTGTGCTAAAAAACGCAGGCGTGTCAGGGAAAAAGGCACTTATGCTGAAACGCGTTGGAGACCTGATATATACCTAACACAGACAATCACCCTATTACTGCATTACAGACCCCCTTCCCCAGCCGGAGAAGGGGAATACACACATCCTGGTGCGATATCATCCCACTCACGTGTTTTTGCACGTGACGCCGACACCAGGAAGTAGCAGACGGGACCCGCAAGCAGGAGAGAGACAGCGGCGATTGTGACCGGGACGGGCACCGGAGCTACAGACAAGATTTACGGAGGCAGCGCAGTACATGGGACGGGACTGCAGACACCGGCGGCAGGCGCGCCAGCTTGCCCCCGGCGGTAAGTGAGATCTACACAGCCCCACACTCGCCACCTCTAGCCGAGCACCCCAGCTAGAGTCTGACAGGCGGGACGCCACAAACTGTCACACTCACAAAGGTACAGTGAACAGAGACAAAATCAGAAGTACATAGGCACACCACACCTATGGTAAAGGTGACCCACAATAGGGCACACCTGACATTAACCCCAGCTGGGGTCCTTCTGAATAGGGTATACCATCAGGAGGGTATACCAACAAAGGGTGGTCTGCAAGACACACCTGATAGTGGCATTGGACATTATTGACTATAAGGGTCTGTGTACAAGTGTACCATTTAGGAAGGTACACTCAGAAAGGGTGGTCTGCATGAAACACCTGAAGAGTGACTCACAATCTATTAATTAATAAATATACACATTTAGTCTCATAGCTTGTCATTGTACACATAGGGATACATACCCAGCAACAGTATTCCTTGTATACACCGCTCCTCCAGGAGTAAACGAACCCCCCCCCTCTTTCCACCCACTCCCCCCCCCCCCGCAGACCTCCACACCCCCAGAGCGCGCCGACCATTTCCTTTTAGTAACTCCAGAAGATCCGCGTACCAAGCCCTTCTTGGCCAGTCTGGAGCAATGAGGATCGCCCATAGTCTTGTTCTTTTGATTATTTTGAGAATCCTTGGGATGAGTGGAAGTGGAGGGAACACATACACTGACTTGAACACCCACAGAGTTACCAGGGCGTCCACCGCCACTGCCTGTGGGTCCCTCAACCTGGAACAATACCTCCGAAGCTTCTTGTTGAGGCGTGAGGCCATCATGTCTATTTGAGGTACGCCAAAGACTTGTCACCTCTGCAAACACCTTTGGGTGGAGGCCCCACTCTCCCGGATGGAGATCGTGTCTGCTGAGGAAGTTCGCTTCCCAGTTGTCCACTCCCAGAATGAAGATTGCTGACAGCGCCACCACGTGTTTTTCCGCCCAGAGAATGATTCTTGTTACCTCTGACATTGCAGCTCTGCTCTTCGTTCCGCCTTGTTGGTTTATGTAGGCCACTGTCGTTACATTGTCTGACTGAACTTGAATGGCCTGATCTTTTAGAAGATGAGCCGCCTGTAGAAGACTATTGTACATGGCTCTTAGTTCCAGAATGTTTATCGAAGGCTGGATTCCAGACTTGACCACCTTCCTTGGAAGTTTTCCCCCTGGGTGACTGCTCCCCAACCTCTGAGACTTGCATCCGTGGTTAGAACGATCCAATTCTGAATCCCGAACCTGCGGCCCTCCAGTAGGTGAGAAGTTTGCAGCCACCAGAGGAGGGAGATTCTGGCTTTTGGCGACAGACGTATCTTCTGGTGCATGTGAAGATGAGACCCTGACCATTTGTCCAGGAGTTCAGCTGGACAAATGGTCCGTGCATGAAATCTTCCGTCCTGTAGAGCCTCGTAGGAGGCAACCATCTTCCCCAGAAGGCGAATGCACTGATGAACCGATACTCGGGCTGGTTTCAGGACATCCCGTACCATTGATTGGATCACCAATGCTTTCTCCACTGGCAGAAACACCCTCTGCACTTCTGTGTCGAGAATCATCCCCAGGAAGGACAGTCTTCTCGTCTGCTCCAAATGTGACTTTGGAAGATTAAGGATCCAACCATGATCCCGGAGCAGTCGATTTGTGAGAGCAATGGACTGCAACAACTTCTCCCTGGACGATGCTTTTATCAGCAGATCGTCCAGATATGGAATTATTTTCACACCCTGCTTGCGGAGTAGAAGCATCATCTCTGCCATTACCTTGGTGAACACCCTCGGTGCTGTGGATAGGCCGAAAGGCAGCGCCTGGAACTGATAGTGACAGTCTAACAGCGCAAACCTGAGATAAGCCTAATAGGAATGTGAAGGTATGTATCCTTGATATCTAAGGACACCAGGAATTCCCCCTCCTCCAGACCTGAGATCACTGCTCTCAGATATTCCATTTTGAACTTGAATTCCCTCAAATATGGATTTAACGATTTGAGGTTCAATATTAGTCTGACCGAACCATCCGGCTTCCGCGCCACAAAAAGGTTTGAGTAGTAACCTTTGTTTTCCAGGTGAGAGGGAACTGGAACAATGACATTTGCCCTTTCCAATTTTTGAATGGCTTCTTGCAAGATGGCCCTTTCTATCAGCAAAGCTGGTAAGCCTGATTTGAAAAATCTGTGAGGTGGGAGCTCTTGAAACTCCAGGCTGTACCCCTGAGATACAATATCTTGAACCCAGGGGTCCAGGCCTGAGGACGCCCAAACCTGACTGAATTTTTGTAGACGTGCTCCCACCGTCATGCTGAGGATTTTAAAAAAACCGAACCCGGCTTCTGTTCCTGGAAACCTGCCGGCGCAGGTTTTCTGTATTTTCCCCGACCACCTCTGAAGAAGGTGGAAGGGGATTTGGACTTCTTAACTTTTGCGGTCCGAAAGTACTGCATTGTAGATACAGAAAATGATTTCTTTGGTGTTGGAGTGGCTGAGGGACGAAAGGTTGACTTACCCGCAGTTGCGTCGAGATCCGCACATCCAAAGCTTCCCCAAACAGAGCCTGACCTGTGTAGGGTAGGTTCTCCACACTCTTCTTGGATTCCGCATCCGCAGACCATTGGCGCAGCCAGAGTCCCCTCCATGCTGAGACAGCCATGGAAGACGACTGTGCAGTCAGATTACCAAGGTACTTCATGGCCTCCACCATGAAACCCGCAGAATCCTGTATGTGACGTAAAAACTGATAATGTCAATTATTATCTTCAAACATAAAGCTATACACTATTTCCGTGGACCCGCTATGGCCGCTAGACCACGTGCACGTGCTACGCACTTTGTACGCTATTTGCGTACAGAGTCCCGCACGTGGTACGCACTTGGCGTATACACGCTGCGCTGAGTGTACGGAATACACACAGCGGGCGCACACACAGTTGATAACCTTTAAACCTTGTTAATAAAACACAGTAAGAATATGCTTATACTCTAAACCTTAGTAGTCAAATACTGTAATGATGTAACGCTTAAAAAACCTTAACAATATGTATGCTGTTTGAGCGATTGAGATGCTAAGAGAGCCCTCTGCAGGAAAGTGAAAACACAACACCGGGTTTGGTTACGACCACAGCAGCTCTAACACTGCCGTGGATTATTCAGAGAAAAAGGGGAAAACAGTACAAGTTATACACTACAAGCTAACACAGAAATCTAACATAATAACAGAGAATAAGACGAACAATGGCTACAGAGAATATACATACGTGGGGAATCTTTCGCAAGCGCGACCTGGAATCCAGTCCTCAGCTATTCAGGTAGAAAGCCTTCAGAGACATGAGGCTGGCCAGGCAACAGTGGTCTTTATATACACAACATACATTCACAATACAATGGTACCTGTTATCTCATTGTTCATTGGACACAGGGATGTGTCTCTACATTACAGCAAAGGTCATAGGTGGATTTGAACAGGTGGGCTGTGTCTTTCCCCAACTGCTCTGGTGGGAGGTATCCTCAGGATTCCCGCCGCATGTGTAATTTACAGCAAATACAGTTAATGTTCATAATCTACTTCTGTACATAACTATACGCAGAAGCGAGCGATCCTTTCCTAACTAACATCGGAATGTTACCCTTAAAATACCCTACAGCTGGATACTAGACACCACCTTTCAACCTTTATCTGACCCTTCCTATCATGCAAAGAGGAATCTCTCTGTCCAGGAACAGTTTAAACTAATCATACTCGCTGACATGGTCTAGGGGAATATTAACTACAAAATGCACTATTTGGGTTAAATATGCTACGATCGAGTCGCACGCTACACGCTCACAAACTCCGCCGTAAATACACATCTTATGCGCACGAGACGCTGGAGCGTCCCCTACGCAACTTGCGGGTATGTGTACGCACGGGGGAACAGGTGCACGAGCAGCGTGCATGTGCATGAGGGGTTAGTACAAGGGATATGCATCATGACTTTGACAAAACATTTCAATATCACTTCTATCCATAGTATCTAAATCCTCTAGTAACGTGCCTGACCACTTTACTATGGCTTTAGAAATCCATGCACAAGCAATAGTGGGCCGAAATGCCACGCCTGAAGCAGTGTATATGGATTTGAGTGCAGTCTCAATCTTGCGGTCTGCCGGTTCTTTCAAAGCGGTAGACCCAGGGACAGGTAAAAGCCACCTTTTTTGACAATCTAGAAACAGAAGCGTCTTCTATAGGAGGGTTTTCTCACTTTTTCCTATCCTCTTCAGGGAAAGGAAAAGCAACCAGAACTCTCTTTGGGATCTGGAAGTTTTTCTCTGGGTTTTCCCAGGATTTTTCAAATATTGCGTTTAGTTCCCTAGATGCAGGAAAGGTAAGGGAGACTTTCTTATTGTCTGTAAAGAAAGCCTTCTCAACCTGTTCAGGTACCTTGTCAGTAATGTGTAAAACATCCCAAATGGCCTGAATCATTAGCTGCACCCTTTTAGCCAGGGATGCCTCCCCCCGCAGTATGTCCCCATCACCGTCACCCGTATCAGAGTCGGTATCAGTGTCGACTTGCATTACCTGGGCAAGAGCACGCTTTTGGGGGCATATACCAGAGGACTTAGGTGAGGTAGTGGGAGTTGAATACGACAAAAACTCCACAGATTGTTTTAAACCCTGTGTTTCAGTCTCATAATGAGCTATCCTAGATGAAATCTGGGATATCATACTCTTAATAGAAGCCACCCACTTGGGTTCGGGTTCAGAGGACTGAGACAGTGTATTTCATTCCGGAGTACATGGAATAGACTCTTCTGGAGAAGATACATACTCTGCAGCACAAGATACAGAGTTCCTAGACATGGTAATGTGAGATATATAGCACACACACACACACACACACACACACACACACACACACACACACACACACACACACACACACACACACACACACACACACAGGAAAATGTCAGACACAGTTTCCCTTCAGAGAGACACAGAGTTATGGAGCCAGCCCACACAGCGCCCCTGTAGACAGTTATATAATAAATGCCTGGCGCTGACTGTGCAACCTTAATAGACTACACAGTAATGTGAATAGCACTCTTCCCCCTCCCCCCTTCTATAACCCCCTGGAACCGCACAGGATAGCTGGAGTTATGTGGAGGGTCAGCGCTCCCTGTCAACGTCTCTGTAGTGTGATCTGCAGGGAGAAAATGGCGCTGGTGAGTGCTGAATCTGCTCTGAGGAGAAGCTCCGCCCCCTAAAATGGTGCATCTTCCCGCAGTTCTAGAGATTATACTGGCCTGAGGTAATGGTTGCTAGCAGTAGTACAGTGTCCCTGATAGCTTCTGTGACCAGTGTAAGGGTGTTTGTGTTGGCCCAGGGTGCACCTCACAGCGCCGCACTCTGTACCTCTGAGCCCTCCGAAGCAAAGCCTCAATGCTGTGCTCCCACCCTGATGCCGCCATTCTCACCGGATCCTCGCTTGTCGGGTTATCGGTGTCCAACTCACCACCTACGTCTTCTTGCTCTGTAAGGGGGTGGCGGCAGTGCTGCGGGAGCGAGCGGTCGCCTCGGAGACTTGAGTTCGACACCCTCATGAGCTCAGTGTCCTGTCAGCTGAGCTAGTGGCCATTAACCTCAGAGGGTTGGACACTACTCCCTGCCTAAGTCCCAGGAAGCAGGGAGGCTGTTGCCAGCAGCCTCCTTGTGCCTAACTCTAATAAAAAAAACAATAAAACTAGAAAAACTCCTATGGAGCTCCCCTAGCTGTGACCGGCTCCTCCGGGCACATTTTCTAAACTGAGTCTGGTAGGAGGGGCATAGAGGGAGGAGCCAGCCCACACTAATAAATGCTTAACATGCCCATGGCTCCTAGTGGACCCGTCTATACCCCATGGTACTAATGTGGACCCCAGCATCCTCTAGGACATAAGAGAAACATGTTTTAGTTTAAATAATGAATGTTCATTATACTGTAATCCTGCTATATCTTGCAGCAACAACATATATGCTACATACCGATAATACAGTTGCCTCAATATGCCACGCAGCAGGAGATGCCTGGCATGAGTGAGCTTACTGGTCGCGTGCAACTCTGTTAGCATTGGGCATCTTTTTTTGCTGAAAATGGCGTCTTATTTACATCACTATGCAAATAGGACACACAAGCAGACTCTGGTGATTAAAATGATATGCGGCAGGTGCCGGTACTAAGGTGTTCGGTGCCCTCCTGCAAACTATAAAATTTGCGCCCTCCTACATACAGATGTGGCCACTTTCATCTTACCTGCAAGCAGCCGCATCGTAAGCTGTGTCCTGTTTGCGGGAGCTTGCACACCATTCGATCGGATCGCGGATGCATGCACACCCACGGGCATGCTTATTGTGAATAACAAGTTGTATTTGCCGCAATTAGCCTTTAAACTGAAAAGCGACACATCAGTACGTCTTTTTGACATGTCTCTTTACAATGTTTCATAGTTTAAAATGTGAAAAGAGTCAGTGGGTGACAGAGAGAGGATGACAGGAGAAAGTGGGTGATGGGGAGAGGGTGACGAGACAGAGTGGATAGGGAAAGGGTAACGGCAGGGAGAGGTGGTGGGGGAAGGGTAGAGAGTGATGCTAGGGAGAGGGATTGGCCAGTGGATGACAATGAGTGGAGGAAGGTGACAATAAGAGGTACAGGATGACAAGCAGAGGGTGAAAACAGATGGTGACCTCACTGGGTGACAGAAGAGAGAGGTGATGGGGAAAGGGTAAGAATCAGTTGGCGACAGGGAGAGTGTAACAGGAGAGAGGTGACGGGGAGAAGGTGAAAGTCAGTGGGTGACATGGAGAGAGGGTGAGAGTCAGTGCGTGACAGGAAGAGTGTAACAGGAGAGAGAGATGAGAGGGTGAGAGTTAGTGGGTGACAGCAGAGAGGTGACGGCTGGGGAAAGGCAGTGAGTGATAAGCAGTAGGAAACTGCATTAATATAAAAAAAAAAAACACATTAATATGCCACTCGCCCGCCCCAGCTGTTATGAACTGTCACTGAACTTTGATCGCCATTGGTGCCCCTAAACGTGAAAAAGCTCTTTATGCATGTTTTCATGATTAGCCTGTTTTATAGGAAGGATTAAGGAAACTGACTGTGGTAAGTACCTGAGCCCTTTCTATACTCAGTTTGTGACCTTCAAAGGACTGATGTTTTAAAGGCAACAAAAAATGGAAAGTAATAAAATATCAAGTACCTGATAAATAACATAATTAGCTTGAACCATACTAATACATACATTTTTTTATTTTTTTGTTTTGTGTCTTTGTTTTGTGTGTGTTTGCATACCGGTATTAGGTTTTTAATATAAATTTTCTTGAAGTATTTATTTTCTGCTTCTTGAAACAAAATAAAATGAGGGGGAAAAAGTAATTGGTCACTTGTGCAGAGTGCTGATTCCTTTTCCTCTTATTTTACCCCTCCCCCCAACACACACACTCATTGTTAATATACTACTCCCCCAGCACACACTAATATACTCACCCCCCCTCCCCAGCACACACTAATATACTCACCCCCCCTCCCCAGTACACACTAATATACTCAACCTCCTCCCCAGCACACACTAATATACCCCCCCACTCCAGTACACACTAATATACCCCTCCCCAACACACACTAATATAACCCCTCCCCAGCACACACTAATACATACTTGCCTACCTGACCCTCTCCATGAGGGAGAAAATGCTCTGTTCCTGGACTTTCCTGGTAATGTATGATTGCCATCACCTGTGGTGAGCTAGTTAATTGATAAGAAAGGCGTTTCACCACAGGTGATGGCAATCATACATTACCAGGAAAGTCCAGGAACAGAGCATTTTCTCCCTCATGGAGAGGGTCAGGTAGGCAAGTATGCACTAATATACTCAACCCCCCTCCCCAGTACACACTAATATACCACCTCCCCTCCCCAACACACACTAATGTACTCAACCCCCCTCCCCAGTACACACTGTCAAAGTCAAAAATATTACATAAAGAGAACATACAAACTACACACATTTAAGTCGCTATACTTGCAAATATGCGCAGCGAGCACAGCAATATATGGTAACACACGCATTTACACGGACATGCCACAGAGATGGATTCGACACTTATTTCATACAGTACATAATTATAATAATATCAAGCGCCAGACATCATGGTGATTTAAAATCACCTAATGAATTAATGTCATGAATGTGTATTATTTGAACGGAACCAGATACACCTGTCATGTTTACTTTTAAAACAAGCAGATTGGTGTGTAGATTAATTTGATACTTGTTATTAAGTTGTAGGACATTGCAGCGGATAGTTATGATTGAATGTATAAAAGCTAAAATCACTTTGTTAGAACAATGAATGATACAGTGAACAGGGAACTCAGGCCAGCCCTTTTGGCAGTCTTCAGGGCTGAACCTGATCAGCATATGCAAAGAAACTGGTGACTCATGAGTCCCCTCCCCCAGAAACTAGATAACATATTGATTACACTGGAGCTCACTTGCATTTTTGGTCTCAGAGTGGCTGTGTGGTCTCAGACGATGATGGACTTGCTAGCAGTTCAGTTCCTGTATTTATTTACAGAGAGAGGGAGACCTAATTTACATTGGAGGGAATGGTAATTGTATCGCTGGCATGTAACTGAAATTGTATGTAATTGTATATAACTATATGTAACTATGTTCTAACTGCTTACTGTGTGAGTTGTAACCATGTAACCATAGGTATACTGTACTTTGTAATATATATTGAATCCATACCCTTTTAACAACAAATATATACATCAATGAGCTTTGGAACTCAGATAATGTGTGGGTGTATTGTTTTCTCTTATGGGATACAGTGTTTTGCGATGAACAGCGCACTTTTATCGTATATGGTAGTAAGAGGTGCAGGCATTTACAATATATATTAGAGCGAGCATTTTAAATTGTTAGGGTCTCCTGCTCTGTGCTGCCACGTCGTCATGGCAACCGGGAGACAAGTGCTAGCGGATTAACCTGAGCGTAGCTGATACTCCGGTTCGGGTCTTTTGCTGTGCAGTGGTTACAGGCTCTGTGCACGGCAGGGGATCCGGTGCTGGTTTTTGTGCTCACAGTCTGTGAGGTCTGAGTGGGGCGTGGACAGCACCTGCTATATAAACCCTCTTCTCAGGTTAGGCAGAGGCTGCTGAATATGTTATGCACACCAGTGCCAGCAGGAATGTACTGGTGTCTGAACGGAGAGGGATGCAAAACAAATGAACTCACAGACAGACTGGGGAATATGACATTACATACATAGAAGGTGATAGGGTAACAAAATAAACACAAAGTGAACAGAGAAGCCCAAAGGCTAAGAAACTGGGTGTCTCCCTAGTATTAGGAATGCTCAGATGGAAAGAAGCGAGATGTTGTGATTTAATACGTAGAGAACCCGAAATGCTGTTGCTAAGGGCAACAGCAAAACCCTAAAGGGTTACCAACGGGTGTGGCAGTAAACTCCTTGGTCAGAGATGGAATAATAGACACAAGGAGAGTCTCCACAATCCTAGTCCTCACTTGCAGTGCACTGGTTCAGCTTACTGCCACTAAACTGACACCTGAACACCTTGCACAGTGAGAAAGGATTTTGGCAGGCAAGTCTGAGAATACAGCCGCAAACTTGCTAGGTTCACAGAGTAGCAAAAGAACCCCAGCAGGTTAAACGACTGACTCCAGTCTTACTGCTAGGTCTGGATTGGCAGAGTGTAATACCAAATCCCAAGGCCTATTTGCAGTAAGCAACAAACAAATACAAAGTTTACACAGTACTAGCTAGCTTTCAGGAACTGACTAACCAACAAAGATTCAGCAGCATCTGCCTAACCTGAGAAGAGGGTTTATATAGCAGGTTTATATATCAGGTGCTGTCCACGCCTCACTCAGACCTCACAGACTGTGAGCACAAAAACAGCACCGGATCCCCTGCCGTGCACAGAGCCTGTAACCACTGCACAGCAAAAGACCCGAACCGGAGTATCAGCTACGCTCAGGTTACTCCGCTAGCACTTGTCTCCCGGTTGCCATGACGACGTGGCAGCACAGAGCAGGAGACCCTAACATAAATATTTGTGAGAAATCAATTTGGCATTCATAGATGAGGGCTCTTACGGGATATCAGGGTCTTAATGATGCACTGTACATTACAAACGCGGCTGTAATTGACCGGCTCCAATGGACGCATTGAGAAGCTGATGAAAATAACATCCACGTGTATTGGTGTGGTATCAGTAAGCCAATGCTATGAAATTTTAAGGGACAATGCGTTTCTCATAATATTTAAGATGCTAAAATGTATTTTTATTGTTGCAAAACAAGGTTCAAATAAGTCATATTGTGTTTGATTCAGATTGGATTGTTTATCTGTTTAAGTAGGTTTAAAAGTATATTTAAAAGTTGCTGCATAGCTTTGATATAGTTTTTATTTTTAACTCAGGCCTAAAATAACTTCATGGTGTGTGATTTCTTTGTGACAAAGGAAGCCGTATGGTCTGTCCTCCATTTTGGACTAACCACATGGCCTGTCCACCATTTTGTGTAACCCTCATGGATGTGGAAGGGGGAGGAGCAGCGGCCATTTTGTGAAGGTCATTTTTCTAAATGGCTGATTTTCAGTCTGCTCAAGAATAATCAGCTTTCCTTGGTCACCTGAAACAATTTATGAGTTACCAATGCATTTATTTAACCCATGCCATAGTCAATTACAAATAGTTTCAATGGGGCTTAGTGAAAGTTAATAGTGAGATGAATACTTGATGTAAGAAGTACACACAGATAAAAAAAGTTTTTTTGTTTTTTTTCTTTTACCTCTAGGATTTAGGTAACTCTGCTCACTATAAGATAGCCATTGAAATGCAAATTAACCTGTGTAACTGCTTTTTCTTAGCAGTGAAAACCACGTTTACAGGCAGCCAAAAGCACACAGCATTGATATGCAAATTAGAAGCACTAAATGGGTAAATGAGTTTCATAGGAGACCAGTGAATGATACATATATACAATATTATTATAATTATCTGGGTGTTTATATCAGTGTATGTTCTGCAAGATGGCTATCCAATCTGAATCATATCATTTAAATTATTGATTATTGCTAGAGTCATTATAGATCTGTGTGAAACCGGAGATATTTTTGTTACTATATAGTTAAAACTAAAATAAGTATTTAAGGAAGTAAGAGTAAAATCACAAAACGCAGTTCTGGCCCAGTAGAAAGAGGGTTTATACAGAAAGAATGTGTGTTGTGTTAAGTGAGTAATTATAGTTAATATTGCTCACATTTATAGAAATTGTATGATTTGTGCTATTGCGGACGTACGGTTTTGTACACGTGTGTCGGACAAAGTACGGAACTGCACACGCGGCGTAAGCACGGTCGCGTGTTTACGCAAATTGCATAAGAATACGGTCGCTAAGTACAAATTACACAATAGTTCGTTTAGTTTAAAGGTGGGACAGTAGCCACGCTACAATAGCACCAAACTACCCGGTTTCTAAAGAAATTTAGTATAAAAACAAAATTTTGTATAAATATTTTTTTTTAATTGCCTCTGGGGGTAAAGCTGCCAACTTGAATGAATCCTAATTTTCTGTACAGAAAAAAACCAAGTATACCTGAGTGAGCGAACGTAGGAGTGAGTGAAATTCGAACCCCGTAATGCGGGATCCCGTCGTTTGGTATATCAAGTGAGTGGAGGCTTGGTGGCGTGAGGCGGCTGACTCACGTTAGTATAAGGTTTAATACGTAAGTCGTGAGGAGACTTACACAGGAGCGTGGTAGGGAATTGTGAATTATGAACTGTGTGACCCATGTAGTTTTTTTTTGATACGCTACGGCTGAGGTTTCGCAGCTTGTGATTCGATTCCAGTGGTCGTACGGCTGATAAGTAACAAGTACCTATACGCTGTGCGATTGGACCGCGCGTTTGTGGGTGCGATATATAGCTCAACGTGATATCCTTTTTACGAGCTTTTGCGGAAAATCGCGGTATCATCAGCGCTGTATAGAGCATACGCAAGCGTGATTTGTGTATAATAAAGTGCATAGGGAGTTTTCGCTTGTCTCTCTCAGGAACATCTCCAACGGCCGATACTTTACTGGAAAGGGTAAGTTATTCCTAAAAACTTCCAGTAAATATAGGTCACATAGGGCCCTAAGTTGGGTACATTGCCTTCGCTATCGACAGTGTAGGGTAGTACTGGCCAACGTGGGCGGTGAGCGGGTGAGGAGCGCTCGGAGAACTTTCACCGTTACCTTATATTGAGTATTTTGATGTTTGTGGGAAAAGGCCAACAATTATGGGAGCTAGTTGCTCAAGTAAGGGACGTTTTGTAACCAGGGTTCAGGTTGAAGAGCCGCGGCCCATGGGGTCAGCGAAGTTTAAAGGAAAAAGTATTGAAAACTTTTTGTCTAAATGGGAACGTGTGACTGACAAAGATAGGGAACCATTCCCTAAGGTGGGCAGCTTTGAACCAGAGGTATTGCAGAACTTAAGGATAAGAATATGTTTGATAAAATCCAAGAAACAAAGGGTCAGACAAACAAATTGTTTAAACCTGTGACAGCAAGAGGGGTTGGCGAGTTTGATCCTAAGGTATTGCAGGTGGTATGTTTAACCAAAGTCATATAAGACAAGAATGGAAATATAAGAACTGTTTGAACTTGTAGCAACAATAAATAAGTAAAAAAAAAAAAAGAGAATGCAAGTACACCGCCTTATGTAGATGTGGAAGCAGTTACGGCCAGCATACAAACTATAGAAAATAATAAAAAATATGACTGTAACCTATATATGTACTAATGAATGTTGAAGTTTTATTTAGGAGGAGAAGGTGACCTGATCATTTTCAGCCATTTCTCATGCACCCAGAGGAGTATCCAACCAGTAAAAGAAGAGCAGTAGCCTGTGGGGGAAGTGGCTGAGACCAGTGGAACAGGTAAGTATGGTATCATTCGTGTACATATATAGTAACATCCAAAAAAATGAAACAAAAAAATCAAGAAAGTAACGTCAGAAATGGAGAAAAACCTGTCAGTGTATTAGTATTTGCCAGCAGGAAAGCGGACAGAGACAAGGTAACCCCAGGGTATTTCTTTCAGTTACCATATAAGAAGTATTTGTTCCTAGTAATGCCCCTAGTAAAGATGAGCTCGGAAATGTTTGATGGACCATGTACAGACCCTTAATACGGGATGAGAAGGATTGAATGAATACTTCGCATGACCTAGAAGCTTGTTAAACTTTTTTTTTTTGTCTCTTGCAGAAATAGAAAACTCTCCACCTGGATAAGACCACTGGTAAACACTAATTCGGCAAATGGGAGGTGGCTGTCTCTGCAAATGGATGGGCTCAATAAGGCATTGAGTGTCAGGGTGCAGACTTCTTTGCAAAATTGGAAAGGTCACAGTAGCTAATCTTAGATAGTGTGCTATTGAACATCACAAGTGTTAGGCGCAGAGAACAACAGGTGGAGAGGTTGAGGACGGTAAGTATACTGGCACATACAGGAAAGACCCATCAGTCCAAACCCCAGATCCCTAATTGTCAATAATATGTTACACTTGTAGGAAGGAAGGGCATTTTGCCAGAGATTGTAGGAGTAGTAGGACACATAGTCAATATAGATCCCCTAGACAGAAAACACAAGCCACATTATTAAACACAAAGACGGGACCAAGGGACATATAGTAAAGAATCATAAGCCATATAGAAAACACAGATTCGGCTAATGGGAAGAACAAAAAAATGCAACTTACTAATGTTACATTTCACTGTTCTAGATGCATGTCCATCACAGGTAGAGGAAATTATCTCACAGATACCGGGTTCCCTATGAACTTAGGATGGACAGGACACTGGATTGATGGCTGGGAGAGTCCCAGTAGAGATAAGACACACAGAAATGTTTTTTTTAAGGGGAGTAGACCAAGTAGAGAATCACTTCCCCGTAGTGCCCAATCCAGTTGTCAAATTTTTATAAAATCTTCTTCACCTCTACAAACTCATCTGTCACCAACCTCTATTCTGTTTCTCTACAGTTTCCTCTTCATCTTTTGCGTTCACACAGGGTGGTACAATACATGGACCCAAGTACAGTTCAAACTCCACATGCCTAGGTCCTTCCGAGTTCTGCCCAAACCCAGTATATCTCAACAGCACGATGACACCAGTATTACTGCAGTGTGCCTTGTCATGCACAAAGGGTGGAGAATGGGAATACTGGTGAAGGGAAATTTTGTATAGACACTGATATGCCTGTTGGTGAATGGCAAACCTGACATTTTCTTTTTCATTCTCTTCTTCTTTCTCTCCTCTAGAGATGTTTCTTTTTTCTTTTCTTTTTTTGAGTTATGCTCATGGTACTCTACACTGCAAACACACGATAGTTAAATTAAGATACAAAAATTTGTGTTCCCTGCAGGAAGAGGTAGTCTGGAGGACAAAGGGGTATGGCCAGGAGTCCTCAGGACTGTGGGCAGGTGGACACGGTACGCCAGTAGCCCCCAGAGCATACCTTCCAAGTCTAGCTGAGGTGGCACACGGTCTGACTCATCTAGGCAAAGAGGGTAGGTGCAGGCTGATGAGAGCCTACTGGTGTGCGCCAGGATTCTATTCTCATACAGGTAAGAGGGCAATGACCTGTCTTACTTGCTTGAGGAAGAATATTAGTAAAGCAATACCAACAGAGCCATCCCATATCCCTCCTGCAGATGGATCTTTTCAGGAAATACAAATCGACTTCGTACAGTTAACACCCTTTAGGAATTATTGTTATGTATTGGTGTGCACTGATGTTTACTCAAACTGGGTAGAGGCATTTCCTGCCGCCACGGATGCTGCTGTGTTTACCGCAAAGAAAAATTGCGCAGAAATTTGTGTGTAGATAATGGTACCCCTAGAAGTAGGAGCAAAGCTTGAAATTGTACTATTGTGATCATAGATACTGCCACCAGTATTATGTAGCTTCGGAACCACTCCCAGATCTTCACTCGACGAATCACCCTCTTCGAAATTTGTTTTTGTTTTGGTATTTGTGTCGTGATTGATCCGCACAATGATCAGAAATATACCAATGAGGTGACAGTACAGTACCTTATTGAGATGAGCCACCATTTGAGAACTTGACAAAGAACTTGAAACTGTTGATTGCTGGTATGCCAAATGCTAATTGTCTTGATTGTGAACCAAGAGACTGTGTGATTGATCTTACGCTCAGGTTGCCTAATAGACAGGTGAGAAGGACCATACCAAGATTTGTTGACAGCACTAAAGGTCGCCGAAAGAGAGACTTGGGTCCACTCGTCCCACTGCAAGAAGGTCGCTGACCCGGAGAGAACTCGTGACAAAGTAGTTTATGGCTCACGTTCATCGAGTTTGTGAACTGTGTGTTTGAAGTGAACTGTGTGTTCCAAGTGAACTGTGTGTTCAAAGAGCAAGGTGGAGAGCAAAGTGATCTGTGTGTTCCAAGTGAACTGTGTATTCAAAGAGCAAGGCAAAAGATCGCAAAAGTATCACCAGAGACTCTGTTCCATGAAGACTGAGAGACGGCACTGTTGGACACTACCTGAGCATACTAAAGGACTGCAGAAAGACCAGTCATTGTAATTGATTTGTTATGATCAAGAGTTGTTTTGTTCTATTTCACTTTTCTCTCTTTCCCTCTGACAAACATTTTCTTTCAGGATATTCTATTTTTGCGAGGTTTTATTTTATGAGGAGTCGAGTGTGGGACTGGAACTGGTTCTGTAGGAAGGAGTGAACTCCTTATAGGATCCCAGGATTAGCCGATCAGTTTGTTAAAATCAGAGAAAAATCAAAGGTCTAGTAGTTATGGAGTTCAGAGGTAATCAGGAACAGTCAGACCATGGCTATTCACACACTGCAGAAAAAGAGCTCACTAACATATGTGGAAGAAAGGTTTATGAGTGGCTCTCCCTGAACTCCGAAGGTTTATGTTATTTAGGAAGGACACTACTTATAACCCTTGTTCAATGATCAAACAGACCTAGCATACGTTCCAGAAATGGAAACAATGTTCAGAAAATGATAGGAATATGTAGATCACGAAAATTTTATATGTCACTGTCACGATTTGTTTGTGTCTTTTTCACCTACCCAGCAGAACCTTAATAGAATCCAAACATCAGTGTACAAAGACGTAGGTACATGTATGTGTGAAATGTTCATCGCAAATCAGACATTATAGGCCAAAGATCTGTCCCAGCATACTCTATAGGTTGAATGTTGTCCCACACCCAACCAGTGGTCCCGTGACCGCCGAGTGCATATAGAGGATGTCTCGTCCTCCTCCCTGTCTTCCCCAAATATAGTCAAGTGTCTGATTTGCGAAATGCATACATACTTGTGTCTAGGTCACCGATTATGTTATGAAATATTTTTTTCTTATGTTAATAATTGATAGCAGTTATTGATTACTGCCAAAGGGTGGACTGTCAAAGTCAAAAATATTACTTAAAGAGAACATACAAACTACACACATTTAAGTCGCTATACTTGCAAAAATGCGCAGCGAGCACAGCAATATATGGTAACACACGCATTTACACGGACATGCCACAGAGATGGATTCGACACTTATTTCATACAGTACATAATTATAATAATATCAAGCGGCAGACATCATGGTGATTTAAAATCACCTAATGAATTAATGTCATGAATGTGTATTATTTGAACGGAACCAGATACACCTGTCATGTTTACTTTTAAAACAAGCAAATTGGTGTGTAGATTAATTTGATACTTGTTATTAAGTTGTAGGACATTGCAGCGGATAGTTATGATTGAATGTATAAAAGCTAAAATCACTTTGTTAGAACAATGAATGATACAGTGAACAGGGAACTCAGGCTAGCCCTTTTGCAGTCTTCAGGGCTGAACCTGATCAGCATATGCAAAGAAACTGGTGACTCATGAGTCCCCTCCCCCAGAAACTAGATAACATATTGATTACACTGGAGCTCACTTGCATTTTTGGTCTCAGAGTGGCTGTGTGGTCTCAGACGATGATGGACTTGCTAGCAGTTCAGTTCCTGTATTTATTTACAGAGAGAGGGAGACCTAAGCTACATTGGAGGGAATGGTAATTGTATCGCTGGCATGTAACTGAAATTGTATGTAATTGTATATAACTATATGTAACTATGTTCTAACTGCTTACTGTGTGAGTTGTAACCATGTAACTATAGGTATACTGTACTTTGTAATATATATTGAATCCATACCCTTTTAACAACAAATATATACATCAATGAGCTTTGGAACTCAGATAATGTGTGGGTGTATTGTTTTCTCTTATGGGATACAGTGTTTTGCGATGTACAGCGCACTTTTATCGTATATGGTAGTAAGAGGTGCAGGCATTTACAATATATATTAGAGCGGGCATTTTAAATATTTGTGAGAAATCAATTTGGCATTCATAACACTAATATACCCACCCCAGCACACACTAATATACCCCTCCCCAGCACACACTAATATATCCACCCCCACTCCTTCACAGCACACACTAATATACTCATCCCTCCTCCCCAGAACACACTAATATACCCCCCCAGCACACACTAATATACCACCTCCCCTCCCCAACACACACTAATATACTCCTCCCTCCTCCCCAGCACACACTAATATACCCTCCCCAGCACACACTAATATACCCCTCCCCAGCACACACTAATATATCCACCCCCCAGCACACACTAATATACTCATCCCTCCTCCCCAGCACACACTAATATACCCTCCCCAGCACACACTAATATACTCATCCCTCCTCCCCAGCACACACTAATATACCATCCCCAGCACACACTAATATACCCCTCCCCAGCACACACTAATATATCCACCCCCCCTCCCCAGCACACACTAATATACTCATCACTTCTCCCCAGCACACACTAATATACCCCTCCCCCCTCCCCAGCACACACTAATATATCCACCCTCCCCAGCACACACTAAAGCCCCATTTACACTGAACCCGGGTCTGGCCTGCATGTCACTCACAGACACTCCCTTGAGACGGACCTCTGCAAACACAGCCCATCAGCAGCTTTTAAGCATAAGCCAGGTCAGACTTTTTACACTACACTGTAACCTGGGTCCTACTCTGTAAGCTACCAGGGTCGGATTCCCAGATCACTCAACCAGGGTTATTTTTCAAGGGACCTTTTACAGCAAGCTGTGACCTGGGTAGACTCGGCAATAATGCAGGTTATTGCAACGGTGGAAAAGGGGTATTATATACTCATCCCTCCTCCCCAGCACACACTAATATACCACCCCCCAGCACACACTAATATACACCTCCCAAGTACACACTAATATACACCCCCCCACCCCAGTACACACTAATATACTCCCACCCCCTCCCCAATACACACTAATATACTCCCCCCCCCTCCCCAGCACACACTAATATACTCACCGCCCCTCCACAGCACACACTAATATACTGTACCACTACCCCGTGTGTCAGCTGCAGAAGGTACCTGAATCACTGCTCCTCGGTATGGGATGGCTGGCTGCTAGACCTTTTGGGCTGCTGCTCCTCATGTCTGAAGGATCCTCCAGTCAGTCACATGTTGTGCACTACCTGACTTCCTGTTCAAAGCCTGGTGATTGCCAGGCTTTGATATTAGCACAAATGAAAAAATAAAAGTGCCCAGGCCCCAGAAATGACACTGATGGGAGGGGAGAGAAGGGGGATAGGGGATGGGGCAGCTGCTGAAGACTGCTGTGTCGAAGGGGGTGGGGGCGATGCTGCTGCCTGTCAGTTATCAAGCTTGACAGGACATGCGGGGAGGAGGGAAGGGGGGAAGTGCCCTGATATGAGATCAGATTGAAGAGCTTCTGTTTATACTGCCGGCGCCGCTGCTTCCTGTCATACAGTGGGACAGGAACGGGCTGCGGCAGCCGGCAGCAAGGTGTTGTAGTAGAGCAGGGAAAGCGCCTCATGAGTCGGCGCCTCCCTGCTTTGAAGACTTTGCTGAGCGGGTAGCGCCGGCACTATATGCGGCTGTATCTGCATACGAAATGGTATGTTACAGTTTTTTTAGGAAAGCACTGTAATGTACCATTTCGCATGCAGATACAGTCACGGTCACACACAGAATATAGGCATGCTACATATAATTTTAATCGAGTAAGCTGCTTTTGCAAATAAGATGCATTTTAATTAGAGATGTGCGGTTGGCACTGGTTTTGGATATGGATGATTTTTGAAAAAACATAAAAACAGCTAAAATCACAGAATTTGGGGGTAATTTTGCTCCTACGGTATTATTAACCTCAATAACATTCATTTCCACTCATTTCCAGTCTATTCTGAACACCTCATACCTCACAATATTATTTTTAGGCCTAAAAGTTGCACCGAGGTGGCTGTATGACCAAGCTAAGCGACACATGTGTGCGGCACAAACACCTGGCACATCTAGGAGTGGCACTGCAGTTGCAGACAAGATGGCACTATTAAAAACTAGTCCGCAAACAGCACATAATGCGAAGAAGAAAAAAAGGTGCACCGAGGTTGCTGTATGACTAAGCTAAGCGACACAACCACCTGGCTCATTTAGTAGTGTAACGCAGTGGCTGAATGTCGAGAGTGGGCCGCAATTGTTCAGTCCACTGACAGCATCTCCAGCATGCCCCTGTCATTTTTTAAAAATTCTGCAATTGGTGGACTTAGGACTTATACGGCAGTACCCCATGACTAATGCAGCAGTACCCCTGGACTCATACGGCAGTGTCAGACAGGATGGCACTTTTCAAAACTAGGCCCCAAACGGCACCTCATGCAAAGATGTTGAAGAGGTGCAATGAGGTAGCTGTATGACTAAGCCAAGTGACACAAGCAATTCCCACTGGAATTATACGTCCAAATCACTGGAATTATATGTCCAAATCACTGGAATTATACGTCCAAATCACTGGAATTATATGTCCAAATCACTGGAATTAAATGGCAAAATCACTGGAATTAAATGACAGTACCACCGGACATATACAGAAGTGTCAGACAGGATGGCACTTTAAAACAAATAGTCCCCAAACAGCACATGATGATAAGAAGAAAAAGAGATGCAAGATAGAATTGTCTTTGGACCCTCCTACCCACCCTTATGTTGTATAAACAGGACATGCACACTTTAACAAACCAATCATTTCAGTGACAGGATCTGCCACACAACTGTGGCTGAAATGATTGGTTTGTTTGGGCCCCCACAAAAAAAGAAGCAATTAATCCCGCCATCAAAAAAGAAGCATTCATTCTCTCCTTGCACAAACTGGCTCTACAGAGGCAAGATGTCGACCTCATCCTTCGATTCCTCACCCCTTTCACTGTGTACATTCTTCTCCTCCTCCTCACAGAGTATTAATTTGTCCCCACTGGAATCCACCATCACAGGTCCCTCTGTACTGTCTGGAGGCAATTGCTGGTAAAGGTCTTTCCGGAGGAATTTATAATTCATTTTGATGAACATCATCTTCACAATTTGTGGAAGTAACATCCTACGCCGATCGCTGACAAGGTTACCAGCTGCACTAAACACTCTTTCGGAGTACACACTGGAGGGGGGCAACTTAGATAAAATAAAGCCAGTTTGTGCAAGGGCATCCAAATTGCCTCTTTTTCCTGCCAGTATACATACAAACTGTCTGACATGCCTACTTGGATGCTGTCACTCATATAATCCTCCACCATTCTTTCAATGGTGACAGAATCATATGCAGTGACAGTAGACATGTCAGTAATTGTTGGCAGGTCCTTCAGTCCGGACCAGATGTCAGCTTTCGCTCCTGACTGCCCTGCTTCACCGCCAGCGGGTGGGCTCGGAAATCTTATCCTTTTCCTTGCAGCCCCAGTGGCGGGAGAAATTAAAGGAGGAGCTGTTGATAATTTACTCACCAGCATGTCTTTGCACCTCTGCAGACTTATGTCTGCTGGAAAGAGAGATACAACGTAGGCTTTAAACCTAGGATCGAGCACGGTGGCCAAAATGTAGTGCTCTGTTTTCAACAGATTTACCACCCTTGAATCCTGGCAAAGTGAATGAAGGGCTCCATCCACAAGTCCCACATACTTTGCGAAATCGCTCCGTCTTAGCTCCTCCTTAAATTTCTCCAGCTGCTTCTGCAAAAGCCTGATGAGGGGAATGACCTGACTCAAGCTGGCAGTGTCTGAACTGACTTCACGTGTGGCAAGTTTGAAGGGTTAGAGAACTTTGCACAAGACAGAAATCATTCTCCACTGCGCTTGAGTCAGGTGCGTTCCCCCTCCTTTGCCTATATCGTAGGTGGATGTATAGGCTTTAATGGCCTTTTGCTGCTCCTCCATCCTCTGAAGCATATAGAGTGTTGAATTCCACCTTGTTACCACCTCTTGCTTCAGTTGATGGCAGCGCAGGTTTAATAGTGTTTGCTGTTGCTCCAGTCTTTGGCACGCGGTGACAGAATGTTGAAAGTGGCACGCAATTTTTCGGGCCACCGACAGCATCTCCTGTACGCTCCTGTCATTTTTCAAAAAATTCTGCACCACCAAATTAATTGTATGTGCAAAACATGGGACATGCTGGAATTTGCCCAGATGTAATGCACACACAATATTGGTGGCGTTGTCCGATATCACAAATACCCAGGACTGTCTAAGTGGGGTAAGCCATTCTGCGATGATGTCCCTCAGTTTCCGTAAGAGGTTGTCAGCTGTGTGCCTCTTACGGAAAGCTGTGGTACATAGCGTAGCCTGCCTAGGAACGAGTTGGCTTTTGCGAGATGCTGCTACTGTTGCTGCTGCTGTTGTTCTTGCTGCGGGAGGCCATTCATCTACCCAGTGGGCTGTCACAGTCATATAGTCCTTAGTCTGCCCTGTTCCACTTTCCCCATGTCTGTGGCTAAGTGGACACTGGATACAACCGCATTTTGTAGGACACTGGTGACTCTTTCTGACGTCTTTGTACATTCTCGGTATCCCCTGCCTAGTGAAGTGGAACCTAGATGGGATTTGATACCGGGGACACATTATCTCCATCAATTCTCTAAGTCCCACTGAACTAATAAGTGTCAAGGCCTCAGTTATCCGCTTTGCAACAGGATGACTGCTGTCATATTTCATCTTCCTCACAAAGGACTGTTGGAAAGTCAATTGCTTAGTTGAAGTTGTAGAAGTGGTCTTCCTACTTCCCCTCTGGGATGATGATCGACTCCCAGCAGCAACAACAACAGCAGCAGCAGTAGGCGTACTACTCAAGGATCCTCTGGAAGAATCCCGGTTATGAGAGGAGTCATCCGTCTTGCCAGGGACATGGCTTGCAGGACTACTGACATTCATGGCTGAGGAGGAAGTTGACGTTGAGGGAGTTGGTGGTGTGGCTTGCAGGAGCTTGGGTACAAGAGGAGGAAGGTATTTAGGTGTCAGTGGACTGCTTACGCTCTTACCAAAGGTTTCACAACTTGACACTGACTTCTGATGAATGCGCAGCAGGTGACGTATAAGGGAGGATGTTCCTAGGTGGTTAACATCCTTACCCCTACTTATTACACATTGACAGAGGCAACAGATGGCTTGACACCTGTTGTCCGGATTTGTGGAGAAATAATTCCAGCCCGAAGAGGTGGCTTTTTTGGTAGTTTGCCCAGGCATCACAATGGGCTTCTTCATCCCACGGACAACAGGTGTCTCCCCTGGTGCCTGATTTAAACAAACCACATCACCATCAGAATCCTCATCGTCAACTTCCTCCTCAGCGCCAGCAACACCCATATCCTCAATCCTGGTGTACTTCAACAGTGACATCTTCAATTTCAATATCAGGAACTGGACTGTGGGTGCTCCTTCCAGCACTTGCAGGGGGTGTACAAATGGTGGAAGGATCCACCTCTTCCCGTCCAATGTTGGGAAGGTCAGGCATCGCAACTGCCGACACACTTGGACTCTCCTTGGGGATTTGTGATACCATCTCAGAACGCACAGTTCTTTTCTGTGCTCTTTCCAGCTTAACTCTTCATTTTTCTAGCAGGAGGATGAGGGCTTCCATTGTCATATGAAGCTGAACCACTAGTCATGAACATAGGCCAGGGCCTCAGCCGTTCCTTGCCACTCCGTGTTGTAAATGGCATATTGGCAAGTTTACGTTTCTCCTCAGACCATTTAAATTTCTTTTTTTGGGTCTTTTTACTGAACTTTGGCTTTTTGGATTTTACATGCCCTCTACTATCACATTGAGCATCAGCCTTGGCAGACGACGATGGCATTTCATCGTCTATGTCATGGCTAGTGGAAGCAGCTTCAGTACTAGGAGGAAGTGGTTCTTGATCTTTCGCTATTTTATCCTCCAAATTTTTGTTCTCCATTATTTTTTCTGAGTTATATAACACAATATGCGGCACAGAAATGACTGATGGCTGATGCACAGGACACTACCACTGGTCTGATGCAGGACAACACAGCAACACTGTGAGGGACTTGTTGTTGTTATTATTATTATTATACGTCAGCAGTGGACATATAGCAGCAGTGTATACCACTGTGACTGCCTGGTCACTGGAATGACTGATGGCCAGGACACTACCACTGGTCTGATGCAGCACAACACAGCAACAATGTAAGGGACTTATTATATAGCAGCAGTGGACATATGGCAGCAGAGGACACCACCACTGTGAATGGTCACTGGACTGACTGATGCACAGGACACTAGCACTTGTCTGATGCAGGACAACACAGATAATTATACAGCAGCACTGGGCATATGGCAGCAGATGACACCACTACTGTTGAATGGTCACTGGACTGACTGATGCACTGATAATAGTGATAATGTGATAATAATAGTGATAGTAACTGATAATGGTGACTGACTGACTGATACTACCACTGGTCTGATGCAGGACAACACAGCAACATTGTAAGGGACTTATTAAACAGCAGCACTGGACATATGGCAGCAGAGGACACCATCACTGTGACTGGACTGATGCAGCACAATACACCACCCTGAACTGATGCAGCACAACAGAGCACCCTATACAGCAGCACTGGACATATGGCAGCAGAGGACACAAGCACTGTGACTGGACAGATTCAGCATAAGCCAAGGACACTGAGAGAACGGAGACACGTCCTCTCTGTACACTTTCCAATGCCGTAGTGAAAATGGCGGGGACGCGCGGCTCCTTATATGGAATCCAAATCCCGCGAGAATCCGACAGCGGGATGATGATATTTTGCCTCGTTCGGGTTTCCGAGTCAGGCGGGAAAACTCGAGCCGGGCTCGGAACTGGGTTCAGAGCGTTAAGTTCAGTACGGTCTAGTTCTCTAAGACCCAAACCCGTTCATCTCTAATTTTAATGGAAAAAGTTGCATGGAAAAACCTACTGCTACCGAGGGCTGTTTAAAGTGCAGGGAAACTAGATGTAAGTGGACACATCTGTATGCGCAGTGGCGGACTGAGGTACAGGGGGAACCCCTGTGTGCCCAGCTGCCTGTGGGGCAGTATTTGCCATATAATATATATTAAATGTATCAAGGGGCCCAGACCATGCACCCTCTAATGGTTAGCCAAGCCTCTGTGGTAGCTGGCCACATTCCCTACAAAGGCTAATGACACCCCTAAGCATGAGCCCCTACCATTGCATTCCCCCTGTGTGCCCTTCATGCCTCAGACCGACATTGCATATGCACTCAGTGAATATGATGCATCCCAAGGCCATTGTCAGCTTGCAACTTGCATCAAGGGTTGACTACCCACAAGTCATACCCCTCCAAACCATGGGTGTACAGTGATCACACTGACTGAAAAAATATGTGGGTTTCAGGGACCCCTCACTTTAAAATAAATCAGTGTCCTACTTCACGGTTTCTGGGTCCCATCACAATTTATGCTTTTGATCTCCCCATCAGCCTCCCACGTAGCATCAGACCACCCCACGTGCCCTACACATAGACCACAGCAAGTTACACTCAAACTTTTAGTACTGATGCTGCTTCTGTTTCTGTGCCTTACACGCTAATATTGTTAGACAGGCGGGCAGGTAATAGGTACCCCAATATTGCAAGGCCTGGTGTAAGTGCATAGGACAATACTGGTACTGGATAAACACAATCTTAAGGACAAGATATTCAAATCAAATGTAGACAAGTGGGCTGCAGGTAAATAATTCAAGGAACAGGTTTAGGTACTAGGGGGATCAGAATAAACAAAATACTGAAGAGTTGCTACTTATAGGCCCTACACACTGGGTGATAATAGTCAAAGATATGAACGATCTCGTTCATTAATGAACGAGATACCGTTCATATCTTTTGAGTATGGAGACACAAGCGATGAACGATGCGCGGCCCCGTGCTCGTTCATCGCTGGTGACCCGTCGCCTGCGCTGTTATGGAGATGGGTGACAGGGGGAGTGAATCACTCCCCCCGTCACCCCTCCCCCACCGCCGGGTTGGCCGTATCCGCCGTCGGGCAGCTCGGCGGCGGATCGCTAAATGCGTAGGGCCCTTTACAGTATATAACACAATTCTGGCATTTAGACGCTATCTTAAGGACAAGTTCAATAAGTTTAGGCACAATAGTGACCTCTAGTGGTCAAATTTTATATTTTCTGACAAGGGGCCTAATTAGGGGGGTAATTCTGAGTTGATCGCAGCAGGAATTTTGTTAGCAGTTGGGCAAAACCATGTGCACTGCAGGGGAGGCAGATATAACATGTGCAGAGAGAGTTAAATTTCGGTGGGGTGTATTCAAACTGAAATCTAAATTGCAGTGTAAAAATAAAGCAGACCGTATTTACCATGCACAGAAACAAAATAACCCACCCAAATCTAACTCTCTCTGCACATGTTACATCTGCCACCCCTGCAGTGCACATGGTTTTGCCCAATTGCTAACAAACTTGCTGTTGCGATCAACTCAGAATTACCCCCTCTGAGTTGATCGCAGCAGCAAATTTGTTAGTAGTTTGGCAAAACCTTGTGCACTGCATGGGGGGGGGGGGGCAGATATAACGTGCAGAGAGAGTTAGATTTGGGTGGGGTGTGTTCAATCTGAAATCTAAATTGCAGTGTAAAAATAAAGCAGACAGTATTTACCCTGCACAGAAACAAAATAACCCAGACAAATCTATCTCTCTCTGCAAATGTTATATCTGCCACACCTGCAGTGCACATGGGGGGTAATTCCAAGTTGATCGCAGCAGGATTTTTGATAGCAATTGGGCAAAACCATGTGCACTGCAGGGGAGGCAGATATAACATGTGCAGAAAGAGTTAGATTTGGGTGGGTTATTTTATTTCTGTGCAGGGTAAATACTGGCTGCTTTATTTTTACACTGCAAATTAGATTGCAGATTATACACACCCCACCCAAATCTAACTCTCTCTGCACATGTTATATCTAGAGATGTGCACCGGAAATTTTTCGGGTTTTGTGTTTTGGTTTTGGGTTCGGTTCCGTGGCCGTGTTTTGGGTTCGAACGCGTTTTGGCAAAACCTCACCGAATTTTTTTTGTCGGATTCGGGTGTTTTTTTCAAAAAACCCTAAAAAACAGCTTAAATCATAGAATTTGGGGGTCATTTTGATCCCAAAGTATTATTAACCTCAATAACCATAATTTCCACTCATTTTCAGTCTATTCTGAACACCTCACACCTCACAATATTATTTTTAGTCCTAAAATTTGCACCGAGGTCGCTGGATGACTAAGCTCAGCGACCCAAGTGGCCGACACAAACACCTGGCCCATCTAGGAGTGGCACTGCAGTGTCACGCAGGATGGCCCTTCCAAAAAACACTCCCCAAACAGCACATGACGCAAAGAAAAAAAGAGGCGCAATGAGGTAGCTGTGTGACTAAGATAAGCGACCCTAGTGGCCGACACAAACACCTGGCCCATCTAGGAGTGGCACTGCAGTGTCACGCAGGATGGCCTTCCAAAAAACACTCCCCAAACAGCACACGACGCAAAGAAAAATGAAAGAAAAAAAGAGGTGCAAGATGGAATTGTCCTTGGGCCCTCCCACCCACCCTTATGTTGTATAAACAGGACATGCACACTTTAACCAACCCATCATTTCAGTGACAGGGTCTGCCACACGACTGTGACTGAAATGACGGGTTGGTTTGGACCCCCACCAAAAAAGAAGCAATTAATCTCTCCTTGCACAAACTGGCTCTACAGAGGCAAGATGTCCACCTCATCATCATCCTCCGATTCATCACCGTGTACATCCCCCTCCTCACAGATTATCAATTCGTCCCCACTGGAATCCACCATCACAGCTCCCTGTGTACTTTGTGGAGGCAATTGCTGCTGGTGAATGTCTCCATGGAGGAATTGATTATAATTTATTTTAATGAACATCATCTTCTCCACATTTTCTGGAAGTAACCTCGTACGCCGATTGCTGACAAGGTGAGCGGCGGCACTAAACACTCTTTCGGAGTACACACTTGTGGGAGGGCAACTTAGGTAGAATAAAGCCAGTTTGTGCAAGGGCCTCCAAATTGCCTCTTTTTCCTGCCAGTATACGTACGGACTTCCGTCTGACGTGCCTACTTGGATGCGGTCACTCATATAATCCTCCACCATTCTTTCAATGGTGAGAGAATCATATGCAGTGACAGTAGACGACATGTCCGTAATCGTTGGCAGGTCCTTCAGTCCGGACCAGATGTCAGCATCAGCAGTCGCTCCAGACTGCCCTGCATCACCGCCAGCGGGTGGGCTCGGAATTCTGAGCCTTTTCCTCGCACCCCCAGTTGCGGGAGAATGTGAAGGATGAGATGTTGACAGGTCGCGTTCCGCTTGACTTGACAATTTTCTCACCAGCAGTTCTTTGAACCCCTGCAGACTTGTGTCTGCCGGAAAGAGAGATCCAAGGTAGGTTTTAAATCTAGGATCGAGCACGGTGGCCAAAATGTAGTGCTCTGATTTCAACAGATTGACCACCCGTGAATCCTTGTTAAGCGAATTAAGGGCTCCATCCACAAGTCCCACATGCCTAGCGGAATCGCTCAGTGTTAGCTCCTCCTTCAATGTCTCCAGCTTCTTCTGCAAAAGCCTGATGAGGGGAATGACCTGACTCAGGCTGGCAGTGTCTGAACTGACTTCACGTGTGGCAAGTTCAAAAGGTTGCAGAACCTTGCACAACGTTGAAATCATTCTCCACTGCGCTTGAGACAGGTGCATTCCACCTCCTATATCGTGGTCAGTTGTATAGGCTTGAATGGCCTTTTGCTGCTCCTCCAACCGCTGAAGCATATAGAGGGTTGAATTCCACCTCGTTACCACTTCTTGCTTCAGATGATGCCAGGGCAGGTTCAGGCGTTTTTGGTGTTGCTCCAGTCTTCTGTACGTGGTGCCTGTACGCCGAAAGTGTCCCGCAATTCTTCTGGCCACCGACAGCATCTCTTGCACGCCCCTGTCGTTTTTTAAATAATTCTGCACCACCAAATTCAAGGTATGTGCAAAACATGGGACGTGCTGGAATTTGCCCAGATTTAATGCACACACAATATTGCTGGCGTTGTCCGATGCCACAAATCCACAGGAGAGTCCAATTGGGGTAAGCCATTCTGCGATGATCTTCCTCAGTTGCCGTAAGAGGTTTTCAGCTGTGTGCGTATTCTGGAAAGCGGTGATACAAAGCGTAGCCTGCCTAGGAAAGAGTTGGCGTTTGCGAGATGCTGCTACTGGTGCCGCCGCTGCTGTTCTTGCGGCGGGAGTCAATACATCTACCCAGTGGGCTGTCACAGTCATATAGTCCTGAGTCTGCCCTGCTCCACTTGTCCACATGTCCATGGTTAAGTGGACATTGGGTACAACTGCATTTTTTAGGAGACTGGTGAGTCTTTTTCTGAGGTCTGTGTACATTTTCGGTATCGCCTGCCTAGAGAAATGGAACCTAGATGGTATTTGGTACCGGGGACACAGTACCTCAATCAAGTCTATAGTTGGCTCTGCAGTAATGATGGATACCGGAACCACGTTTCTCACCGCCCAGGATGCCAAGGCCTCAGTTATCCGCTTTGCAGCAGGATGACTGCTGTGATATTTCATCTTCCTCGCAAAGGACTGTTGGACAGTCAATTGCTTGGTGGAAGTAGTAAAAGTCGTCTTACGACTTCCCCTCTGGGATGACCATCGACTCCCAGCAGCACCAACAGCAGCGCCAGCAGCAGTAGGCGTTACACGCAAGGATGCATCGGAGGAATCCCAGGCAGGAGAGGACTCGTCAGAATTGCCAGTGACATGGCCTGCAGGACTATTGGCATTCCTGGGGAAGGAGGAAATTGACACTGAGGGAGTTGGTGGGGTGGTTTGCGTGAGCTTGGTTACAAGAGGAAGGGATTTACTGGTCAGTGGACTGCTTCCGCTGTCGCCCAAAGTTTTTGAACTTGTCACTGACTTATGATGAATGCGCTGCAGGTGACGTATAAGGGAGGATGTTCCGAGGTGGTTAACGTCCTTACCCCTACTTATTACAGCTTGACAAAGGCAACACACGGCTTGACACCTGTTGTCCGCATTTCTGTTGAAATACTTCCACACCGAAGAGCTGATTTTTTTGGTATTTTCACCAGGCATGTCAATGGCCATATTCCTCCCACGGACAACAGGTGTCTCCCCGGGTGCCTGACTTAAACAAACCACCTCACCATCAGAATCCTCCTTGTCAATTTCCTCCCCAGCGCCAGCAACACCCATATCCTCCTCATCCTGGTGTACTTCAACACTGACATCTTCAATCTGACTATCAGGAACTGGACTGCGGGTGCTCCTTCCAGCACTTGCAGGGGGCGTGCAAATGGCGGAAGGCGCATGCTCTTCACGTCCAGTGTTGGGAAGGTCAGGCATCGCAACCGACACAATTGGACTCTCCTTGTGGATTTGTGATTTCGAAGAACGCACAGTTCTTTGCTGTGCTTTTGCCAGCTTAAGTCTTTTCATTTTTCTAGCGAGAGGCTGAGTGCTTCCATCCTCATGTGAAGCTGAACCACTAGGCCAGGGCCTCAGCCGTTCCTTGCCACTCCGTGTGGTAAATGGCATATTGGCAAGTTTACGCTTCTCCTCCGACGATTTTATTTTAGATTTTTGAGTCCTTTTTTTACTGATATTTTGTGTTTTGGATTTTACATGCTCTGTACTATGACATTGGGCATCGGCCTTGGCAGACGACGTTGATGGAATTTCATCGTCTCGGCCATGACTAGTGGCAGCAGCTTCAGGACGAGGTGGAAGTGGATCTTGATCTTTCCCTATTTTTGGAACCTCAACATTTTTGTTCTCCATATTTTAATAGGCACAACTAAAAGGCACCTCAGGTAAACAATGGAGATGGATGGATACTAGTATACTTATGGATGACGAGTGACTGACGACACAGAGGTAGCTACAGCCGTGGACTACCGTACTGCGTCTGCTAGTATAGAGATGATAATGATATAAAAAATATATATATATCACTACTGCAGGTATATATAATATAATGACGGACCTGCTGGACACTGTCAGCAGACTCCTAAACTACTAGTATGAAGAAGATGGAAAAAAAAACCCCACCACAGGTAGGTATACAATTATGGACGAGCACTGACGACACAGAGGTAGCTACAGCCGTGGACTACCGTACTGCGTCTGCTAGTATAGAGATGATAATGATATAAAAAATATATATATATCACTACTGCAGGTATATATAATATAATGACGGACCTGCTGGACACTGTCAGCAGACTCCTAAACTACTAGTATGAAGAAGATAGAAAAAAAAACCCCACCACAGGTAGGTATACAATTATGGACGAGCACTGACGACACAGAGGTAGCTACAGCCGTGGACTACCGTACTGCGTCTGCTAGTATAGAGATGATAATGATATAAAAAATATATATATATCACTACTGCAGGTATATATAATATAATGACGGACCTGCTGGACACTGTCAGCAGACTCCTAAACTACTAGTATGAAGAAGATAGAAAAAAAAACCCCACCACAGGTAGGTATACAATTATGGACGAGCACTGACGACACAGAGGTAGCTACAGCCGTGGACTACCGTACTGCGTCTGCTAGTATAGAGATGATAATGATATAAAAAATATATATATATCACTACTGCAGGTATATATAATATAATGACGGACCTGCTGGACACTGTCAGCAGACTCCTAAACTACTAGTATGAAGAAGATAGAAAAAAAAACCCACCACAGGTAGGTATACAATTATGGACGAGCACTGACGACACAGAGGTAGCTACAGCCGTGGACTACCGTACTGCGTCTGCTAGTATAGAGATGATAATGATATAAAAAATATATATATCACTACTGCAGGTATATATAATATAATGACGGACCTGCTGGACACTGTCAGCAGACTCCTAAACTACTAGTATGAAGAAGATAGAAAAAAAACCCCCACCACAGGTAGGTATACAATTATGGACGAGCACTGACGACACAGAGGTAGCTACAGCCGTGGACTACCGTACTGCATCTGCTAGTATAGAGATGATAATGATATAAAATATATATATATATCACTACTGCAGGTATATATAATATAATGACGGACCTGCTGGACACTGTCAGCAGACTCCTAAACTACTAGTATGAAGAAGATAGAAAAATAAACCCCACCACAGGTAGGTATACAATTATGGACGAGCACTGACGACACAGAGGTAGCCACAGCCGTGGACTACCATACTGCGTCTGCTAATATAGAGATGATAAAGATGATAGAGATGAACAAAAAAAATATAACACTACTGCAGGTAAATATTTATATAATATAATGAATGACGGACCTGCTGGACACTATCAGCAGAATGCGTTTATAGAATAAAAAAAAAAAACACCACAGGAGTGTTTAACTTTTTCAGGCAGACAATATACTGGTGGTCACTGGTCAGTCACACTGGCAGCAAAAGTGTGCACTGTACTCCTGCTATAACTGCACCCCAGTCTCCCCCACAATTCAGCTGTGTGAGCAGTGAGCACTCAGCACAGTCAGATATACATAGATGATATTATCATGCAGCACACTGAGGCTGAGCACAGATATGGTATGTGACTGTGTATCGTTTTTTTTCAGGCAGAGAACGGATTATATTAAATAATAAATAAAACTGGTGGTGGTCACTAGTAACTATCAGCAAAACTCTGCACTCTGAGTACTCCTAATGCTCCCTAAAATTACTAAGTTAGTAGTAAATCAACTCAAGTGTCTCTATCTATTCTAATGGAGAGGACGCCAGCCACGTCCTCTCCCTATCAATCTCAATGCACGTGTGAAAATGGCGGCGACGCGCGGCTCCTTATATAGAATCCGAGTCTCGCGATAGAATACGAGCCTCGCGAGAATCCGACAGCGGGATGATGACGTTCGGGCGCGCTCGGGTTAACCGAGCAAGGCGGGAAGATCCGAGTCTGCCTCGGACCCGTGTAAAAAAGCTGAAGTTCGGGGGGGTTCGGATTCCGAGGAACCGAACCCGCTCATCTCTAGTTATATCTGCCTCCCCTGCAGTGCACATGGTTTTGCCCAATTGCTAACAAACATCCTGCTGCGATCAACTTGGAATTACCCCCCATGGTTTTGCCCAACTGCTAACAAATTTGCTGCTGCGATTAACTCTGAATCACCCCCAATATTCCTAATACCAATTGTACCATGGGTTGATCACATTAGGGAGGGAGAAAGCCATCCACCCGAAACCAACCCCCTTTAACTATCCTTCATATAATCTAAGCCCTTTTTGGAAAAATATGGATGGATTCTATAGGATAAAAAAAAAAATCATATGTTTTGTAGTTTTCATCACATACCCAGAGGCATTTCATTATGAACTGTTGCTTTCAAACAAGTGGACAAATTATTGGTAGAAATGTTTTCTATAAATTGTCTGCCAAAAGTTGTCACAGGCCAAGCTTTATCCAGTCTTATCCAGTGCTTGTGGACCCAAAGTTACTGACACTCTGCTTGGTAAGGATGTCAGTTTACCATTCACAAACTAAACCGAGGCAATGTGGAGATGTTTTATTAAAATAGAAAAACTGGCATGATTTTTTTCCATTTCTTCTCTGTGCTATCCATTCTTCAACGGATATTTTAGCATTTGAGCTGTTCTATGGCAATAAACTATGGGATAATCATGAGTTATCTTCTCATCCATGGGGGTCACATTCTCAGCCATGGGGATACAGGCTCAACCATGGGCATATGTGGTTAGCTGGAGCCAGGCACCAAACAGTTAAACTTCTCTTTCCATCTGCCCAGGCTCCCTCTCCCTTATGCCCCTCCCCAACCTAAAGAACCAGTTTTTGTTTGGTGCCTAAAGAGTGGGTACGGTTTTTGGGGGACTCCTGCAACCCCTGTTCTTTTTCTCACTTTAATTTATTTTTTCTTTCTTTTACATTATTTTTATGAGTGAGCAGTGGGCCATCCACTGCCACCGGGGAGGGCAGCAGGGTCTAGGTTGTCTTCACACCCCCACTAGACCAGGGTAGATTTATGGTAACAGGGCACTGCTAAAGTGGTGACCATTACCCTGGGGTTGAATGGGGGAGTTAGGCTGTTCCTATTAGCCCCTCCCCCACTCCATGGCACGTCCCCTCATACAAGATTCCCGCTGCTGGGCTTACTACTACACTCTCTTCTCCCTAATTGAGATGATGGGCAGCCATTTTAGTACAGTGCCAACCTCAGCAGAGAGAAACATGAGCTCCTGTCTCCTTGTAAGCCGCACTCCCTGCAGTCAGGTTATACATATAGATCCTTCCTCCCCTGTTGAGGTTGGTTTGTTGAGCACTAATTTGCCCATATTTGATGCATGGAATGTCTCTAGGTGCCTGTTTGTTTAACTAAGTGTATAGGAGTGGGGTGGGTCAGGCAGCTACTTTTACTCCTGTCACTGAACTGTTCTGGGTTCAATACCTCTCAGTCAGTATAGGATATGCTGCTAGTGTATCCTTCTGTTGGGGCCAGGAGAGCCCTATGGCTTGGTACCTGGCATGCAGATGCAGTTTCCAAGAAGGCTCTTGAAGCTCTCTCTTTTTCAGGGGATGTTATGTTTGGCCCAGAACTGGACAAAACTGTGGCTATGGTAGTGGCTTCTAAGTTACTTTCCTGCCTTCTGCGGCCACAGTCGCAAACATCTACTTTTCACTCCTTTTATCCGAAGGGGACAGCCATGGGTCAGTCTTACTCCAGGTTCCAGGGTTCTTCCACCAAGAGCTCCAAGTCCAGAAGTAAACAAACCTAGTCTACCAGACACCCTGCTACCAAGCCATCTGACAAGCCTGCCACATGATGGGGTTGGCCTTCACCTGGGAAACCCCACTGCGGGAAGCCAGCTTCTGCTTTTCTCGAAGACGTGGATGGTGGCAATGACATGTCTAGGTCAAAGGTGTAGTTTCCATGGCTATGTCCTAACCTTTCTGAGAGTGTCCTTCAACCAAACTGGCCTTCCAGTAGATTCAGTAAAACCAGGAGAGCTGCAGGAGTACATCCATTCCCTTCTGGCCTCTAAGGTCATCATCTCAGTTCCCCCATCACAGAGAGGCACAGGCTTCTATGCAAAGCTTTTCCGGGTTCAGTAGCTGGATGGCTCATTCCGACCCACCCTCAACCTGAAGTCACTCAAAAAGTACATGTGGGTTCCCAAGTTAGCCAAGGAACCTCTGCTCTCCATTATTCTGGCTCTGGAACTGGGGGACTTCATGGCCACCCTAGATATCCAGGATGCCCATTCCCATCTGGGACATCAGTACTTCTTGAGATTTGCGGTGCGGGAGGAACATTTTCAGTTTCGGCCATTACCATTTGGTCTTTCCACAGCTTCTAAGGTTATGGCAGTCATGGCAGCACTTCCTACCTTATTTGGATGATCTTTTGATCTTGTACCCATCTTCAGAGATCCTGTGGGATCATATCTGTCTAATAGTGGACCTTCTCCAATCTCACAGGTGGGATATCAATTAGCAAAAATATCTTCCTTGACCCAATCTCAGTAGATGCTACATCTGGGAGTCTTGTTATACTACAGGATCCAAAGGGTGTTCCTTCCCAGAGACAAATTGCCGTTCCTGCATGCCAAGGTTCACTCCTTCTTAGGCTGACGATGGGTGTCCATCCACTCTTGCATGCAAGTCCAGGGCTCTCTGGTCTCCACCTTTGACATGGTGGAGTATGCCCAGTTTCACTCCTGTTCCAAAGAGGTGGAGATCCTGGTCCAATGGAATTACTACCCTCTTCAGTTGAAGTTGCAGATGCTTATTCTTCTTTGGGAGGTTTGTTATTCCTTTTTGTGGCTCCAACAGTCTCACAGAGACAAGGGCTGTCCCTTTTGGATCCAGGATTGGATCCTGCTTACCACCGATGCCTGTCTTTGGGGGTTGTACCTTGTCATCTGACAATTCAAGATCAGTGGACAGCTCAATAGAGATGGCTACCCATCAATATTTTGGAACTCAGAGCAGTTTGCAGAGGTCTTTGCCTAGCACAGCCCCTGCTCCAGCATTGGTTGTTCAAGGTTCAGTTAGACAATGGAACAATCATCACCTACATAAACTACCAGGACGGCAGTCACATTGCCGTGAAAGAGGTGAGTTGCATCCTTTGGTGGGCAGAATGTGATCTTCCGCCTCTGGCAGCAGTGTACATCTCCGGAGTACAAAATTTGAAAGTGGGTTTTCTAAGCCACCAGGATGTTTGCCTTAGCGAGTGGGCTCTACACCCAGACGTCTTTCTCTAGACGTCTAGAGGCTTCAACACCAGATCCTTTCATCTGTTGTGAGTCCTATCTTTCTTACAGGCTGGCCTGGATTTTGGCCTCCGCCTTTTCTCATTAAAGGTACTGATTTCAGCCTTTTCTGTTCTCTTCCAGTGGCAGATTGCACTGTAGCTTGATGTACAGAATTTTCTCCAGGGTGTCCTCCATTTACAGCCTTCGTTCATCCCTCAAGTACTCTGTGGAACTTATCTTTGATTCTTCAGGCTCTCCAGTTATCTCCCTTTGAACCCTGGACACTGTGGACATTCATTGGCTGTCCTAGAAGACGGTCTTCCTCCTTGCCATCGCATCAGCCCGGCAGGAGTTGGACTTGAACACTTTGTCTTGTCACTCCACATTTCTTATTTTTCACTTGACTGGGCTGTCCTGCGTACAAGTTTGGGCTACCTCCCTAAGGGAGTCTACAGATTCCACATCAATCAGTTGTGGTCCCTTCCTTCCATGTACCAAATTCTTAGCTAGAGGAGGCCTCCTTGGATGTTGTGAGGGCCTTCCAGATTTATGTAGACAGGACAAGGGACTTCCGTAAAACGGACTCTTTGTCCTGTATGACTGTCACAAATTGGGCTATCCACTCCTAAACAGACTTTGGCCAGATTGCTCCATTTAACTATCCACCAGGCTTATTCTGCGGCGGGTCTTCCACCCTGCCGTGGTGCAGGCTCATTCCACCCAGTCAATTGGTGGTACTTGGGTAGCTAGGCATGGCACTTCTGTGGAGCAACTTTGTAAAGCAACTACGTGGTACTCTGCCCATATCATCATTGCGTATTTTTTCTTTTGACACTTTCACTTCTGCAGATGCAGCCCTTGGGTGAAGGGTTCTTAGCGCAGCTCAGGACCGTCCCCTCCCCATGCTTGATAAGAGAAAATTAAATTTTTGTTCTTACCTGTACAATCCTTTTCTTTGAATCCATGGGTGGTACAGGATGCCCACCCTGATGTAACTGGCATGCGGGGTTGTTTTGCACTGTTGTTTGTTCTCTTCCTCTGTGTTGTTTGAATGGTGTGTTTGGTGTACTTCCTTCTCCTTCCTCCTGCTAATTGCCTTGGGCTTGTTACCCTAACTGGACCTTTGGGCTGGGGATGGGCCATGGAGGAGAGAGAGCCTGGGCTGCTGGGAAGAGATGTTGAACTGCTTGGTGCCTGGCCCCAGCTCATCACCTATACCCATGGTTGAGTCTTTGTCCCCGTGGCTGAGCCTGTACCCTCCCCCCATGGATTCAAAGAAAAGGATTTTACAAGTAAGAGCAAAAATCTTATTTTGAGAGAATAATTGTATATATTGGCTATAATGTTTTACAAAAAGTTTTAAAGTTCCAGAATATAGTAGGTCTGCTGCCCTGGGAAAATCAAAGGAATTGCACATCTGATGCTTTATGCAAATGCCGCTACAAGCCTTTCCCAGGGTACACTTGTGCATCTGAATGTGAAAAGAGTGAGATGCCCGCTTTCAAATACCACTTGTTGCATCTTTAGACACAACCATTGGTTGCACCATCAAAACTTGCACCAACCCAATGAGAGATGCAGATTTGCCGTCAGAATATGGCATCCTACAGTTATGTGAATGATTATGCATCTGAGTTTGCAATCACTTTAGTAACAACACCCACGATACTCCCATAACATGCCCATAAGATGGACTATCTTTGTGTGTTTTCTTAGCTATCTCTCTGTCACTGTCCAGTATTGGCCAGTATATTTTCATGATATTATTGAGACTGTGTCTCAATCACAACTGCAACTCTGTGTGCATGTGCAGTGTGACTTAGATGTATGCGCTGAAGAAAGGAATCACCCAACTGGGTCTAACAATATGTCTGGGTTGGGTATGGAAACGGCAGAAGGGGTTGGATTAGGGGTGCATGATTAATTTCTGCTTTTGGTTGATGACTGTGTGTTATTGCAACCAATGAGAGAACTACTAGCGCCCCCCTCCTATTCAGTCCAGAAAATACAGACGATAACACTATATCAGCCAGTAAGATTATGCAGCCATGTTGCAAAATAAACAATTTGTTTTATAAAGAAACTAAAGGTGATACAGTATTAGCAATGTCGGCAGCATAGAGGTAATCCCAACATGTATGGCACAGTTTTGCATGCAATAGACTCAGAGATTTAGCCATGCCATGCCAAGAGTGACCCCAATTAACTTTGCGGTTAACCTCTGACCGCAAAGTTCCCATCATTGGTTACAATGGAGCTGCGCTAAGCTCCATTGTAGCCAGTGCGCTCCTCATGATTGACAGGGCAGGAGTGCACAGCCAATCAGGAGAGTGCCATGACTTGGCGCTCCCTGATTGGCTTCTGGGACCTTCACTGACAGAAGTCACGAGGGTCCCGGCATTCGGGTAAAGGGGTTCCATGTGTAAACATGGAACCCCTTTCGTTGCGTGGTTTGGGTTTTTTGTTTTTTTATTTTAAACAAGTCCCTGTATTACGATGAGAAAGAAGAGGACAGATCTACACCGGATTGTTTGCAAGTATAATTTTATTTTTACAGATAAACCGTGGATTATATATGGACAAGTGGACGTGAATCGCAGCATTGGATGTAGCTAAGTATGTGAGTATGTAAGTGTGTGTAATTAAAATTTTACTTTCACGGTGTGTGTCTACTGGTTTTTTGGGGGTATTTTTTTGTAGTAGAACTACAGGTACCAGCGGGCCCGTTCTTTCCCCGCATGCTGGTACTTGTGGTTCTCCTAGTACCAGCTTGCGGGGGAGGCTAGTTCTCCTACAAAAAACAATATTCTATTCACACAAATGCTATCAGCCTCCCATCCACCCCCCAGGCTTCACCCCTGGTCCTTGGGTGGCTGGAGGGGGGGACCCCTTGATTTAAGGGATCCCCACTCCAGGGTACCCTGGCCAGGAGTGACTAGTGGGGGTGGCGGTAATGCTACGGCCGCAGGGACCTATATAAAAGTGTCCCCCGGCTGTGGCATTATCTCTCTGGCTAGTGGAGCTTGGTGCTGGTTTAAAAAATACGGTGTCCCCTACATCTTTTGTCCCCCGTATTTTTTGAACCAGGACCGGACGCAGAGCCCGGTGCTGGTTGTTTAAATATGGGGGGACCCTATGCAATTTTTCCCCTGTATTACAACCAGGACCTGCTCAAAGAGCCAGAGGCTGGTTATGCTTAGGAGGGGGGACCTCATGCAATTTTTATTCTTGGATTTTAAAGGAAAACAGACCCTTTCCCACAGATAAGCATGCACTGATTTCACTGATCCGTGCATGACTATCCAAACACGCCAGGAAAAAACAGGTCTATTTTTTAGCTGCTTTTTTTTATAATTTGCAAAAAAATACGACCACAATTGAACATTCAGGGACAAACACCAAAATATGAATGAATAGTAAATCACTGTGTTGTATGAAGAAACAGCCGCGTTTGACCGATGGTCTATTCATTCGTATTTCTGCCCCCTGCCATGAAAACCATTATGAATAGAGACAACACTGCCGAGATTTGTGCTTAGTAAATTCCCGTTTGACACTTTGAAAAAAAAAAAAAACTCGAACAAAATCGGGACTTTAGTAAATAAACCCCTTGGCGTCCATAAAGTTGCAGGAAGTTTCAGCCTCATCTTAAATGGTCTGATAAAAGTAGGAACACATTCCATACTATGGACCCAGAGGCATTTATTCCGGATTGAAAGTCATGCCATATTTTCAGGCACTATAGGACAATGCATATTTTCTTATTATCTGTAACCCTAGAGTACAGTCTATAAAGATTTTAGTTATATTTTCATTAACTAGTGGCTAGACATGAGAAAACTAGGAGGAGAGAGTCTACAGCTGGCACCTTGGAAGACATAGCAGCTAAGAAACTACAGGTAGGAGGATAACAGCTATCTGTAATACAGAAAGAAGACCTGGAAGTGGATTAATTAGAGTGGCTGTTATAAGCAAATTCTGCCCAACACAGTAACTCAGACCTTAAATCTTTATTAGCAGAAATGTACAGTTCAGATTTATCATTTTGATTTCCTCTTGGATTTCAGAAGATAGGCAGTGGATAAATTGAGTTTAACCTTTTCATGCATGAATTATTAGAACTCCTTATACAAGATTTTTTTTATTTTTATTAGTCTTTAAGGTATATATAAACACAAAAAAAGTTTTTTAGTTTTTTTTAAACTATAAAACTAAATAAGTAATATACGTGTTCATTTGAGTGGACAACATACATCTGCAACAAAACTTTGCCCTATTATCATGGAACAGTATTTTAACTAATTTAAAAAAAAAGAAGTCTGGTATGGTTCAAATTTGTTCTAATTATGTTGCTTACTGTATTTTTTTTCTCCAGAAACATAAAATCCTCTGATTTGAAAACAATACGTTTTATATGCCTATTTATGAATATATTCATTCAGAAACAAAATTGTACTCAGTATTTATAACATAAATGTTTTCATTTACTTCTGAGTATGCTTGATATCTAGAAAGTTCACCTTTTTCACTAACTGAATTTGTCTGATGTTAATACTTGGGGCCAGATGTAATGCCTTCCGAGTTGGCTGGAGGTGCGGGTTGACAGCCGAACTTGGACATTTTTTTAAAGCGGCAATCATTTACAAGGCAAACCATGTCTTGTAACTGGTGTCATATGTACGGTATATAGATGACATATTTTTTATTTGGAGAGGAGACAGTGATACTCTGAATGACTTTTGCACCAGCCTAAACAATAATGATAGAAATATCAGATTGAGTTTTGAATCTAGTAAGAAGTTGGTGAACTTCCTAGATATTACTGTATATATAGAAGCAGGAAAAATTAACACCAGGACATTCACAAAACCTACAGATTCACAGTGTTACATTCCGGCAGACAGTTGCCATCATCAAAACTGGCTACAATCAATTTCAGGTGGTCAATTCAAAGTTTCAAACGGCTGAAGAGAAACTGTACAGATGACATCACGTTTCAGACTCAAGCCAGAGCCAGAGGACCCCGTCAGGAATTATTAAAAAAAGACTGTACAATCTAGACAAGAAAATAGATATGAATGGGCTTTTATCACAGAATATGGCACACATCACAAACAGGTGGAAAACATCTTTAGGAGACATTGGAGTATACTAAAAAGAGATCCATTGATCAGGTCTTTGATTCCAGATAAACCAATTTACATCTATAAGAAAGCACCCAATATCAAATCCAAATTGGTATCTAATGCATTAGCAGTGACTCCAGCATATCCCAAAGTTTTATCTAAGGGATTTTATAGGTGTTTAAATTGCATAGGTTGCAGAAATAGTAAAGGGAATAATAAAATCAACGAAGTCTGTATTAATAACCAGACCATCAAGATTACAGACTTTATTACCTGTGAAACAAAAAATGTGGTATATGCCATTAGCTGTAGTTGTGGTCTGTTTTACATTGGCCGCACTTCATGCTCCCTAAAAATCCGTATCGGGGAACATATTAGAAATGTTAAAAAAGGATTAACCACACATACACTATCTGCACATTTCAAAGAACATCACAACTGTTCCCCGTTAGAAATTACAGGTTTTTATGGTATAAGGCATATTAAACCCAACTTGAGGAATAGAGACACAGCTTCTATGCTAGCAAAGACGGAAATGAAATTGATATATCAGTGTAAGACTTTGTTACCAAACGGCCTTAACTCTGATTTCGAACTAATGTGGTTTTTGTAAATATAAATTAAGAATAAAATTTTCCTGTTATATACCTATATGACAATTGAATATTATATATAGGATTGATGTCTTGTGCTTGTCTCTATTTATAGTTTTATTTTTTATGTATTCCTTTTGACGATACATGGCTGGCCATATGAGTATACAGCGGGCGCCTTGATCTGTCCTGAATATGTTCCCTATCAACACTATTGACATCTCCGTAACCTGTGTGTAATGGGTCCGACACATCGTTGCTACAAATGTCCGATCCTCGAAACTACATCTCCCGTGGATCAACGGGGTGAAATTCTGAAAGATGTGACGCTCAACGTGATGACGGATGACGCGTAATGACACATGCGCAGACCACACGCCAGGAGAGAATCACAACTACATATCCCGGCATACCTTGCGACAGACCGCTGGGGGAAAAGAACGTTGTTATATTCAGATTGCTAGGACATTGTGTAGAGACAGTAATCACAGGAACACTTATACACTTTCTATATAGATGTCAAGTACCTACTAGGTGTTTTGAGGCCGCAATGCGAGTAAATACGAGGTGTTATGGAAGATCTGTCTCTGAGTATGAGACTACGTTTCCCACAACTCTTTGCGGCACCGGAAACGATTAGATACAATAGATATTGGAAAGTTTTTTTTAAAGATAGGGGATTAAGGATTCCTACAGACAGTTTAGGATTAATATGAATTAAGTTAAGGATATATGAATTTTAGATAGGATCATGTTATTTGATGTTTTTTACTCATTGTGCGGGACTATAAGATGAGGTCACTTCCTATGAATCAATTTTCTGTCAGCACATTATTGGCTACTGGTACTATAAATACCTGGCTCCCCACACAGCAGGTCATGTCTTGACAAAGGTCCCAGGACCGAAACGCGTCGACAGACTGCTGTGTGAGTAGCCTTTAATCCTTCTAACAGAGACTATTTACGGACTTTTTTTGTACTCTATGGGGTATATTTACTAAAATTTGTAATTTCCCGTTTGAGGTCAAAGTTCAATCACGAATGACATCGAAAGTGTAAAGTTGCAACTTTTTGAATTTAGTACGACTAATTTACTAAGCTGTCGTATTCTGCATTTTCGGATTTACCGATGTCGATGTCATTCGTTTTTTTTGGCAGTGTTTTACGTGAGTGACTTGTAAAACACTGCCGACTTTAATACAATGAATCTCGGCCGGATCTGAGAGATCCGTGCTGGGCTTCATTGTGCACCTTTGTAAAAAATGAAATCAGTGTTAAATTAAAAAAAAAAATTGCGTGGGGTCCCCCCTCTTAAGCATAACCAGCCTCGGGCTCTTTGAGCCGGTCCTGGTTGCAAAAATATGGGGGGGGGAAATGATAGGGGTTCCCCCATATTTAAACAACCAGCACCGTGCTCTGCGCCTGGTCCTGGTTCCAAAAATATGGGGGACAATAAGCGTAGGGGTCCCCCGTATTTCTGAAACCAGCACCGGGCTCCACTAGCCAGATACATAATGCCACAGCCGGGGGACACTTTTATATAGGTCCCGGCGGCCCTGGCATTACATAACCAACTAGTCACCACTGGCCGGGGTACCCTGGAGGAGTGGGGACCCCTTCAATCAAGGGGTCCCCCCCCCTCCAGCCACCCAAGGACCAGGGGTGAAGCCCGAGGCTGTCCCCCCCATCCAAGGGCTGCGGATGGGAGGCTGATAGCCGTTTTGTAAAAAAAGAATATTGTTTTTAGTAGCAGTACTACAAGTCCCAGCAAGCCTCCCCCGCAAGCTGGTACTTGGAGAACCACAAGTACCAGCATGCAAAGGAAAACCGGGCCCGCTGGTACCTGTAGTACTACTACTAAAAAAATACCCCAATAAAAACATAAGACACACACCTTGAAAGTAAAACTTTAATGCATACATCCACACCTCCATATACACATACTTACCTATGTTCACACGAGGGTCAGTCCTCTTCTCCATGTAGAATCCATGGTGTACCTGTTGAAAAAATTATACTCACAAAATCTAGGGGAGATGGCTCCTCTTGTAATCCATTTGTAATCCAGGTACTTGGCAAAAAAACAAAACGGACACCCGACCTCGCACTGAAAGGGGCCCTATGTTTTCACATGGGACCCCTTTCCCTGAATGCCAGAAACCCCCTCTGACTTATGTCTAAGAGGGTTCCATCAGCCAATCAGGGAGCGCCACATTGTGGCACCCTCCTGATTGGCTGTGTGCTCCTGTACTGTATGACAGGCAGCACCCGGCAGTGTTACAATGTAGCGCCTATGCGCTCCATTGTAAACCAATGGTGGGAACTTTGTGGTCAGCGGTTGACCGAAAGTAACCTCACCGCTGACCGCAAAGTTCCCACCATTGGTTACAATGGAGCGCATAGGCGCTACATTGTAACACTGCCGGGTGCTGCCTGTCATACAGTACAGGAGCACACAGCCAATCAGGAGGGTGCCACAATGTGGCGCTCCCTGATTGGCTGATGGAACCCTCTTAGACATAAGTCAGTGGGGGTTCCTGGCATTCGGGGAAAGGGGTCCCATGTGAAAACATGGGGCCCCTTTCAGTGCGAGGTCGGGTATCCGTTTTGTTTTTTTGCCAAGTACCTGGATTACAAATGGATTACAAGAGGAGCCTTCTACACTGGATTTTGTGAGTATAATTTTTTCAACAGGTACACCATGGATTCTACATGGAGAAGAGGACCGACCCTCGTGTGAACATAGGTAAGTATGTGTATATGGAGGTGTGGATGTATGCATTAAAGTTTTACTTTCAAGGTGTGTGTCTTATGTTTTTATTGGGGTATTTTTTTAGTAGTAGTACTACTACAGGTACCAGCGGGCCCGGTTTTCCTCTGCATGCTGGTACTTGTGGTTCTCCAGTACCAGCTTGTGGGGGAGGCTTGCTGGGACTTGTAGTACTGCTACTAAAAACAATATTCATTTTTTTACAAAACGGCTATCAGCCTCCCATCCGCAGCCCTTGGATGGGGGGGGACAGCCTCGGGCTTCACCCCTGGTCCTTGGGTGGCTGGAGGGGGGGACCCCTTGATTAAAGGGGTCCCCACTCCTCCAGGGTACCCCGGCCAGGGGTGACTAGTTGGTTATGTAATGCCAGGGCCGCCGGGACCTATATAAAAGTGTCCCCCGGCTGTGGCATTATGTATCTGGCTAGTGGAGCCCGGTGCTGGTTTCAGAAATACGGGGGACCCCTACGCTTTTTGTCCCCCGTATTTTTGGAACCAGGTGCAGAGCCCGGTGCTGATTGTTTAAATATGGGGGAACCCCTATCATTTCCCCCCCCATATTTTTGCAACCAGGGCCGGCTCAAAGAGCCCGAGGCTGGTTTTGCTTAGGAGGGGGGACCCCACGCATTTTTTTATTAAAAAAAATCACACTTTCCCATACCCTTCCCACTGATAAACATGCACGGATCTCATGGATCCGTGCATGCCTATCCAAACACGGCAAAAAAAAGCAGGTCTGTTTTTCTTTAGCACTTTTTCACGAATTGTATTTCAGCATGGCAGTGTTTGGCTATTGTCGGCAGTGTTTGTGATTTGCACTTTTTAGTAAATTACCGATTTCGACCAAATTGCAGGCGTATTTGACCGATGGTGTATTGATTCGTAATTTTTTCCTAGGACTTCCAAAATATTACAAATGCCCTCATCACTACCGAGATTTTTGCTTAGTAAATTCCCGACATGACACTTTGAAGAAAAAACGTCATCTCGGTCAAAATCGGTACCTTAGTAAATATACCCCTATGTTTTTAATTTTGTATTTTTTACCAAATTTTTTATTGTATTTTTTAATTTTGCATGGACTCTTTGGGGTCTATTCTATTCAGCGACAGTTGAATAGCGCTGGGAATTAGCTCCCGACACTATTCAATTCAGCTCCAGTTAAGTCTGCAATGGCCCGTTATCGCCGACTAAACAGGTTGAATTGTCGTGAGAACGGGCATTCTCCGACTTAACTTCCCGGCGCGAGGCTGATTCCCGACAGAATCAGCCTCGGGCCGGCCGCGCGGCAGCACTTTTGTAGGGTTTCTTCTCTCATCCCCCGGGGATGAGAGAAGAATTCCCGACAATTGAGGGTCACTCGCTGTATTGAATTGCACTGGGAGCAAACTCCCAGCGCTATTCAACTGTCAGTGAATTAAATCGACGATTTCTTCTGATTGTATTTTGCACACGTTTTCGAACGATTGGCGTTACTTTTGAGGAATAAACTAACTGTTAAACTTTTGAAGACCAAGAGTGTTTGAGAATCCAATCTGTGAATGGTCAACAAAGCATAAATTCAGTAAAGAAACCATGATGGGAGTGATTCCACATACCAAGCTGTGAGTTGGGGTACGCCAATACAGAGCCGGCCCTAACCAATATGATGCCCTAGGCAAGATTTTGTCTGGTGCCCCTAGCACCACCTCTAGTTCTGCAAGAGATGCCTGGCATGAGTCAGCTGGCAGCTCTGCTAACGTCGGGTGCCTTTTGTTTATGAAAATGCATCTTATTTGCATCACTATGTGGCTAGGATGCACAAGCAGCTTCTGCTGATTAAAATGATATGCAGCATGCCTATATTCTGTGCGCGGCTGCGGCTGTATCTGCATACGAAATGCTACACACAGAATATAGGCATGCCGCATATCATTTTAATCAGCAGAAGCTGCTGGTGCCCCTAAGCATACCAAATGCCCTAGGCAATTGCCTAGTTTGCCTATGCCTAAGGCCGGCTCTGCGCCAATAAGACGTGATTGGTAACTTAAAGATACTATGATAGGAGTCACCCTATTGATCACTGTGTGAGTCAGAGGTACGCATTTGCTTATCAAATAACGGTGAAGGGTACATGTTTGATTATTGCATATAAATAACCACAATACATACACAAGATCCAACCACGGTGTAAGTGAGACACGAATGTGCCTTATTACGTGTTAATTTATATAAGATTGAAGTCATAGAAAATACCACACATTGGTTGCTTTCTTTCATTTTCGATTTTATGAGACCATCATGTGTTGTGGATGTACACTTAGAGCCACATCGGACAACATCAAAAGATACTTTGATAGGAGTCGACATTTCCAGCTTTGTGTGAGTTGGGGTACGACACCCAGTCTTTCCTGATTTTTCCAAGTGTATTGTTTGGAGTGATGTGATACCGTTCTCTAATCAGAAAGGGAAAAGAAACCTTTATGTATACAACTTACTCCCCAATAGTGTGAGTGGGGGTACGCAGAACATCTTTCCACCATTTTTTAAATATATATAGGAAAGTAATATAGATATAAGGAATTTCCTAGCAATTTTCCCTCTTTTTTCCCATGTGCCAAAGGAGTTAATTGAGCCTACCTTTCGTTGTCTTGTAACTGATTGCTGCTTTTAAAAAAATGGCAGAGTTCAGCCGGCATTTCGCACCTCCAGCCAACTCAGACAGCATTATATCCGGCCCTAAGTGTGAAAGTTGGAGAAGCACCGTGAACACAGAGGCTAAAGACACTTCATGTATATGTACTTAGTTTTACATGTACAAGCTGCATTGCGCCACCTGTTACCATGGTTTGCATCCATGAGATTTGGCCAGTGATTCCCACACTGAACCTGCACTTCAACAGAGATAGTGTCTAACTTGGTCTTCCTCTTCAGATTGATATAGCACATTATGAAAAATTATATTAATGAACATCTGGAATACAACCAGAGTGTTACAAAACCAAAAGGCTTAAATGGATAATTGTAATGCCTATTCCTGGTGTTGAAACCATCTTCAATTCATCCCCCTCTTTGATAGATATGAGATTGTAGGCCCATCTGAAATTCACCTTGAAAAAGGTAACTTGGCTTTTCAGATGATTAAAAGATTATTTGTTTTTGTAATTTCATTAAACTCCTGTCAATACAGGGATTTTGACTTCAGGCTTTCCTTCTTTTCATACCAAGAAAGAAACCTGCTCCTACCAGGGAGAAATTATTTTCAAATAAAACCTCAATATACATTTTCAAAACATATTTGAAAGCAGTGTACCAACTAAATGGCAGGGCAACTAGAATGTTCTGACTCTTGTGCCTGCTCCCTGAATTGGATGTCACCTTGTTGCACATAATAATATCATACTTAGGCTGTGTACACACGGCGCGATGCGCCACACAGCCCGACATTGACTATTCAATGGGTCCGGAGCCCGGCCCCGCCGATATAGTCAATATTGGGCTGCCTGCACAGTCTATTTTTCCTTGCGATGCTGATCCCGCAGGACCGCGCATCGGCATCGCAAGGACTATACACACGTTGCGATATGCACTATATTTTCTTAGGATTTTGACTATATAGTCAAAATCGAAAGAAAAATCGCACACCGTGTGCACAGACCTTAAGAAAGTGAAAGTTCCCTGTTGGTGTTTCAATTCTGCAAGAAGATTGTCACTAGGACTTTACCATTTCATCTGAATTTCAAAAGGCAGGGTATAGAAATGAATCACATATTTGTTGGACAGTGGATCAGTCTGTGGTCTGTCACCATTCCCAGCACTAGAGGCAGCTTCCCTGCTCTAGTGTTTTCCCTCCTTTTGTCAGCTCAGTGCAGGAGGAGGTGCTTAGTGCACAGTCTGAGAGAGTTCTTCCTGGGAGAGACAACTGCACTGACGTGCAGCTTCTACTCTCCTCAGTGTGTGACCTTGTCTACCCCGCAGCCGCACCCTGTGTGTATGCAGCCGCATCCTGTGTGTACTGAGATGCTGTGTTACCGCTATACTGCTGCACATGTATACTGTGAGTTCCTGCTGCTGCAGAACATCTTCTATATACTACAAGCTGTTATCTCTGTTATATAAATAAACCAATCATCCTGGTTAAGTGCCGTTGTGTGGATTGACATCCCTATCCAACACCGCAACACTCTGACAACAATATTATCCTATGGTCTGAGATTTTTGACAGAATTGAAGGGGATGCTCATCAAAATCCTTACAGAATGCCTCCAGAAATACGGAACAATTATCAGGACAGTAAATAAATCCTTTTCAAAGGAGGGCGCTAGACAATACCTCAGGAATGGATGGTGAATTGATTCAAGAAGACTCTACAATCCTTGGGATCCCCATCATATTTCGGTGTGGAGATTTGAGAATAAATACGTGGAGCCTGCCCACCTATAGTAAGCTGGAGCAATGTGAGAGATCCTGTAATATTGGATCACGTTATCCTAATTTTCTTCTTGATCCTTCCCAAAAGATTCTGTAGCAGATCCATATAAGATGGAGAAGTAGAAGAATCCATGGCCAGAGTATACTGTCAGGAAATGAGGCCTGAAGCAGATTTCCTATTGCTCTACAAGATTTGTACAAACAGAATAGATTTCTGGAGTCTACTGGCATTTACAGGCTATTTACTGTGAACGCTGCACTTACGTTTGTAGGTTGTGGTACTTAGATCTGCTCATTGGTAGCTGGTGTGTAACAAAACTGTTTTAAATAAGAATGCAGAATAATTCTCAGTAAGTCGCGATCAGAATCACTTGGAAGCTCAGGAGAATAGAATGCTGCAACAAAGATTAGACTTAGGGTCTGATTTAGAGGTGGGCGCAGTGCCGATGTTTGTGCAGATCAGCGGGGAGATTTGTATTCCACATGCATCACAGTCAAACTGCGCATGCATAGCGTTTGATTAGTGAGTGACCGTTATCATTTGTAGGAGCTGACAGGGGTAGCTACAAAAACACAGACGTGTCCCAAGGGCTTCCTGGGGATGTCCCAGCCAGGGGCTGTGAATTAATCTGCAGTTGTACTGGCCCCGGGGACTTAACTAAGACATTCTGAACAAGCATATAGTTGCTCAGAAGTTTGATGTTGCAACCATTGCTCCCGATGTTGTGTCTTATGGGCCTTATTGAGAGGTGGATGCAGCAGCGTCCATCAGGTCTGCACACTCGCACTGGCCATAGTGTGCTACCCTTCACCATGCGGTGCCGCTGCGTTTGTGGGCATGGTCTAGACAGCACAGGCGCTAGATTCTCTAATTAAACTAGTTCCACAAACACTGCACTTAGGATCATTATGTGGCCTCACCTCTGCCTTAAGAACACGAGGACCAATGCATACTACCCCTCCGTCCGAGAACATAATGACTGCCACCGGGCCTACCCCTCAAGCTGAGCAGGGAACTGAGGGGGGTGAGCATCAGGACCAGGCCCAGCAGGGTCATTTCCATTGGACATTAGTGTGCTCCCAACATTCTCACACCCACACACACTGCTCCCATGAGACCAGGACATTCATAGTTTTCTCAAAATAATGCTACTACAGTTTTCCTCTGTTGGTTCCTGAAAAAGTGTTTTTATTATCTTTTTCTTGTAGCATACTTCCACCTCACTGTGTGCTGTTCCTGTAATGTTTACCTCCACTGATTGCACACCCTGCCAGCAGCAACCTACGCAGTGCACCCCAAATGGCTGCCTCGGATGGCTCCTTCGTGAGCAGGGTGTGCTTCATTTGAATCTTTCCGTGCAGGGTATAGCATACTAGTATTTATTTATTTATTAACAGTTTCTTATATAGCGCAGCATATTCCATTGCTCTTTACAATTAGAACAACAGTAATAGAACAAAACAGACAGACATAGAGGTAGGAAGGCCCTGTTCGCAAGCTTACAATCTATAGGGAAATAGGCATTGATACACAAGGATAGATGCTACCTATTGCATAATGGTCCACCAGATTGCTAGGTTCTTAATAGGTTGTATGATATGATCACCCAGCAGTGTTGGCCAAGGGTCAGGAGGGTGTGAGAGCAAAGAAAGACAAGATATGTGATGTTATGTGTTCTGTACAGAGAGGATGTAATTAGAAGGAAAGGGAAGCATTGAAGGTTATGTGGGTGGGTCTGGAATTTGATAGGCTTGTCTGAAGAGGTGAGTTTTCAGGGAACGTTTAAAGGTTTGGAGACTAGAGGTGAGTCTTATTGTGCCTGGGAGGGCATTCCACAGAGTGGGTGAAGCCCAGATAAAGTCCTGTAATTTTGAGTGTGAACAAGTAATGCAAGTGGATGAGAGACGCAGATCTTGTGCAGTGCGGAGAGGTCGGGTAGGGAGACATTTTTAGAAGAGTGAAGAGATGTATGTTGGTGCAGTTTGGTTAATAGCCTTCATATATATTGGTAGATGCTCAATTAGCTTAGTGATATCATTCAGGTGCTCGGAGGTGTGAGGTGTGGTGCCTCTGGACTGGCTGAGCTGGATGGCCTTAGTGTGGCATACCTTTACGTTCTATTAACACTTTTCACTTATTAATTTTTGAACACTATTTCTCTATTTTAATTGCATTTAATTTTTGTATCACTTTCTCTATAGCTTCGGCTTCCTAAATACTAATTTATTAACACTATAGTTTTTTCACTGGTATGCTACGCTGCGCTTTCTGGCTTATGCTGGTGTTTTGGGGTGCCACACCCTGCACCTAGATATAGCGCTAGGGACCCCAAATATACAGAGACGCCTTGATGCGGCTTTGGGGCTTATTCACACATTTGCGCAAATATGTGTAACGAAGATCTCTAAATTCTATTATCATGTGGAATTTATATCTCGTTACGGTTATCATTCAGGGTACTGGGGGAAACAAATGCCTTTTTTTCTTGGTTAATAGCCTTGTATGTAAGTAAAAGTATTTTATATTTAATACGGTAGAATACGGTAACCAATGGAGAGACTGACAGAGCAGATCTGCAGACGATGAACGTCTAGCGAGGAAGATTAGCCTCGCAGCTGCATTCAAAATGGATTGAAGGGGTGAGAGCCTATGTTTGGGAAGACCAGTCAGGAGACTATTACAATAATCAATGCAGGAGATAATGAGAGCATGGATTAGAGTTTTTGCTGTGTCTTGTTTAAGATATGGTCGTATTTTGGATATGTTTCTTAGATGTATGTAACATGATCTTGAGACAGATTGAATGTGAGGAACAAAGGACAGTTCAGAGTCAAGAATAACACCTAGGCAGTGAGCTTGTGCGGTAGGGATGATTGCTGAGTTATCAACAGTGATAGAGATATAAGGTTGGTAACTACTATTGGCCTGTGGAAATACGTATAATTAATTCTGTTTTGGAAATATCAAGTTTGAGGTGGCCCAATACAGATGGTGACAAATCTGGGGAGGATAGGTAGATTTGAGTGTCATCTGCATACCGATGGTACTGAAAACTGAAAGAGTTGATTAGTTTGCCAAGAGATCTGGTATTCATAGAGAAAAGCAGAGGACCTAAGACTGAGCCTTGCGGTACTCCAACTGAGAGAAGTAGCAAAGAGGAGGTTGAATCAGAGAAACGAACAGTGAAGGAGCGATTAGATAAGTACTACTACACCTGTGTCAGTTTCTCATACATGCATTTGGCCCTTGTATTGCTCATCTCCCACAGTGTAACCTTCGTAGTGCGCCCAACATGGCTGCCTCATCTGGTGCGCTTGTGAATGTGATGGAAAATACACTGACCTGATGGTTTTGTTGGAACCCTACTCTGAACTTTAGGACTCTGCAATATCCCCATTTTGTGTTATCTCTTTTAGGCCTGGATAATCCTACACAGTGCGCCCAAGATGGCTGCCGCACCTGGTACCTTGTAAGGGTGGAATACACAACCCTTGGAACTTATTACCCAAAACATATGGAAGAAGAATAGGGTATAGAACCTGTTATAAGTGCACACTATAATAGCAGCTCGGTACTGAGTAAAGGTCACACAGAGGTAACTCTCAGAAATACCTCCACCCAAAAAAAGGTTCAGACAGCATTATAGAGAATGTAGCAGCAAGTAGTATCCACTCAGAGAGTCCAACAATGTGCAATTACCAGAGGTAGGTGTGAACTGTCTCATGGCAGTTCTTAAGAGCATGGGGGTTTGTATCTCCATAGCAACCGCAGCACCTCCTTCACCACTTCCACTGGTCCTCCGCACTGGGTCTCCCTGTTCAATGTTTCAGTATTTGGATCAGGCCTGCTACATTCTCTATGCTGCTATTTTTGTTTTATTGTGTGTGATTGTATCATTAAATTGTTTTCAATTGTGCTTCACTATATGCACTTTATCTTTCTCTTCACTGGATATTACTGCATGGGCAGGCCCGGCGCTACCCGCTCAGCAGGTCAGCAAAGCAGGGAGGCGCCGGGTGGGAGAGGCGCTGTCCCCGCTCTGCTACCTTGCTGGCCCGCAGTGCTGTTGTCTGCCGCCGCAGGCTCTGCCTATCAAACTGACAGGCAGCGCCGGCAGAACGAACATAAGGTCTTCTCCTGGGTGCTGTGTGTGAGCCTGTCAGGTGCCTCCCCCTTCCTTCTCCTCCTTGGCTTGTTCCTGTAGCTGGAAGACAGGCAGCAGTGCGCGCATCCCCCCCCCCCCCCCCCCATACCCTCTTCTCCTGAGTCTCCTCTCTGTTACTGAGGAGACACAGCACTTTTCAGCAGCCTCCCACCCTTCCCATCAGTGCTGGATTCACGGGGCACCGATAAACAGGAAGTCACATGATGCACAGGAGGAGCCAGCCAGAAGAGGAGCAGCGTTGCAGTGTAGCAGCTTGCAGCACCACATACACACATAGGAGCAGAGGCCCAGCTAAGTCTCAGGTAACCTGCTGCAGATAAATAAAGGGAGGGAGGGGAGATGGGGGGGGGGGGGGGGGGGGTTAGGGGAGGAGGAGAGAAGGGGAGTGAGTTAAAGTGTCATATTCATGTGTTTTTGGGGGGAGGAGTGACATATTAATATGTGCTTGAGGGGTAATGTCATATTAATGTGTTTTGGGGGGTAGTGTCACTGTCATGTTATTGTGTGCTGGAAAGGGGGGTAGTGTTGCATTGATATAAGCTGGGGGTAATGTCATTTTAATGTGTTTTTTTTGGGGGGGTGGGTTGTATTATATTTGTTTTGGGGGGGTAGTGTCATATTAATGTGTGCTAGAGAGTTGCATATTAATAGGGGGGGAGATAAAGTGTCCTATTCAGTGGCGTAACTACTGCCCCCGCAGCCACTGTGGAGGCTAGGAGGCGCAGGGCTACGGGGGCACCGCCACTGATTCAGAGCAGATTGGCATGCGGACTAGTCGTCCGCATGTCAGTCTGCTAAATGTCCCTTCCAAAATGGCCGCCGCCATGGAGGAGACATGCTAGAGTTCATACTTGATCTCTAGCGTCTAGGAAGTGACGGGAGCGCAGAGCGCTGACCGTGGCCGTTAGCACCCTGCAGGCTGCAGCCCTGCCAACTCGCTACCCTGGCGCGGCGGTAGCAGCAACAACAGGGGGATCGTGCCGTGGTGCACGCAGCACACTAAACAGCGGGGAGCGGTTTGGGCAGCATTACTCCCCATGACACCCAGTGCATGAAATCCCTGGCAACAAGCATGACACCCAGCGCATGAAACCCCTGGCAACAAGCATGACACCCTGAGCATGAAAACCCCTGGCACAGTGCATGGAACCAAGATCATGAAACCCTTGGCAACGATCAGGTAATTTAAAAGTAATTAGAAGCCTTACTGTAGGGCGTAATGTGTAGTGGGCATTGCGGTGTATGGCATAATGTATCACGGACATTGTGATTGCATGGCTTGTATGTTCCAGTGAACCAGATGCAGCTTGCCGCAGCTAGTTGCAAGCACAATGCGGCCGCTTGCGGGTAGGATGGGAGCGATCACATCTGTATTTATAGGAGGGTGCAAAATTTATAGTTTGCAGGAGGGCGCCGAGCACCCTAGCACCGGCCCTGTGCATGGGAAATCTCCTGTGATAGAACCATACACTGCAGTGGGTCCGTGACGTAATTGCTCCTTTGATGCGCTTGGTTGTACCGTATTGGCACCATACCATATTACCCAAAATGCATACACCAATCATGCATTATGCTTTCTGTGTGCTCAAGGTTTTCTTTTATGTCTGTGTGGCTTATCTATTGCTGTACAGGTTGAGTATCCCATATCCAAATATTCCGAAATACGGAATATTCCGAAATACGGACTTTTTTTAGTGAGAGTGAGACAGTGAAACCTTTGTTTTTTGATGGCTTAATGTATACAAACTTTGTTTAATACACAAAGTTATTAAAAATATTGTATTAAATGACCTTCAGGCTGTGTGTACAAGGTGTATTTGAAACATACATGAATTGTGTGAATGTACACACACTTTGTTTAATGCACAAAGTTACAAAAAATATTGGCTACAATGACCTTCAGGCTGTGTGTTTAAGGTGTATATGTAACGTAAATGCATTCTGTGCTTAGATTTATGTCCCATCACCATGATATCTCATTATGGTATGCAATTATTCCAAAATACGGAAAAATCCCATATCCAAAATACCTCTGGTCCCAAGCATTTTGGATAAGGGATACTCAACCTGTATTACTTAAATCTTCTGTATTATGGGGGTCATTCCGAGTTGTTCGCTCGCAAGCTGCTTTTAGCAGCTTTGCACACGCTAAGCCGCCGCCTACTGGGAGTGAATCTTAGCTTATCAAAATTGCGAACGAAAGATTCGCAATATTGTGAAAATACTTCTCTGTGCAGCTTCTGAGTAGCTCGAGACTTACTCTGCCAGTGCGATCAGTTCAGTGCTTGTCGTTCCTGGTTTGACGTCACAAACACACCCAGCGTTCGCCCAGACACTCCTCCGTTTCTCCGGCCACTCCCGCGTTTTTCCTAGAAACGGTAGCGTTTTTTCACACACACCCATAAAACGGCCAGTTTCCGCCCAGAAACACCCACTACCTGTCAATCACATTACGATCACCACAACGAAGAAAAAACCTCGTAATGCCGTGAGTAAAATACCTAACTGCATAGCAAATTTACTTGGCGCAGTCGCACTGCGGACATTGCGCATGCGCATTAGCGACTAATCGCTCCATTGTGAGAAAAAAATAACGAGCGAACAACTCGGAATGACCCCCCATGTGCATTGTTTTTGATGTCTGTAAAGCGCCTTGAGTCCTGTTGGAGAAAGAGCGCTATATAAATAAAATTATTATTATTATTTTCGGAGCGGCTGCGTGACATCAATGCAGCTGCTCCAACACAAAAGATGGTGCTGGACCACCTGCCAGGGAGGGGGTCATCCTCTAATCAATGATTTCACAAATAAATTGCAAACTCATCATGGTGCGGTGCAACACATGCTGGGTGGCCTTGCCCGGTGCTGGGTGGCCCCCAGCATGTGAGTAGATGGGCGCAGATCTTGCTGCAGAAGCAAGATCTGCATCCATCTCTGAATAACCCCTTATGTACGTAAGTTGCAGTTCTGAGATGCCTTGGTGCGCATATCCATGCACAATATAGCAGCTGTGTCATTAGCATATTTTCGCAGATCTGTTGCGTGCGTGATCGCAGTTGAGAATGCATTTGAATCCGCCTCTGAATCAGGCCCTTTATACTCTGGAATGTATAGGGGAGGGGCTCTAGATTGCTTGTAGTGAGAAGTGCTACCTTGCTGAGATTTATAGTGCTACATGAAAAAAGGATGCAGGTGCGCTATGCAAATATTACTTCTCACAATTGATATTCTAGGGGTTCACGTCTGGGGTGCAGATTTGGGGGTGCCCTGCACCCCAGACATGAACCCCTAGAATGCTTGAGACTTGCCCGATGAGGTGACCTGGACGATGGTCAGCAGGCCCTTACCTTTGGCCAAATTTATGTTAACAAACCTCTTATGTTATTTAATTGTAATATATATATTTTGAATAGTAATGTTTGCATAGTGCTCCTACTGCCACACTACTCTACATTCCAGCTGTGTTCTTGAGCCAATAGGAATCTTCTAACATGTCTGGTTGCCATGACATCTTCCTTCTACTCAGCTGTAACTTCTTAATAAACCTGATGTAAAACAGTGAAGAAACTATTAATTTATAGCTCAGTGAGGTGATCTTTAATGGGGTAATCCACTAATCTGCAGCAAACTATAAAACACCAGAAATAACCTGGTTAATTAGGTTCTCATGTTAGGAGGGAAATGCTGTGGAAAAGGGAAGGCAAACAAGTGTAACACTTACCCACCTGCCCTGGAATATAGATGAGGGGGTTACACTAATAGGATTGATGTCATCTAATAGAAGACATTTCTGATGGTGGTATCCCTGCCTAAGTGGGTGATTCAACCTGATCGCTGCTGTGTGTTTTCACACAGCGGGCGATCAGGTATTAACTGCACATACATATGCAACGCAATGTGCACGCACGGCGGACAGCAACAAAGGGCATCGCCGGTCAGCGATGGGATGGTGTGAAAAATCTGATCGCACGGGCGTTCACATGGTGATTGACAGGAGGAAGCCGTTTGTGGGTGGTAACTGACCGTTTATTGGTTGTGTCCTGTAAAAATGCAGGCGTTTCCAAGCGTTTTCAGGGAGGGTGACTGACGTCAGCTCCGGCCCCGATCAGCCTGTTCTCATCGCACTGGAGGAGTAAGTCCTGGGCTGCACTTGTACGGTGAATATACACTCTCCCTGGATGCGGCGACTATCTCAACGCAGGACAGCAAAGTTTGCAGCACAGCGATCAGGTCTGAATCACCCCCTAAGTCTTTTGGCTTTATTGCAAGGAGTAGTCCACAAGGGGTAGACCCTGGAAAACCTCTATGACCTAGTTTAAGATGGCGGACAGGGTTCTCCCTCTTCTTTTTTTCTCCAAATAAATTAACACAACTGTATGTTTGGTTGGTAAAATAAATAACTAGAGGTGTTTACAATGTATTTCTCTTATGTCCTAGAGCAGAGGTTCCCAAACGCGGTCCTCAAGGCACCCCAACGGTCCTGGTTTTAAATGTATGCATGCTTGGCCACAGGTGACTTAATTAGCACCTTAGTCAATTTGATTTAACCATCTGTGCTGGGCCATGGATATACCGAAAACCTGGACTGTTGGGGTGCCTTGAGGACACGTTTGGGAACCTCTGTCCTGGAGGATGCTGGGGTCCACATTAGTACCATAGGGTATAGACGGGTCCCTTGGGAGCCATGGGCACTTTAAGAGTTTAATAGTGTGAGCTGGCTCCTCCCTCTATGCCCCTCCTACCAGACTCAGTTTAGAAAATGTGCCCGGTGGAGCCGGTCACAACTAGGGGAGCTCCTAGGAGTTCTTTTAGTTTTTTTTAAAAAGCTTTAGGTACAGGGAGACTGCTGGCAACAGCCTCCCTGCTTCGTGGGACTTGGGGGGGGGGGGGGGGGGGGAGTAGGATCCAACCCTAGAGGTTAATGGCCCCTATCTCTGCTGACAGGACACTGAGCTCCTGAGGGTGATGATCGCAAGCCCCCGAGGCGACCGCTCACTCCCGCAGCACTGCCGCCACCCCCTAACAGAGCCAGAACATTGAGGTGGTGAGTATGACGCCGGCGCCCCGATAAGCGGGTCACCGGCGAGAATGGCGGCACAAGGGTTGGAGCGCAGCGCTGTAAGGCTGTGCGCCAGAGGTACAGTTGCGCGGTGCTGTAAGGGGCGCCCTGGGCCACAGCAATACCCTAAACACTGGTCACTATGGCAATTAGGGACTCTGTACTACTGCTAGCAACGATTTACCTCAGGCCAGTATAATATCAGAAGTGCGGGAAGACGCGCCATTACAGGGGGTGGAGCTTCTCCTCAGAGTGGATCCAGCACTCACCAGCGCCATTTTCTCCTTTCAGATCACAGCCAAGAGATGCTGACAGGGAGCGCTGACCCTCCACATAACTCCAATTATCCTATGCGGTACCAGGGGGTTATAGAAGGGTAGGGAGAGTGTTATTCACTGTTATTATTGCTGTTTAATCTATTAAGGTTACTCAGTCAGCGCCAGGCATTTATCATATAACTGCCTACTGGGGCGCTGTGTGTGCTGGCTCCTTATACTCTGTGTTTCTCTGAAGGTACTCTGGGGGAAATTGTGTCTGACATTTTCCTGTGTGTGTGTGTGTGAGCGTGTATGTTTATATATCTCACATTACCATGTCTAGGGACTCTGTTTCTTGTGCTGCAGAGTGTGTATCGTCTCCAGAGGAATCTATTCCATGTACTTAGGAATGTTATATACTCTGCAGCCCTCTGAATCCAAACCCCAATGGGTGGCTTCTCTTAAGGGAATGATATCCCAGATTTCATCTAGGATTGCTCATAATGAGACAGAAACACAGGTTTTGAAAAGATCTGTAGAGGTTTTGTCGTATTCAACTCCCACTACCTCATCCACCCCTGAAGTATATCATAAAAAGCGTGCTCTTGCAAAATTAATGCATGTTGACACGGATACCGACTCTGATTCAGAGGACGGTGATGGGGATATACGGGGGGGGGGGGGGGAGGCAACCTTTGCTAAGGGGGTGCAACTCGTGATTGAGGCTATAGGGATGTTTTACACATTACTGATAAGGTTCTTGAGCAGGTGGAGCAGGCTTACTTTACTGACAATAAGAAAGCCTCCCTTACCTTCCCTGCATCTAAAGAATTGAACGCATTGTTTGAAAAATCCTGGGAAAACCCAGAGAAAAATTTTCAGATTCCTAAAAGGGTTCTCATTGCTTTTCCTTTCCCTGAGGATAGGAAAAAGTGGGAAAACCCGCCGGTGGTAGACGCTTCTGTTTCTAGGTTGTCTAAAAAAGTGGTTTTACCTGTACCTGGGTCCACCGCTTTAATAGAACCGGCAGACCGCAAGATTGAGACTACACTCAAATCTTTATACACAGCAAATGGAATAGCTTTAAGACCTACTATTGCTTGTGCATGGATTTCTAAAGCCATTGTAAAGTGGTCAGGCACTTTAGTAGAGGACTTACTGTAGATTCTGTGAGTAGTATAGTGAACCGCTTTTCATCAAACTTTTGACAGGTGCCCTGCCCTCTTTAAAGCCCCGCCCCCTTTTAATTGTGTTTGATATAAAACTGATATCAAATGATATAAAACTGATATCAAATGATTATTGATTGGCTATTAAGAACAGAATCTGACCCTTAGACAAGCCGCATTTATATTAAATGGCCAGCTAATAGCGATGTAATCTATACTTCTTTGTGAAATGACATGTATACAATTATGTGAACCAAATGTAGGGTTTTTAGGTATTAAACATTATTGATGGGTAGTGCATTAGGAAACTAACATTGTGTGAACCAGATGCGAGTGTTTTAGAAGTCGGCTCAGAGGATGGGGGATGATCTATCTGCACAAATGGTCAGCGACTGGCTACGTAATACATCTGCCACTCATTATGAGGGCTGTAGAATCTGGACATATGGACAACTATTTGCCATGTAACCAATATTTGGGAAATGTAATGTATATCACCAATTATGAGGGCTGAAGTATCTGGACAAATGGTCGGCTATTTAATATCTTTGTGAAAAGTAATGTATACCACTTATGTGTTGCACGGGTCAAACAGATGGCCAGGCAATAGCCCTTATGCAAGCATTGCGGTTTGTGTTGTAATCAATTAAAACTTTATAGTACACAAAGGACAAAAAATATGTTTATTTGAAGAAATTAACTTTATTTTAAGAGCAAAAAAATGGATGTTTAAAACAACTTTTTGACTGTTCCCTTGATATTTTAGGAACAATAGTATATATTGTATTGTGATAATCTCCAGGGCAATTCCACTGGCTATTTATCCTATAATTTGGGTATACTTTTTAAACAAATAATATTATGTGATCATGTGCAATCTTCCTATCTACACCAGTATTATGTGTTCCAGAATCATAATATATATGATAAATATATATCGTTTAAATAAGATACAGTAATTTCACACTGACATACATATGAAAACCGTGTTAAATGAAAGACACAAACATTATTGTGGCTTATAGAATATTAGTTCATCACATTATATGTACTTTTAAAAAGGGTCATGTTCAGACATGTTTTCTATATGTCTGTATATATATTAGATATATCAGTTTATCACTTGTGCATATTATATTGTTACACTGATAATATGTATCATAAAGGTCTGAGTATGTGAAACATTTTTTACTGTTCCCTTGATATTTTAGAATATAAGTCATGTACATTAATGAAAAAAAGATTTACACCATTTATATCATTGCATACATACCACATATTACGGTGTATTAAACCGTGTATATCATTGCATACATACAACATATTACTGTGTATTAAACAGTTTATATCGCTGCATATCATATATTACTGTATATTACATTGTGACATGTCCAGACATGTATATTAACGAAAAAAAAGATTTACACAATTTATATCATTGCATACATACCACATATTACTGTGTATTATACTGTGTATATCGTTGCATACATACCACATATTACTGTGTATTAAACCGTTTATGTGAGCTTTTCATAGAATATGAGTAAGTTGGACGTAGGATTAAATCAGAGTCTCTTGTACGTAGTGGTGTCAGCTAGTTGACTGTATGTCTGCTTCAGATAGATTTTTTCGTAGGAGTGATCTGGAGTAATCTATAACATCTGAGATGGATTCCTCACCTACATCTGCCAGCTCCCGTAGAGTGTTAATAGCATCCCTTCTAGAAAAATTATTCAACTTCTTAATAATAGCAACTTAGTACTTAAACTTACATTGGATATAAGTCACAATAGTAAAACTTTTCATGACTTGAAGATTTCCAAAACAGCCGTTGGAGAAATCAGCACCGATGTTTTCCGTAAGACCACGGCCGCCAACAGCATTTTACATCACATCAGTTCCCATTATCCCGCCACTCTGAGATCAGTTCTAAAAGGAGAATATATCCGAACCAGAAGAAATTGATCGGATGTTGAAATTTATAGAAAAAGAGCAAGATGAGTTAAAGATATACACTAAGATGGTCTATGAAAAACAGAACCTATAGAAAGCTTATAATGCCAACAGTAAAACCTCAAGCATATCCTTACTTATACCCAAGACAAGAGAACCCACCTTGTGCCAAATAAGATACATCGTTACATACTATAAAGAGTGGATACACATCAATGCGTCATTACACAAATACCGATATATACTCAACACGGATGATGATCTGAAGAAAGAATTTGATAAGAACATACAGATCATCTGGATTTACGGAATAATTTGTTTAGAAGTCACTTTTCCAAGCATCAGAGGAAAAATCCATCATTATCTATCTGTTATCCCTGTGGCAAATGTCAAGCATGCCAATATATTCATATCACTCAGATGTTCTCTGACAGAAATAACAATAAAACAGAAATAAAAAGCTTCATTAACTGCTCCACACATTTGGTATAATTTACTGCTTAATAGGCCCATGCGTTTATAAATATATCGGCATGACTAAGATGCTTTTTAAAAACGAATATTGGATCATGTATAGATCATTAAAAATACACAAAGAGATATAAGCAACATGAAGAAAATTACAAGTGTGGCGAGACACTTTCTATGATCCACAATAGTAATCACAAAAAGGTGAAAATGTATGATCTAGAACAGGTTGAGTTAGGAATAAGTGGTGGTAACTTACTAAGTAGTCACTAAAGAAAAAATCTAGATACAGTTGCCTGTTGAATACTATGACTCCATTAGGATTAAATAAGGAGATACGCTACACATCCTTTATTTGAAAATCTGGGACCATATGTCAAAATCATATTCTTGGTATCATTTTTAATGATTATTAATGGTGGGTTTACTTCATAACCATAACATGGATTGGCAAAGAGGCCGCTGAACCTATATCTGGCCTTAAGCTATGCTACCTTGATCCATTCTAATCTTTTACCCTAAATGTTAGAGTAGAATGCAAATATGTTTGATTGTGCTTAATAGAAGGACATATCTCATGGGGTATGCATGCACAAACATTATATTTACAGTAAAAAGTTTTAATAACTATTGGGTCACTAGGCATATCATGTCATCATTTTCCTAAATAGGATCTGTTGTGTTAAAATAACCCATTACATTATTACCAACATAACATATGAGTATTGTTACTATTGAATTTAACTCATCTGTGTCTTATTTAAACGATATATATTTTATCAAATATATTATGATTCTGGAACACATAATACTGGTGTAGATAGGAAGATTGCACATGATCACATAGTATTATTTGTTTAAAAAATTATACCCATAAGGGTACTACATTAGTAAAATATAGGAATATATAAGATTCATCATGATAAATTCAGTAATATCATCTGTCATGTTGATATTCTATTTACAATATTTAGTGGTACAACATGCATGAAACATCTTAGATCTCGAAACGTTTGGAAATATTTATGCCAAGCACATATCTATATGACACAGGGACCTATATGATTACTGTATACTGAGTTAACTAGTTAGAAATCATTACAGATCTCTTTTGTTTTGTTTAGCGATCTTATATATCATGATTCATATCTTTGTAGTGGCCTGTAGTATATGTGTATATACCAAAATCATCATGTAAAGGATTACAGTAGCTGGAACTGCTTATTATCGGTTTTCATATGTATGTCAGTGTGAGATTACTATATCTTATTTAAATGCTATATATTTATCATATATATTATGATTCTGGAACACATAATACATATATATTTATCATATATATTATGATTCTGGAACACATAATACTGGTGTAGATAGGAAAATTGCACATGATCACATAGCATTATTTGTTTAAAAATTATACCCAAATTATAGGTTAAATATCCAGTGGAATTGCCCTGGAGATGATCACAACCTTTGGATTGTGATACATGCTACCTATTATAGCCTGTTCCCTAGAGATGATTTGTTTTTTTTTAAATTCACATTCAATACCATTCATATATATCATTCACAATTGCTCTTCTCACATATTTACACTATATTTATTCTCACTCTTTTTATTATGGATATGCATCCCTTCTTTTATCATAATTCTGTATAACACAATATTTCTTCTCTATTTTTTGTCAACACATTACTATACACATACTGTCATTTTTTTGTTTTTCTCCCAAATCTTTCACTTGTTTTTTATTGTTTTTTGTTTTTGTACTTTCACATATGATTAGTGGACCACATATCATTTATTTAGGTAAACCGTGTACAATACACATTGAAATATGAATTAAATGTTTTTTACTTGAAGTACTTTATCTTGTATTTTTATTAATTTTCATTACTGGATTTCTATAGTGACCAAATGTATTTATTATGTACACTAGTATCAAAATTATTAAAACATTGTTTATAGGTATACTTTTAATAACGTTATATGATATATTAACAGATTGACACAAATGTAACTTAAATGTTGTTTTACATGTGTCTGCTATTATAATTATTTTATAATATATGTATTACAGATGATGCTGTAGCGCAACGATATGATTCAACGATACCAAGTTGCAATGTTACAGATGCGCTAATGCACAGGCCTAGCATAATTGGGAAAACAACAATTCGCACAACAGTCGCTGAAACGGCGAATGAACAATTTGCAACGCCCTCGATCGGACATAACAGCCTAAAGAAGAATGCTAGGCCTGCTAGGCCGTTGGTTATGGGGATACATCACGGATGTATCAACCCGAACAAACGCAGACCGCCTCGACCAAGAATGAACGACAAAGGTTATAATTCAGCATTTTACCGATCTTAAAAGAAATTGTCATATTCCGAAGATGATGTGCCTCAATGGATTAGAATTGCGTTACAAACTGTATCAAGTGTCAGTAACGTGGCCGCTGTAACAGCAAAATAGAGACAATGACACAAGAACAGCAGAATAGTTCTGGTGAAATGTTAATAGTTGTTGCAGGTATTCCTGGTAATACTACAGCGGTTGATTGTGTAGCAGCAACACCCAATATTTTTACCACGGACGCCGGGCACGCACATCGACCGACGTGTGTGTCCCGGCACACGGTTTATCACAAGGCCATACTTTGCCCCGATGTAGTAGTCCAGGAGCACTGGTTATCACCCAACATAGCTGGTGGAATTCAAAATTCAGAACAAGTAGACCAATACGCTGAAATACAATTTTATGCGTTGATGGGTAAGATACGGGAAGATGTTGAGAACATGGGTGTAAATGCCGGATATTTGTTAAAACTCATTAAAGGTGCGTGCCACAGAGCTAAATGTAAACATGACATTATTAAAGAAGTTGTTGAGACGTATATGTTATGCACACCAGTGCCTGCAGGAAAGCACTGGTGTCAGAACTGTTATGCACTCCAGTGCCTGCAGGAATGTACTGGTGTTTGAACTGTTATGCAAAACAAATGGACTCACAGACAGACTGGGGAATATGACATAACGTACACAGAAGGTGATAGGGTAACAAAATACACACAAGGTGAACAGAGAAGCCCAGAGGCTAAGGAACTGGGTATCTCCCTTGTATTAGAACTGCTCAGATGGGAAAAGCAAGATGTTGTGTTTTAATACGTAGAGAACCCGAAATGCTGTTGCTAAGGGCAACAGCAAAACCCTAAAGGGTTACCAACGGGTGTGGCAGTAAACTCCTTGGTCAGAGATGGAATGATAGACACAAGGAGAGTCTCCACAATCCTAATTCTCACTTGCAGTGCACAGGTTCAGCTTACTGCCACTAAACTGACCCCTGACACCTAGCACAGTGAGACAGGATTAGACAGGCAAGTCTTAGAATACAGCCGCAAACTTGCTAAGTTCACAGAGTAGTAACAGAACCCCAGCAAGCTAAACGACTGACTCCAGTCTTACTGCTAGGTCTGGATTGGCAGAGTGTAATACCAAATCCCCAGGCCTATTTGCAGTAAGCAACAAACAAATACAAAGCTACACAGTACTGGTTAACTTTCAGGAACTGACTAACCAACAAAGATTCAGCAGCATCTGCTTACCCTGAGAAGAGGCCTTATAAAGCAGGTGCTGTCCACGCCCCACTCAGACCTCACAGACTGTGAGCACAAAAACCAGCACCGGATCCCCTGCCGTGCACAGAGCCTATAACCACTGCACAGCAAAAGACCCGAACCGGAGTATCAGCTGCGCTCAGGTTACTCCGCTAGCACTTGTCTCCCGGTTGCCATGACGACGTGGCAGCACAGGGCAGGAGACCCTAACAGTATATGAGTGGCCTGCCAAAATACATAGATCGGTCAGTTAAGACAACTGCTTTTATTAAAGCCAACATAAATCCTTTTGCAGAAATAATTGAAACCGATCCATGACTAGGCACAATCGGCTACGTTTGAAACACGTTTTCAATTTAAATGTCTGTAAAAAACCACGAATTAAACCTGTGTAACATACAAAATCTCACAGTTATTCCGTCGTGTAAAGGTGAATCAGGCTGTAACAACATTAACCAGTTTGAGAAAGCGCAAACAGCACAGGGAACAGGGGGTAGGCGGGTAACAGCGTGCTAGGGATGTAGAGTTAGAGTAAATGCCTGCCATCGTATTACCGATTGACTAATCACAGCCTGACAACATTGTTGGTGTAAGCATTTTTATAAACGGTGTAATACGTGGTATGTATGCAGTGCTATACACGCTGTAATACACAGTAATATATGGTCTGTATGCAGCGATATACACTGTTTAATACACAGTAACATATGGAATGTATGCAGCGATAAATAAGATGTAATATACAGTAATCTATGGTATGCAGCGATATAAACGGTTTAATACACAGTAATATATGGTATGTATGCAGCGATATATACAGTGTAATACACAGTAATATGTGGTATGTGTACAATGATATAAATGGTGTGAATCTTTTTTCGTTAATATACATGTCTGGACATGTCACGATGTAATATACAGTAATATATGGTATGCAGCGATATAAACGGTTTAATACACAGTAATATGTGGTATGTATGCAACGATATACACGGTATAATACACAGTAATATGTGGTATGTATGCAATTATATAAATTGTGTAAATCTTTTTTTTTCCGTTAATATACATGTCTGGACATGTCACAATGTAATATACAGTAATATATGATATGCAGCGATATAAACTGTTTAATACACAGTAATATGTTGTATGTATGCAATGATATACACTGTTTAATACACCATAATATGTGGTATGTATGCAATGATATAAATGGTGTAAATCTTTTTTTCATTAATGTACATGACTTATATTCTAAAATATCAAGGGAACAGTAACAATTTTATCACATACTCAGACCTTTATGATACATATTATCAGTGTAACAATATAATATGCACAGGTGATAAACTGATATATCTAATATATATACAGACATATAGAAAACATGTCTGAACATGACCCTTTTTGAAAGTACATATAATGGGGGTCATTCCGAGTTGTTCGCTCGGTAAAAATCTTCGCATCGCAGCGATTTTCCGCTTAATGCGCATGCGCAATGTCCGCACTGCGACTGCGCCAAGTAAATTTGCTATGCAGTTAGGATTTTTACTCACGGCTTTTTCATCGTTCTGGCGATTGTAATGTGATTGACAGGAAATGGGTGTTACTGGGCGGAAACAGGCCGTTTTATGGGCGTGTGGGAAAAAACGCTACCGTTTCCAGAAAAAACGCAGGAGTGGCCGGAGAAACGGGGGAGTGTCTGGGCGAACGCTGGGTGTGTTTGTGACGTCAAACCAGGAACGACAAGCACTGAACTGATCGCAGATGCCGAGTAAGTCTGAAGCTACTCAGAAACTGCTACGAGGTGTGTAATCGCAATATTGCGAATACATCGTTTGCAATTTTAAGATGCTAAGATTCACTCCCAGTAGGCGGCGGCTTAGCATGAGCAAATCTGCTAAAATCCGCTTGCGAGCGAACAACTCGGAATGACCCCCAATGTGATGAACTAATATTCTATAAGCCACAATAATGTTTGTGTCTTTCATTTAACACGGTTTTCATATGTAGGTCAGTGTGAAATTACTGTATCTTATTTAAACGATATATATTTATCATATATATTATAATTCTGGAACACATAATACTGGTGTAGATAGGAAGATTGCACATGATCACATAGTATTATTTGTTTAAAAAGTATACCCAAATTATAGGATAAATAGCCGGTGGAATTGCCCTGGAGATTATCACAATACAATATATACTATTGTTCCTAAAATATCAAGAGAACAGTCAAAAAGTTGTTTTAAACATCCATTTTTTTTGCTCTTAAAATAAAGTAAATTTCTTCAAATAAACATATTTGTTGTCTTGTGTGTACTATAAGTTTTAATTGATTACAACACAAACCGCAATGCTTGCATAAGGGCTATTGCCTGGCCATCTGTTTGACCCGTGCAACACATAAGTGGTAAACATTACATTTCACAAAGATATTAAATAGCCAGCCATTTGTCCAGATACTTCAGCCCTCATAATTGGTGGTATACATTACATTTCCCAAATATTGGTTACATGGCAAATAGTTGTCCATATGTCCAGATTCTACAGCCCTCATAATGGGTGGTAGTCATGTGACCGCCGGTCGGCTGACCGACAGTCACATGACCTCCTCCGTGAGCCCGACGGCTCACTATCCCGATGGTCGGCATGCCGACCAACAGGGACTATTTCCACTCGTGGGTGTCCACGACACCCATAGAGTGGGAATAGAACCCGTGGCGACCGCAGGTCGCCACCGAGCCCGCAGCGTGGCGAGCGCAGCGAGCCCGCAAGGGGCTTGCTGCACTCGCCCTTCCCCGCCGGGATCCCGGCGTCGGTATGCTGCCGGGATCCCGGCGTCGGTAAGGTGACCGGCGGTCAGGAGACCGCCGGTCACCCATACTACACCCCTCATAATGAGTGGCAGATGTATTACGTAGCCAGTCGCTGACCATTTGTGCAGATAGATCATCCCCCATCCTCTGAGCCGACTTCTAAAACACTCGCATCTGGTTCACACAATGTTAGTTTCCTAATGCACTGCCCATCAATAATGTTTAATACCTAAAAACCCTACATTTGGTTCACATAATTGTATACATGTCATTTCACAAAGATGTATAGATTACATCGCTATTAGCTGGCCATTTAATATAAATGCGGCTTGTCTAAGGGTCAGATTCTGTTCTTAATAGCCAATCGATAATCATTTGATATCAGTTTTATATCATTTGATATCAGTTTTAGATCAAACATAATTAAAAAGGGGCGGGGCTTTAAAGGGGCGGGCACCTATCAAAAGTTTGATGAAAAGCGGTTCACTATACTACTTCTGTGGATAGAAGTGACATTAAATTATTTTTATGTCACATACAGGATTCTGCAGGTTTCATGGTGGAAGCCATGAAGACCTTTGACATCTGAACGCAAGAGCTTCTTCCATGGCTGTCTCGGCACGCAGGGGACTCTGGCTGCGCCAATGGTCTGTGGACGCGGAATCCAAGAAGAGTGTGGAGAACCTACTATTCACAGGTCAGGCTCTGTTTGGGGAAGCGTTAGATGCGTGGATCTCCACGGCAACTGCTGGTAAGTCAACTTTTCTTCCCTCTGCAACACCACCGACTAAGAAATCATCCTACATCTGCGATGCAGTCCTTTCGGACCGCTAAAGCAAAAAAGTCCAAATCCTCCTCCACTTTCTTTAGAGGTGGGGGGGGGGGGGAAATCCCGAAAACCTGCACCCACAGATTTCCAGGAACAGAAACCTGGTTCTGCTTCCTCAAAATCCTTGGCATGACGGTGGACCTCCCAGCCTGGAGATCGGACAGGTGGGAGCAAGACTAAGAAATTTCAGTCATGTCTGGGCATCGTCATGTCTGGATCCATGGGTACTAGATATTGTTACCCAGGGGTACAGACTGGAGTTTCAAAAACTCCCACCTCACAGATTCTTCAAATAGGGCTTGCCAGCTTCGCTGACAGAAAGTGCTATCCTACAGGAAGGCATTCAAAGGTTACTAAGGTCAAATGTCATTGTTCCAGTTCCACCTCACCTACAACATATGGGTTATTATTCAAACCTGTTTGTGGTACCGAAACCGGATGGTTCGGTAAGACCGAAATTAAAGCTAAAGTCATTGAACCCCTAATTCAAATTCAAGATGAAGTCTCTGAGAGCGGTGATCTCAGGTCTGGAGGAAGGGGAATTCCTGGTATCCCTGGATATCAAGGATGCATACCTTCACATCCCGATCTTGCCGCCTCACCAGGCTTATCTCGGATTTGCGCTATCACTATCAGTTCCAGGCACTGCTGTTTGGCCTTTCCACGGCACCAAGAGTGATGGCGGAGATGATGCTACTCCTCCGCAAGCAGGGTGTGAACATAATTCCTTATCTGGACTACCTGCTGATAAAAGCGTCTTCCAGGGAGAAGCTGTTACAGAGCATTGCTCTCACGACTCAACTACTCCAGGATCATGGATGGATCCTGAACCTTCCAAAGTCGCATTTAGAGCCGACAAGGAGACTGTCCTTCCTGGGGATGATTCTCGACACGGAAGTACAGAGGGTTTTTCTACCGGAAGAGAAAGCGTTTGTGATACAAGCAATGGTTCGGGAGGTCTTGAAGCCTACCTGGGTATCGGTTCATCAGTGCATTCGCCTTCTGGGGAAGATGGTTGCCTCCTACGAGGCTCTGCAGTATGGAAGATTTCATGCTTGGTCCTTCCAACTAATCTCCTGGACAACTGGTCGGGATCTCATCTTCACATGCACCAGAGGATATGTCTGTCTCCAAAGGCCAGAATCCCACTCCTCTGGTGGTTGCAAACCTCTAACCTACTAGAGGGCAGCAAGTTCGGGATTCAAAATTGTATCCTCATAACCACGGATGCAAGTCTCAGAGGTTGGGGAGCAGTCACTCAAGGGGAAAACTTCCAGGGAAGGTGGTCAAGTCTGGAATCCATCCTTCCAATAAACATTCCGGAACTAAAAGCCGTGTACAACGGTCTTCTACAAGCGGCACTTCTTCTGAAAGATCAGGTCATTCAGGTTCAGTCGGACAATTTAACGACGGTAGCTTACATAAACCGACAGGGTGGAACAAAGAGCAGAGCTGCAATGTCAGAGGTAACTAGAATCATCCTCTGGGTGGAAAAACACGTCTGAGAGGTTTCCTACGGGGGAGTTTAAACTTGGAAGGTTTCTCCTCTTCCTGCAAGCAAGAGTGGATGTGGGCCTGCGCCTTGGCTCCATAAAAGTACAGATTTCGGCCTTGTACATTTTCTTGCAGAAACAATTGGCTGCCCTCCCTGAGGTTCAGACTTTTTTGAAAGGGGTTCTGCACATCCAACCTCCCTTTGTGCCTCATACGGCACCTTGGGATCTCAACGTGATGCTGCAGTTCCTGCAATCGGATTGGTTCGAGCCTTTACAGGAGGTTGAGGTCAAGTTTCTTGGCATTGGCATCTGCTAGACGTGTGTCAGGATTGGGGGCATTGTCCTGCAAGAGCTCCTACTTGATTTTCCATGAAGAGAGAGCTGAGCTCAGGATGCGTCAGCAATTTCTTACGAAGGTTGTGTCGGCTTTTCATATCAACAGCCTATTGTGGTGCTAGTGGCTACTGACTCCTCAATTACCTCAAAGTCCTTGGATGTTGTGAGGGCTTTGAAGATTTATATGAAGAGAAATTCTTGTCACAGAAAGTCAGATGCTCTGTTTGTCCTTTATGATCCCAACAAGATTGGGTGTCCTGCTTCTAAGCAGACGATTTCTCGCTGGATCAGGTGTACTATCCAGCATGCTTATTCTACGGCAGGCTTGCTGTTTCCAAAATCTGTTAAGGCCCACTCTACTCGTAAGGTGGGTTCTTCCTGGGCGGTTGCCCAGGGTGTCTCGGCTTTACAACTTTGCCGAGCGGCTACTTGGTCTGGATCAAACACGTTTGCTAAGTTCTACAAGTTCGATACTTTGGCCTCTGAAGACCTCAAGTTTGGTCAATCGGTTCTGCAGGACCCTCCGCGCTCTCCCTCCCGTACTGGGAGCTTTGGTACATCCCATGGTACTAATGTGGACCCCAGCATCCTCTAGGACGTAAGAGAAAATAGGATTTTAATTACCGACCGGTAAATCCTTTTCTCATAGTCTGTAGAGGATGCTGAGCGCCTGCCTAGTGCTTCATTTTCCTGCAGTTGTTACTTGGTTCAGTACTGCCTTGTTACTTGGTTAAGTACTGTTGTTCAGCTGTTGCTGACTTGTTTCAAGCTGGTTAGCTTGGTTTTCTGTTGTTAGCTGGTGTGAATCTCACCACTATCTGTGTATTTCCTTCTCTCAAAGTATGTCTGTCTCCTCGGGCACAGTTTCTAGACTGGCAGGAGGGGCATAGAGGGAGGAGCCAGCCCACTCTATTAAACTCTTAAAGTGCCCATGGCTCCCAAGGGACCCGTCTATACCCCATGGTACTAATGTGGACCCCAGCATCCTCTACAGACTACGAGAAAAGGATTTACCGGTAGGTAATTAAAATCCTATTTTTATTAAAAATAATAAAAATAAGTGAAAGGATGAGAGCAAATATTGGTATTTCACACGTCTCCTGGTAAGCTATACCCTATTACTTTCATTAATGTCCAAATATATAATTGAACTCTTGGTACCCTTAAAACTTATATATACTGTACTGTTTACGTTTTTGAATTTTTTTCTTAACCACAAACTTTCTATATATTACCGTATGGTAAGTATTACTCTTGAAATAATCAATCGCAACTTATATAGGAAGCTCAATTTCTGTTAACTAATATCTCCCTACTATATTGTTATTCCTTACTAAGTCAGTAAATATATGTCCAAATTCCACCTGCCCTGGTCACATTCATACCAATAACCTACTATTAAACTGTTATTCAAGCTGAATATTACGGTAGGCAATCTCTAGTTTACAGTATGTCACTGTTGATCACTTAATGGCTAAGGGGGTCATTCCGACCCATTTGCACGCTGCGGTGCGAATGGGTCAGAAATGTGCATGGGTGGCGCACGCAATGCGTACGCGCGTTGTTGCCCAGCGACAGCCGTCACCGGGCAACGACCAGAAGAAAGAGATCGCTAGCGCGATTGCAAGAAGATTGACAGCGGGGAGGCGTTCCTGGGCGGATACTCACCGTTTTCTGGGCATGGAGATCCGAACACAGGCATGTTCAGACGTTTGCAGGGCAGTTGTATGACGTCAATTCCGGGACCTTCATCGCTGGATCCATCGCACAGGGTAAGTAACTGCAGGGCTAGTCTTGTTCTGCACAAAACTTTTTTTAGCATAGCAGGGCTGCACAAGCGATCGCAGCCCTGCTATGCTAAAATACACTCCCCCATAGGTGGCGTCTAGTTGATCGCACGAACAGCAAAAAGTTGCTATGTGCAATAAACTCGGAATGACCCCCTAAATCTTGCATTTGTGCACATACAGTATCTTTGACCAGTGGTATGGATTCATTTACAATTATAGTCAATCCCTCCCTAAAAACTGTTGTATTATTTATAATGTAACCATCCTGTGCAATGAATAATCAGATAATAGGGGATTGATTACCTATAAAAATAACAGTCCCCATAGTTTAAGCAATTAATAACGGTAACTAGTGTACTGTATGTATTAAAGCTTGTCTTCACTGTAGATTTCCTCACATTAAGATTGGCAGTTAATGTACCCATAAGAGAGAGGATTTGGGAAATGCTGATGATGGAAATATGACAGGGGTAGCTAACTTGCTAGTTGGGGCCAGATCGTTGACTTGTGACACAGTAATGATTTAGAATTGGCTTAAGGTGTGTACACACTGTGAGATTTCTCCTTTCGGTTTTGACTATATAGTCACAATCTTACGGAAAGTTAGTGGAAATCGCAGGTTGCGATACTGATTGGATCCAGATGCGCGCTCCCGTGGGGTCAGTATCGCAAGAAAAGATAGACTGTGCAGGCAAGTCAATCTTGACTATCTAGTACAAAGTATAGTCAAAATTGGCACTTAGTCAAAATCGTATATAGACAAAATCGAAAGTACAGACAGTCAAAATTTGTGCTTCTGGGCTCTGGGGTGAGTTCAAGGGAAATTGCATCATCAAAATCGGGCATAGCAAGAATCTCTCCGTGTGTACACACCTTAACTTTGCTTTAGAGGTCATATATAACTTTAGGTTAGCTGTGTGAATAAAACAGGATTTTAATACCTACCGGTAAATCCTTTTCTGCTAGTCCGTAGAGGATGCTGGGGTCCACTTCAGTACCATGGGGTATAGACGGTTCCACAGGAGCCATGGGCACTTTAAGACTTTTTCAGAGTGTGAACAGTGGGGATTGAAAGAAGGGGCACCCCAGGCAAAAATTCATTTTAATGTGCAAAAAGAAGCCAAGGAAAGATGGAAAAATCTCCAAAAGGCATCAAATTACAGATTAGACATTCTTATAACATGTCAAAAAAAGTTTGATTTTATTTACATCATTTACACTTTCAACAGAACAGAAAACAAAAAATGGCGTCTGCAAAAGTTTTGGCACCCTGCAGAGTTAATACCTTGTACTGCCCCCTTTGGACAGCTGAGACCTTGCAGTGTCATGGATTGTTCTCAATCATCGTCTGGAAAGACCAGGTGATGTCAATCTCAAAGGTTTTAAAAGCCCAGACTCATCTGACCTTGCTCCAACAATCAGCACCATGGGTTCCTCTAAGCAGTTATGTAGAACACTGAAACTGAGAATAGTTAACGCTCACAAAGCAGGAGAAGGCTATAAGAAGATAGGAAAGCATTATCAGATGCCCATATTCTCTGTTTGGAATGTAATTAAGAAATGGCAGTTATCAGGAACAGTGGAAGTTAAAGCAAGATCTGGAAGACCAAGAAAAATATCAGACAGAACAGCTCGCAGGATTGTGAGAAAAGCAAGTCAAAATCCACGTTCGACTGCACGATCCCTCCAGGAAGATCTGGCAGACACTGGAGTTGTGGTACACTATTCCTCTATAAAGAGATAATTGTACAAATATGGTCTTCATGGAAGAGTCATCAGAAGAAAACCTCTTCTACGTCCTCACCACAAAAATCAGCGTTTGAAGTTTGCAAATGAACATATAGACAAGCCTGATGAATTTTGTAATAAAGTTCTGTGGACCGGTGAGGTTAAAATTAGAGATGAGCGGGTTCGGTTTCTCTGAATCCGAACCCGCCAGAACTTCATGTTTTTTTTCACGGGTCCGAGCGACTCGGATCTTCCCGCCTTGCTCGGTTAACCCGAGTGCGCCCGAACGTCATCATGACGCTGTCGGATTCTCGCGAGGCTCGGATTCAATCGCGAGACTCGGATTCTATATAAGGAGCCGCGCGTCGCCGCCATTTTCACACGTGCATTGAGATTGATAGGGAGAGGACGTGGCTGGCGTCCTCTCCATTTAGATTATAAGAGACTGAGAGAGATTTACTGGAGCTGACTAGGAGGAGTACTGTTACTGTAGAAGTGTAGAGACTGAGTGGAGAGAGTTTACTAGTGAGGACAGTGCAGTTTACTTTATAATCCGTTCTCTGCCTGAAAAAAGCGATACACAGCACACAGTGACTCAGTCACATACCATATCTGTGTGCACTGCTCAGGCTCAGGCCAGTGTGCTGCATCATCTATTATCTATATATAATATTATATATATCTGTCTGACTGCTCAGCTCACACAGCTTATAATTGTGGGGGAGACTGGGGAGCACTACTGCAGTGCCAGTTATAGGTTATAGCAGGAGCCAGGAGTACATAATATATTATATAGTGAGTGACCACCAGACACACAGTGCAGTTTATTTAATATATCCGTTCTCTGCCTGAAAAAAGCGATACACACAGTGACTCAGTCAGTCACATACCATATCTGTGTGCACTGCTCAGGCTCAGGCCAGTGTGCTGCATCATCTATTATCTATATATAATATTATATATATCTGTCTGACTGCTCAGCTCACACAGCTTATAATTGTGGGGGAGACTGGGGAGCACTACTGCAGTGCCAGTTATAGGTTATAGCAGGAGCCAGGAGTACATAATATATTATATAGTGAGTGACCACCAGACACACAGTGCAGTTTATTTAATATATCCGTTCTCTGCCTGAAAAAAGCGATACACACAGTGACTCAGTCAGTCACATACCATATCTGTGTGCACTGCTCAGGCTCAGGCCAGTGTGCTGCATCATCTATTATCTATATATAATATTATATATATCTGTCTGACTGCTCAGCTCACACAGCTTATAATTGTGGGGGAGACTGGGGAGCACTACTGCAGTGCCAGTTATAGGTTATAGCAGGAGCCAGGAGTACATAATATATTATATAGTGAGTGACCACCAGACACACAGTGCAGTTTATTTAATATATCCGTTCTCTGCCTGAAAAAAGCGATACACACAGTGACTCAGTCAGTCACATACCATATCTGTGTGCACTGCTCAGGCTCAGGCCAGTGTGCTGCATCATCTATTATCTATATATAATATTATATATATCTGTCTGACTGCTCAGCTCACACAGCTTATAATTGTGGGGGAGACTGGGGAGCACTACTGCAGTGCCAGTTATAGGTTATAGCAGGAGCCAGGAGTACATAATATATTATATAGTGAGTGACCACCAGACACACAGTGCAGTTTATTTAATATATCCGTTCTCTGCCTGAAAAAAGCGATACACACAGTGACTCAGTCAGTCACATACCATATCTGTGTGCACTGCTCAGGCTCAGGCCAGTGTGCTGCATCATCTATTATCTATATATAATATTATATATATCTGTCTGACTGCTCAGCTCACACAGCTTATAATTGTGGGGGAGACTGGGGAGCACTACTGCAGTGCCAGTTATAGGTTATAGCAGGAGCCAGGAGTACATATTATATTAAAATTAAACAGTGCACACTTTTGCTGCAGGAGTGCCACTGCCAGTGTGACTGACCAGTGACCTGACCACACTGACCACAAGTATAGTTAGTAGTATACTTATATTGTGATTGCCTGAAAAAGTTAAACACTCGTCGTGTGACTTCACTTGTGTTTTTTTTTTTTTTATTCTATAAAAATAAAACTCATTCTGCTGACAGACAGTGTCCAGCAGGTCCGTCATTATATAATATATAATATATACCTGTCCGGCTGCAGTAGTGATATATATATATTTTTTATATCATTTATCATCCAGTCGCAGCAGACACAGTACGGTAGTTCACGGCTGTGGCTACCTCTGTGTCTCTGCACTCGGCAGGCAGTCCGTCCATAATTGTAATACCACCTAACCGTGGATTTTTTTCATTCTTCTTTATACATACATAGTTACATAGACATCTTCTCTTTATCAACCAGTCTATATTAGCTGCAGACACAGTACAGTACGGTAGTTCACGGCTGTGGCTACCTCTGTGTCTGCACTCGGCAGGCAGTCCGTCCATAATTGTATACCACCTAACCGTGGTTTTTTTTCATTCTTCTTTATACATACATAGTTACATAGACATCTTCTCTTTATCAACCAGTCTATATTAGCTGCAGACACAGTACAGTACGGTAGTTCACGGCTGTGGCTACCTCTGTGTCTGCACTCGGCAGGCAGTCCGTCCATAATTGTATACCACCTAACCGTGGATTTTTTTTCATTCTTCTTTATACATACATAGTTACATAGACATCTTCTCTTTATCAACCAGTCTATATTAGCTGCAGACACAGTACAGTACGGTAGTTCACGGCTGTGGCTACCTCTGTGTCTGCACTCGGCAGGCAGTCCGTCCATAATTGTATACCACCTAACCGTGGATTTTTTTCAGTCTTCTTTATACATACATAGTTACATAGACATCTTCTCTTTATCAACCAGTCTATATTAGCTGCAGACACAGTACAGTACGGTAGTTCACGGCTGTGGCTACCTCTGTGTCTGCAGTCGGCAGGCAGTCCATAATTGTATACTAGTATCCATCTCCATTGTTTACCTGAGGTGCCTTTTAGTTGTGCCTATTAAAATATGGAGAACAAAAATGTTGAGGTTCCAAAATTAGGGAAAGATCAAGATCCACTTCCACCTCGTGCTGAAGCTGCTGCCACTAGTCATGGCCGAGACGATGAAATGCCAGCAACGTCGTCTGCCAAGGCCGATGCCCAATGTCATAGTACAGAGCATGTCAAATCCAAAACACCAAATATCAGAAAAAAAAGGACTCCAAAACCTAAAATAAAATTGTCGGAGGAGAAGCGTAAACTTGCCAATATGCCATTTACCACACGGAGTGGCAAGGAACGGCTGAGGCCCTGGCCTATGTTCATGGCTAGTGGTTCAGCTTCACATGAGGATGGAAGCACTCAGCCTCTCGCTAGAAAAATGAAAAGACTCAAGCTGGCAAAAGCAGCACAGCAAAGAACTGTGCATTCTTCGAAATCCCAAATCCACAAGGAGAGTCCAATTGTGTCGGTTGCGATGCCTGACCTTCCCAACACTGGACGTGAAGAGCATGCGCCTTCCACCATTTGCACGCCCCCTGCAAGTGCTGGAAGGAGCACCCGCAGTCCAGTTCCTGATAGTCAGATTGAAGATGTCAGTGTTGAAGTACACCAGGATGAGGAGGATATGGGTGTTGCTGGCGCTGGGGAGGAAATTGACCAGGAGGATTCTGATGGTGAGGTGGTTTGTTTAAGTCAGGCACCCGGGGAGACACCTGTTGTCCGTGGGAGGAATATGGCCGTTGACATGCCAGGTGAAAATACCAAAAAAATCAGCTCTTCGGTGTGGAGGTATTTCACCAGAAATGCGGACAACAGGTGTCAAGCCGTGTGTTCCCTTTGTCAAGCTGTAATAAGTAGGGGTAAGGACGTTAACCACCTCGGAACATCCTCCCTTATACGTCACCTGCAGCGCATTCATAATAAGTCAGTGACAAGTTCAAAAACTTTGGGTGACAGCGGAAGCAGTCCACTGACCAGTAAATCCCTTCCTCTTGTAACCAAGCTCACGCAAACCACCCCACCAACTCCCTCAGTGTCAATTTCCTCCTTCCCCAGGAATGCCAATAGTCCTGCAGGCCATGTCACTGGCAATTCTGACGAGTCCTCTCCTGCCTGGGATTCCTCCGATGCATCCTTGCGTGTAACGCCTACTGCTGCTGGCGCTGCTGTTGTTGCCGCTGGGAGTCGATGGTCATCCCAGAGGGGAAGTCGTAAGCCCACTTGTACTACTTCCAGTAAGCAATTGACTGTTCAACAGTCCTTTGCGAGGAAGATGAAATATCACAGCAGTCATCCTACTGCAAAGCGGGTAACTGAGGCCTTGACAACTATGTTGGTGTTAGACGTGCGTCCGGTATCCGCCGTTAGTTCACAGGGAACTAGACAATTTATTGAGGCAGTGTGCCCCCGTTACCAAATACCATCTAGGTTCCACTTCTCTAGGCAGGCGATACCGAGAATGTACACGGACGTCAGAAAAAGACTCACCAGTGTCCTAAAAAATGCAGTTGTACCCAATGTCCACTTAACCACGGACATGTGGACAAGTGGAGCAGGGCAGGGTCAGGACTATATGACTGTGACAGCCCACTGGGTAGATGTATGGACTCCCGCCGCAAGAACAGCAGCGGCGGCACCAGTAGCAGCATCTCGCAAACGCCAACTCTTTCCTAGGCAGGCTACGCTTTGTATCACCGCTTTCCAGAATACGCACACAGCTGAAAACCTCTTACGGCAACTGAGGAAGATCATCGCGGAATGGCTTACCCCAATTGGACTCTCCTGTGGATTTGTGGCATCGGACAACGCCAGCAATATTGTGTGTGCATTAAATATGGGCAAATTCCAGCACGTCCCATGTTTTGCACATACCTTGAATTTGGTGGTGCAGAATTTTTTAAAAAACGACAGGGGCGTGCAAGAGATGCTGTCGGTGGCCAGAAAAATTGCGGGACACTTTCGGCGTACAGGCACCACGTACAGAAGACTGGAGCACCACCAAAAACTACTGAACCTGCCCTGCCATCATCTGAAGCAAGAAGTGGTAACGAGGTGGAATTCAACCCTCTGTATGCTTCAGAGGTTGGAGGAGCAGCAAAAGGCCATTCAAGCCTATACAATTGAGCACGATATAGGAGGTGGAATGCACCTGTCTCAAGTGCAGTGGAGAATGATTTCAACGTTGTGCAAGGTTCTGATGCCCTTTGAACTTGCCACACGTGAAGTCAGTTCAGACACTGCCAGCCTGAGTCAGGTCATTCCCCTCATCAGGCTTTTGCAGAAGAAGCTGGAGGCATTGAAGAAGGAGCTAAAAGGGAGCGATTCCGCTAGGCATGTGGGACTTGTGGATGCAGCCCTTAATTCGCTTAACAAGGATTCACGGGTGGTCAATCTGTTGAAATCAGAGCACTACATTTTGGCCACCGTGCTCGATCCTAGATTTAAAGCCTACCTTGGATCTCTCTTTCCGGCAGACACAAGTCTGCTGGGGTTGAAAGACCTGCTGGTGACAAAATTGTCAAGTCAAGCGGAACGCGACCTGTCAACATCTCCTCCTTCACATTCTCCCGCAACTGGGGGTGCGAGGAAAAGGCTCAGAATTCCGAGCCCACCCGCTGGCGGTGATGCAGGGCAGTCTGGAGCGACTGCTGATGCTGACATCTGGTCCGGACTGAAGGACCTGACAACGATTACGGACATGTCGTCTACTGTCACTGCATATGATTCTCTCAACATTGATAGAATGGTGGAGGATTATATGAGTGACCGCATCCAAGTAGGCACGTCACACAGTCCGTACTTATACTGGCAGGAAAAAGAGGCAATTTGGAGGCCCTTGCACAAACTGGCTTTATTCTACCTAAGTTGCCCTCCCACAAGTGTGTACTCCGAAAGAGTGTTTAGTGCCGCCGCTCACCTTGTCAGCAATCGGCGTACGAGGTTACATCCAGAAAATGTGGAGAAGATGATGTTCATTAAAATGAATTATAATCAATTCCTCCGCGGAGACATTGACCAGCAGCAATTGCCTCCACAAAGTACACAGGGAGCTGAGATGGTGGATTCCAGTGGGGACGAATTGATAATCTGTGAGGAGGGGGATGTACACGGTGATATATCGGAGGGTGAAGATGAGGTGGACATCTTGCCTCTGTAGAGCCAGTTTGTGCAAGGAGAGATTAATTGCTTCCTTTTTGGGGGGGTCCAAACCAACCCGTCATATCAGTCACAGTCGTGTGGCAGACCCTGTCACTGAAATGATGGGTTGGTTAAAGTGTGCATGTCCTGTTTTGTTTATACAACATAAGGGTGGGTGGGAGGGCCCAAGGACAATTCCATCTTGCACCTCTTTTTTCTTTTCTTTTTCTTTGCATCATGTGCTGATTGGGGAGGGTTTTTTGGAAGGGACATCCTGCGTGACACTGCAGTGCCACTCCTAGATGGGCCCGGTGTTTGTGTCGGCCACTAGGGTCGCTAATCTTACTCACAGTCAGCTACCTCATTGCGCCTCTTTTTTTCTTTGCGTCATGTGCTGTTTGGGGAGGGTTTTTTGGAAGGGACATCCTGCGTGACACTGCAGTGCCACTCCTAGATGGGCCCGGTGTTTGTGTCGGCCACTAGGGTCGCTAATCTTACTCACACAGCTACCTCATTGCGCCTCTTTTTTTCTTTGCGTCATGTGCTGTTTGGGGAGGGTTTTTTGGAAGGGACATCCTGCGTGACACTGCAGTGCCACTCCTAGATGGGCCCGGTGTTTGTGTCGGCCACTAGGGTCGCTAATCTTACTCACACAGCTACCTCATTGCGCCTCTTTTTTTCTTTGCGTCATGTGCTGTTTGGGGAGGGTTTTTTGGAAGGGCCATCCTGCGTGACACTGCAGTGCCACTCCTAGATGGGCCCGGTGTTTGTGTCGGCCACTAGGGTCGCTAATCTTACTCACACAGCTACCTCATTGCGCCTCTTTTTTTCTTTGCGTCATGTGCTGTTTGGGGAGGGTTTTTTGGAAGGGACATCCTGCGTGACACTGCAGTGCCACTCCTAGATGGGCCCGGTGTTTGTGTCGGCCACTAGGGTCGCTTATCTTACTCACACAGCGACCTCGGTGCAAATTTTAGGACTAAAAATAATATTGTGAGGTGTGAGGTATTCAGAATAGACTGAAAATGAGTGTAAATTATGGTTTTTGAGGTTAATATTACTTTGGGATCAAAATGACCCCCAAATTCTATGATTTAAGCTGTTTTTTAGTGTTTTTTGAAAAAAACACCCGAATCCAAAACACACCCGAATCCGACAAAAAAAATTCGGTGAGGTTTTGCCAAAACGCGTTCGAACCCAAAACACGGCCGCGGAACCGAACCCAAAACCAAAACACAAAACCCGAAAAATTTCAGGCGCTCATCTCTAGTTAAAATATAACTTTTTGGACGCAATGAGCAAAGGTATGTTTGGAGAAGGAAGGGCACAGAATTTAATGAAAAGAACCTCTGTCCAACTGTTAAGCATGGGGGTGGATCAATCATGCTTTGGGGTTGTATTGCAGCCAGTGGCACAGGGAACATTTCACGAGTAGAAGGAAAAATGGATTCAATAAGATTCAAGCAAATTTTGGACGCTAACTTGATGCCATCTGTGAAAAAGCTGAAGTTAAAGAGAGGCTGGCTTCTACAAATGGATAATGATCCTAAACACACCTCAAAATCCACGGTGGATTACATCAAGAGGTGTAAACTGAAGGTTTTGCCATGGCCTTCACAATCTCCTGACCTCAACATAATTGAAAATCTATGGATAGATCTTAAAAGAGCAGTGCGTCACAGACAGCCCAGGAATCTCAAAGAACTGGGAGACTTTTGTAAGGAAGAATGGGCGAAGATACCTCAAACAAGAATTGAAAGACTCTTGGCTGGCTACAAAAAACGTTTACAAGCTGTGATACTTGGCAAAGGGGGCAGTACAAGGTATTAACTCTGCAGGGTGCCCAAACTTTTGCAGACGCCATTTTTTGTTTTCTGTTCTTTTGAAAGTGTAAAAGATGGAAATAAAATCAAACTTTTTTTGACATGTTATAAGAATGTCTAATCTGTAATTTGATGCCTTTTGGAGATTTTTCCATCTTTCCTTGGCTTCTTTTTGCACATTAAAATGAATTTTTGCCTGGGGTGCCCAAACTTTCAATCCCCACTGTATGTTTGATATGACCTAACGTTAGGAGTATCTCATCTCTATCGTGTCAATTTCAGATGACAAGTTGTCTGACCATTTTTCGATAACACTACTCCCCCACGCACAAGCAATTGTGGGCCTGAGTAGCGTACCATTGGCCACATAAATAGATTTTAACGTAGTCTCCAACTTGTGGTCTGCCGGCTCCTTTAGTGAAGCCGTCCCAGGCGCAGGGAGAATCACCTTTTTAGTTAATCATGACAGGGCACTGTCTAAAACGGGCGGTGACTCCCACCTTTTCCTGTCCTCTGCAGGGGAAAGGATAAGCAACCTGAATTCTCTTAGGAATCTGAAATTTCTTTTCAGGGTTTGCCCAAACTCCCTCAAAGAGAGTATTTAGCTCGTGAGGAGGAGGGAAAGTTACATTAATTTTCTTTTTCTTATAAAAATAAGCCTTCTCCTGAGGTAAAGGAGGGGCTTCCGTAACTTCTAAGACCTCCTTTATAGCAACAATCATGTCTGTGGGGCTGGTCTCTTCCAAGTGCTGCTGGGATTTCTAAGTGTGAGTTGGAAACAGTAAAAAGGTGAACTCTGATTAATCTCTGTCTATCCATATAGGGATAGTAATTTTGTGAGAAAGTAATCTGATTCTGATTGATTGTTTGTATCTATACTGTTTCTTTTTGTTTTAATATATCTGTACTGGGTTTTTTTTGTTGTTTTTCTTTTGGAGGGAAAAAAATAAAAAAACAAATAAAGTGTGAGGTGATAGCCAGAGGGGTTAACTCAGGTGTGAGTAATCAGGAGTAATCAGGAGGGAGAGGGGCTGATTTAAGCAGCTGGGTGAGCCTATATAAGCAGTGACTAGACTCTTGGAGTCTGCTCTGTGGGGCTGGTCTCTTCCAAGTGCTGCTGGGATTTCTAAGTGTGAGTTGGAAACAGTAAAAAGGTGAGTTAGAATACAGAAAAAGGTGAGTTTTATAATACACAATCAGGAACACACATTTACAGTACCATTAAACTTCTGGTGAGGCTGCAAGGGGCTGACCTTGTGAGTGAGTGAGAGGGTCTCTTACTTGGAGTAGCAGAGGGGCTGTGATTGTGCGGGTGTGAGGGGCATTTTTTTTTCTTCTTCTTAGCAGGAGCTGGAAGCCGAGTGAAAAGGAGGAGCAGTGAGCTGGAACAACTGCAACTGCTAAGTGGAGTATAGGTGCCGCAGGAGAGAGTACTACGGCTGCATAAAAGTGAAGGACCAAGAACCGCACAAAGATAGATAAGTATAAGCCAGCTTAATTATTGTATAAGTGATATTGCTTGTCTTCTATTTTTTATTTTTGCTGCTTTTTCTTTGAGTGTAACAGGGAGTTAGACCTTGCAAACAATATGGGAGGGGCTGTGATTGAGGACCTCACTCAGTGCATGTCATGCAAGATGTATGCACACCTGGAGCTACCGGCCCAGTGTGAATACATCTGCACGAGGTGTGTGCGAACGGTTGCCCTGGAAGCCCAGGTAACTGATCTAGAGCAAACCGTTACGCGACTGAGGGAGATTCACAATCTTGAGCGTAGTTTAGACAGAACGGTGGAGGAGTTGCGGGAGGGGTCACTGGTAGAAGAGGATGATGATCAGGTAGCCAGTTGGGTCACAGTTAGAAGGAAGAAAAAGAGGGGGAGGCACGACATCTCCGAACTATCAAACCCGAACAAATTTGCCCGATTGGACGAGGAATCGGAGGATGATAGTGAAGAAATTACGGTGCCGGAGGAGACTGCTCCCTCTAGCATGCAGAGGTGCGGTCCCTCTGGCGCGGTTGGGATAAAAGATAGAGAGGTACCTAGTCAAATGGTGGTGGTAGGGGATTCTATCATCAGGAAGGCAGATAGGGCAATCTGCTACCGGGACCGTGATCGCCGTACAGTCTGTTGTCTCCCGGGTGCTCGGGTACGGCACATCGCGGACCGGGTAGATAGATTGTTGGGAGGGGCTGGCAAAGACCCGGCGGTCTTGGTGCACGTTGGCACCAATGACAAAGTTAGCGGAAGGTGGGATGTCCTTAAGAAAGACTATAGGGACTTAGGAAAGAAACTGAAGGCAAGGACATCTAAGGTAATATTCTCGGAATTATTACCCGTGCCACGCGCTAGTCCAGGGAGGCAGAGGGAGATTAGGGAGGTAAATGTGTGGCTTAGGGATTGGTGCAGGAAAGAGGGGTTTGTGTTCCTGGAACACTGGGCGGACTTCTCAGTCAGGCGCCATCTCTTTTGTCGTGACGGATTGCACCTGACTGAGGAGGGGGCAGCGGTGCTGGGGGGAAGGATGGTTAGAAGGTTGGAGGAGATTTTAAACTAGGAGCCTGGGGGGAGGGTTTAGTTAGAAACTACGGGTCATGCAGTGAGAATAGTGGGGATGGCGGTAGTAAACGAAATGGGGGAGAAGTTGGGGGGAGGGTAAGAGCAGGCAGTAAGGTTACTAACATGGGTACTAAAAGGGATTTTACCAAAGCACTAACCAATGACTATTACAGGTCATCCTTGCCACATAAGGTGAAAGATGTCCCTAACGCAAGGGAAAATACTTATCTTAGTTGTATGTATGTAAACGCCAGAAGCATTACTGGTAAAAAGGGTGAACTAGAAATACTTGCAGCAAGCAAACAGTATGATATTATAGGCATTACTGAAACTTGGTGGGATGAATCTCATGATTGGACAGTCAATCTAGAGGGCTATACACTGTTTAGGAGAGACAGACTAAATAAAAAGGGTGGAGGGGTGTGTCTGTACGTAAAGCCGTTTTTAAAACCTAATATATGGGAAGATATTCAGGAGGGGACTGTAGACACTGTTGAGACATTATGGGTAGAAATTGCATGCGGGGAAAAAGGAACAAAAAAGTTAGTATTGGGTGTATGCTATAGGCCGCCTGGTATCAATGCATCTGATGATGAATTGTTACTAAAGCAAATTGAAAAAGCAGCAGGAGTAGGAGACATAGTAGTGATGGGAGATTTTAACTATCCAGAGATAAACTGGAAAAAAGATTCATGTGATACCGCTAGGGGCAGTATGTTTTTAAACACACTAAATGATAACTACCTAGTCCAACTAATTGAGGAACCAACTAGGTACAATGCAATCTTAGACCTGGTATTAACAAACAATCAGGATTTGGTATCGGGTATTATAGTAGGGGAACCCATAGGAAACAGCGACCACAATATGGTCACATTCAATATCAGTTTCTACAAACAGCGCTATACTGGCTCAACTAGGACTTTAAACTTTAGCAAAGCAAATTTTGAAAAGATGAGGGTATTTTTCTGGGATATTGAATGGGAAGGTTTGTTTTTAGGAAAAAATACTACGGAGAAATGGGAGGTACTAAAATTCCTGCTAGCTAAAAATACACTCAAATATATTCCTATGAGTAGCAAAAAAGGGAATAAAAATCATAAACCGATGTGGCTTAACAAAAAGATTAAGGAACTTATGGGCAAGAAAAGGCGAGCATTTAATAAATACAAATCTGACGGGGAAGCAGAGTCATTTCAGCACTATAAGGAATGTAACAAAAATTGCAAAAAGGAAATAAGAGCGGCTAAAGTAGAAACTGAAAAACTAGTAGCAAAGGAAAGCAAAGCGAATCCCAAAAAATTCTTTAAATACATTAATAGCAAGAGATTAAAAAAGGAGAGTATAGGCCCTTTGAAAGACAAGTTGGGAGTCTTAAGCAAAAATGATAATGACATAGCGGACACACTAAATGAGTTTTTTTCAACAGTATTCACTAGAGAGGACCCAATTCAGGGACTGACACACAATCTCAATAATGACAATATCACACTGATAGGTACTTATTTAAGCGAGGAAGTAGTCTGTGACCGATTAAAACATTTAAAGATTAATAAATCACCAGGGCCCGATGGTATTCATCCAAGGGTTCTAATGGAGCTTCACTCTGAACTGGCAAAACCGCTATCTTTGATCTTTGAGGATTCAGTTATATCAGGTATGGTTCCCAAAGACTGGCGTATAGCGGAAGTAGTGCCTATATTCAAAAAGGGAAGTAAAGCTGAACCAGGTAATTATAGACCAGTTAGTCTTACATCTATAGTGGGGAAAGTATTGGAAGGTATTCTAAGAGATAGTATTCAGAAGTTCCTTGAAACCAATAAGGTCATTAAAAGGAATCAACATGGGTTTATGAAGGACAGATCCTGTCAAACCAACTTACTTGGCTTTTATGAAACAGTAAGCGCAAACCTAGATCAGGGTAAAGACGTGGATGTAATCTTTTTAGACTTTGCCAAAGCGTTCGATACTGTACCACACATGAGACTTATATACAAGCTACAAGAATCAGGGCTAGGAAGCACAATATGCACTTGGGTAAAAAACTGGTTAGATAATAGGAAGCAGCGCGTTGTGGTTAATGGATCTTTTTCAACTTGGACTGAAGTGCTAAGTGGTGTGCCGCAAGGCTCAGTATTAGGACCGCTATTGTTCAATATTTTCATTAACGACCTAACAGAAGGTCTAGAGAGCATGGTGTCAATTTTTGCAGATGATACCAAATTGTGTAAGGCTATAAATACAGAGGAGGATGCCGAGTCTATTCAGAACGACTTAGTTAAATTAGAAGCATGGGCAGCCAAATGGAGAATGCGCTTCAACACAGACAAGTGTAAGGTAATGCACTGTGGTAACAAGAACAAAAATTACACCTACCTACTAAATGGGGTAAAATTAGGGGATTCTGTACTGGAAAAGGACTTAGGTGTCCTCATAGATAGCAAGCTAAGCAGTAGTACCCAAAGTAGGACTGCAGCAAAGAAGGCTAAGATATTAGCATGCATAAAACGGGGTATTGATGCTAGGGACGAGAGTATTATACTCCCGTTATATAAATCACTAGTGAGGCCACACCTTGAATACTGTGTACAGTTCTGGGCACCGTACTACAAAAAGGATATCCTGGAGCTTGAAAAGGTACAGAGGAGGGCGACCAAACTAATTAAGGGCATGGAGACGATGGAATACAAGGAAAGGCTTGAAAGACTAGGCATGTTTACATTGGAAAAGCGGAGACTAAGAGGGGATATGATCAACATCTACAAATATATAAGGGGACAATACACAGAGCTTGCGCGGGACCTGATTTTGGTTAGATCAACACAGAGAACTCGTGGACACTCGCTCAGGTTAGAGGAAAGGAGATTCCGCACAATACGGCGTAAAGGCTTTTTCACGGTAAGGACAATACGTGTTTGGAATTCCCTGCCCGAGGGAGTTGTAATGGCGGAATCTGTCAACACCTTTAAGAATGGGTTAGATAAATTCCTATTGGATAAGGATATCCAGGGGTATGGTGCATAGTCATGCATTATAGTTACTATAAATAGGGATAAAATGCAATGGCTGACAGCAGCATCAGTCAGAAATTTTAGTCAAATCATCATGCATAGGAGACCACAAATAGGTTGAACTCGATGGACAATTGTCTTTTTTCAACCTCAGATACTATGTGTCAAAACTGAGGGCCTGAGCTGACGGGAGGCAGCCTCAGTTGTAGGGGCTGAGATGTACCGGAACCTGGGAGGTTGTATCAGACCCCTGGACATGTAAGTAACATGAATAATAACTGCCCGAAGGCGTGACCACGACAACTTGGATAAAAGTCAATGATGTTTATTATGACAACTCCGCAACACAGCAGCAGTAAAAGAAAACGTAAAAGTCAGCAAAGAATAAATACAGTTCCTGGGTACTACAGGATGGCAGGAGCCACAGGGCACTGGTAGTGTGAGATAGTTCTTATGATCTTCTAGATGGAAAGTCCTTACCAGGCCCGACTGTAGCAATGGAGATAACCCAGGATTGTGCCAGCTGGTGTTCCAGGAAAAGCTGGGTTGCTGAAGATAAAACAGCTGCTGTGGATACTGGCTGGAACCAGACTGTTGTTAGCACGGAGTGGATACTGGCTGGAACCAGTTAAATAATAAATGAACTTGGGAGCGATGAAATATGAACTGAAATGTAGAACTTGAGAGCGGAGAAGTAATAATACCGGTGGAGAGTGGTAAAGTGTAGAAAGGACACCGGCCCTTTAAGAGAAGCTGTACTCTGCTGGAAGCTGAGCTGGAAGCAGGTAATGTTGTAGCTGGAAACAGATGAATCCACAATGGATTGGAGAGTCAGGCTACACCGCAGGTGGAATGCTGGTGCGGATCTCTATGGTGGAAGTCTTGAGACAGGAGCTGGAACCTGGAAGACAATCACAGGAGAGAGACAAACAGGAACTAGGTTTGACAACCAAAGCACGGACGCCTTCCTTGCTCAGGCACAGTGTATTTATACCTGCAGCAAGGAAGGGATTGGCTTGGCAATTATGCAGATTAAAAATACTGACAACAGATTGGAGGAAATGATCAGCTGACAGAATCCAAGATGGCTGCGCCCATGCAGACACCTGGAGGGAAGCTTGGTTTGTAATCCATGTGGTAATGAAAACAGTAATGGCGGCGCCGGCCACCGGAGACAGGAGGCGCCAGGCTGACAGATGCACATCCAACCACGCGGACACAGCGGAGGCCGCGGCTGACGTAATTGCCACTCAGACACTCTGCATGCTGAAGTTCAGGGACGGCGGCGGAGGCCGCGGGAGACACCATGCCAGGTGTAATATGGCGTTTACTATGACAGCGTCCCAGAGTGACAGGAGAGGATACAGGAATGTACACATTAGGATAACAGATGGGATCCGGTCCTGGAGCGCTGAGCCAGCCTTAGGAGGCATCTGATGGGTAAGAAATGGCGTCCAGATACCCGGATCGTGACAGCACCCCCCCCTTTAGGAGTGGCCCCAGGACACTTCTTTGGCTTTTGAGGAAACTTGGAATGGAATCTCCGGACCAAGGCAGGAGCATGGACATCAGAAGCATTGGTCCATGAACGTTCCTCAGGACCATAACCCTTCCAGTCAATAAGATATTGTAGTTGACCGTAACGGTGACGTGAGTCCAGGATCTTGGCCACTTCATACTCAACGCCTCGTTGAGTTTGGACTTTCGGAGTTGGAGGAAGTGAGGAATGAAACCGATTCAAGATCAGCGGTTTCAACAGGGAAACATGGAATGTCCTGGGTATTTTTAAGAAGGGAGGCAACTGGAGTCTGTAGGCAACAGGATTGATGACTTGTTCAATCTTGAAAGGACCGATATAGCGAGGTGCAAACTTCATACTGGGAACTCTTAACCTCAAATTCTTCGTGGATAACCATACCCGATCACCCACCTTGAGAGCAGGAACTGCTCAACGCTTCTTATCCGCAAACTTCTTGTACCTGAACGATGCCTTGAGCAGAGCTGATCGTACGCTCTTCCAGATATTGGCAAACTGATGCAAGGTGATATCCACTGCGGGAACAGAAGTTGCTGGAAGCGGTTGGAACTCAGGGACTTTAGGGTGGAATCCAAAGTTAGTGAAGAATGGTGTTGAAGCAGATGAAGAATGATACTGGTTGTTATGACAGAACTCGGCCCAGGGAAGTAATTGAACCCAGTCATCTTGAGAGGAGGACACATAGATGCGGAGGAAGGCCTCCAAGTCCTGATTCACCCTCTCGGTTTGACCATTGGTCTGAGGATGGTAAGCCGTGGAAAACTTTAGCTTGACTTGGAGGACTTGACATAAACTTCGCCAGAATTTGGCTGTGAATTGAACTCCTCGATCTGAGATAATTTCTTCAGGAAGACCGTGGAGTCGGAAGATCTCTTGTATGAATACTTGAGCCAACTTGGAAGCTGACGGAAGACCGGTGAGAGGAATGAAGTGTGCCATCTTGGTGAACCGGTCAACTACCACCCAGATGGTATTGAACTTGTTGCACATGGGTAAGTCTGTAATGAAATCCATCGACAAGTGGGTCCATGGTCGACGGGGAACGGATAGTGGAACCAGTTGCCCCGCAGGCGACTGGCGGGATACTTTATGTTGGGCACACTTTGGGCAAGATGCAATAAACTCCAAGACGTCCTTTTTCAGAGTTGGCCACCAATAGGACCTAGAGATAAACTCCAGGGTTTTTTGGATACCTGTATGTCCGGCAAAACGGGAAGCATGGGCCCAATGCATGAGCTTCTTCCTTAGCATCGGCTTCACAAAACTTTTCCCTGATGGGGGCGTAGAGTCCATCCCTACCGTGGAGAATGCCAACGGATTTATAATAGGATGCTTGTCTGAAGACTCTGACTCATTTTCTTGCTCCCATGAGCGGGAAAGGGTATCGGCCTTGCGATTCTGAGAGCCCGGACAGAACTGGAGTTTAAAGTCGAACCTGGAAAAGAAAAGTGCCCATCTGGCCTGACGAGGGTTGAGACATTGTGCGCCCTTCAGGTATAAAAGGTTCTTGTGGTCTGTAAGTATGGTGATTGAATGAGAAGCTCCCTCCAACAGATACCTCCACTCTTCTAGAGCGAGCTTGATGGCTAGCAACTCCTGGTCGCCAATGGCATAGTTGCGCTCAGCTGGGGAGAACTTCCGGGAGAAGAAACTGCAAGGGTGTAAATGGCCATCTTTAGCCCTCTGAGATAACACCGCTCCTACTCCAACGGAGGAGGCATCCACCTCTAAGATGAAAGGAGAGTCGATGTCAGGCTGTTTCAGAATAGGCGCAGAGATGAACCTTTGTTTTAAAAGATGAAATGCTTGCATGGCTTCTTCAGACCACTTGGACGGGTTAGCACCCTTCTTAGTGAAAGCAGTAATAGGCGCCACAATGGTGGAAAAGTCTCGTATAAACTTTCGGTAATAGTTGGCGAACCCTAAGAACCTCTGGACCCCTTTGAGGGTTAAGGGTACCGGCCAATTTTGGATTGCTTGTAGTTTCTCAGGATCCATCTCTAGTCCGGAACCGGACACAATGTACCCTAGAAACGGAATGGACTTGACTTCAAAGACGCATTTTTCTAATTTGCAATAGAGATGATTGACACGGAGACGGGACAGAACCTCTTTAACCCAAAAACGATGTTCCTCTAAATCGTTGGCAAAAATGAGGATATCGTCTAGATAGACCACGACATGACGGTATAGAATGTCTCTGAAGATCTCATTGACAAAATGCTGGAAGACAGCTGGAGCATTGCTCAATCCGAAGGGCATGACGAGGTACTCATAATGTCCGTCACGGGTGTTAAAGGCGGTCTTCCACTCGTCACCCTCACGGATCCGGATGAGATTGTATGCACCTCGCAAGTCCAGCTTTGTAAAGATGGTAGCTCCGCTAACTCTGTCAAAGAGCTCAGTAATCAGGGGTAAAGGATAACGGTTCTTGATGGTAATGTCGTTCAAACCTCTGTAGTCGATGCACGGCCGCAGACCACCATCTTTCTTTTTTACAAAAAAGAAGCCTGCGCCGGCTGGAGAAGAAGAAGGTCGAATGAACCCCTTTGCTAGGTTCTCTTTAATATATTCCTCCATAGAATGCGTCTCAGGCAGAGACAACGGATAAGTTCGGCCTCGAGGTGGAACCTTCCCTGGAACGAGATCAATCGGACAGTCCCATTCTCTATGAGGAGGAAGGATATCAGCAGAAGCTTTACTGAACACATCCGTGAAATCTTGATATGAAGGAGGTGGAACATCAGACGACCTGGGGGAGGAAGAACAGACAGGCAATACTTTAAACAAACATGTCTCAGCACAGGAGGAACCCCATGCCAGGATTTGCGTAGTCGTCCAATCAATTGTAGGATTGTGAAGACGGAGCCATGGAAGGCCCAGGACCACAGGATGTGTGGCTCTTGGAATCACTAAAAAAGAAATAAGTTCGGAATGAAGAACTCCCACTCTCAGACGAACTGGTAGAGTCCTTAAAGAAATAACTGCATCAAAAATTTTGCTGCCATCCACGGCAGTTAAAGAAATGGACGAAGGAAGTCTCTCGGTGGGTAGGGACCACCGTTTAACATAGGCTTCGGTAATAAAGTTCCCAGCTGCTCCGGAATCAAGGAGGGCAATGACGTTCCGATAACGTTGAGCAACTTGAAGCGAGACTGGGAGATTACAATCTTGAGGAGATGGAGAGGAGATCATTACTCCTAGCCGGCCCTCTCCTTGGCGAGCTAGGATTTGGAGTTTCCCGGACGTTTGGGACAGGCATTAATGGTGTGAGACGGAGCTGCACAATAGAGACAGAGAAACTCTGAGAGACGTCTTCGGCGCTCAGCAGGAGTTAAACGGGAATGGCCAAGTTGCATGGGCTCATCTTTAGATGGTGACAGTTGACGAGGAGGAGGAGCAGAAGATTTTGGAGCAGATGATCTTCCACGCTCAGTTGCTCTCTCTCTGAAACGTAAATCAACTTTCGTGCAGAGTGAGATTAGCTCATCTAACTTAGAAGGTAAGTCTCTGGTAGCTAACTCATCTTTAATACGCTCAGATAAGCCATGCCAGAATGCAGCATACAGGGCCTCGTCGTTCCATGCCAGTTCGGATGCCAGGATCTGGAACTGTATCAGATATTGTCCTACAGTACGTGACCCCTGGCGTAAACGGAGAATCTCGGATGAAGCTGAGGTTACCCGGCCTGGCTCGTCGAAGATGCGCCTGAATGTTGACACGAAGGCAGTGTAGGAAGATAGCAGGGTGTCGGACCTCTCCCATAACGGTGATGTCCAATCAAGGGCTGAGCCACTGAGAAGAGAAATAATGTAGGCAATTTTTGTACGGTCACTGGGAAAATTGCCAGGTTGTAGCTCAAACTGAATCTCACACTGGTTGAGAAATCCCCTGCAGAATCTTGGAGATCCGTCAAATTTTGCTGGCGTTGGAAGATGAAGACGTGGAGCAGAAATGGGTAAGGTGGGTGGGGTTATAGCTGGAGTCACTGTGGTTGACGCACCAGACGCGCCTGATCCACGGAGAGTTGTCTGAATCCCATCCAGCCGAGTAGAGAGATCCTGGAGACAGCGGATGATGTGTCCCTGTGCAGCCTCCTGATGTTCTAGTCGGGCTGCCAGTTCTTGCATCGGCCTGGCCGCTTGATCCTGGTCTCCGGCTGGATTCATTAGGTCAGTGCTTACTGTCACAACTGAGGGCCTGAGTTGACGGGAGGCAGCCTCAGTTGTAGGGGCTGAGATGTACCGGAACCTGGGAGGTTGTATCAGACCCCTGGACATGTAAGTAACATGAATAATAACTGCCCGAAGGCGTGACCACGACAACTTGGATAAAAGTCAATGATGTTTATTATGACAACTCCGCAACACAGCAGCAGTAAAAGAAAACGTAAAAGTCAGCAAAGAATAAATACAGTTCCTGGGTACTACAGGATGGCAGGAGCCACAGGGCACTGGTAGTGTGAGATAGTTCTTATGATCTTCTAGATGGAAAGTCCTTACCAGGCCCGACTGTAGCAATGGAGATAACCCAGGATTGTGCCAGCTGGTGTTCCAGGAAAAGCTGGGTTGCTGAAGATAAAACAGCTGCTGTGGATACTGGCTGGAACCAGACTGTTGTTAGCACGGAGTGGATACTGGCTGGAACCAGTTAAATAATAAATGAACTTGGGAGCGATGAAATATGAACTGAAATGTAGAACTTGAGAGCGGAGAAGTAATAATACCGGTGGAGAGTGGTAAAGTGTAGAAAGGACACCGGCCCTTTAAGGGAAGCTGTACTCTGCTGGAAGCTGAGCTGGAAGCAGGTAATGTTGTAGCTGGAAACAGATGAATCCACAATGGATTGGAGAGTCAGGCTACACCGCAGGTGGAATGCTGGTGCGGATCTCTATGGTGGAAGTCTTGAGACAGGAGCTGGAACCTGGAAGACAATCACAGGAGAGAGACAAACAGGAACTAGGTTTGACAACCAAAGCACTGACGCCTTCCTTGCTCAGGCACAGTGTATTTATACCTGCAGCAAGGAAGGGATTGGCTTGGCAATTATGCAGATTAAAAATACTGACAACAGATTGGAGGAAATGATCATCTGACAGAATCCAAGATGGCTGCGCCCATGCAGACACCTGGAGGGAAGCTTGGTTTGTAATCCATGTGGTAATGAAAACAGTAATGGCGGCGCCGGCCACCGGAGACAGGAGGCGCCAGGCTGACAGATGCACATCCAACCACGCGGACACAGCGGAGGCCGCGGCTGACGTAATTGCCACTCAGACACTCTGCATGCAGAAGTTCAGGGACGGCGGCGGAGGCCGCGGGAGACGCCATGCCAGGTGTAATATGGCGTTTACTGTGACAGCGTCCCAGAGTGACAGGAGAGGATACAGGAATGTACACATCAGGATAACAGATGGGATCCGGTCCTGGAGCGCTGAGCCAGCCTTAGGAGGCATCTGATGGGTAAGAAATGGCGTCCAGATACCCGGATCGTGACACTATGTTACTATGTAGATACTATGTTACTATGTATTGAATGCTTTTTGCCAATTTAGGATCTATTCTCCTGGAATCACTAGTGTCAACACAGGATTCATAGTCCGTGTCGGTATCAGTTTGTACTATTTGTGCAAATTGCCTCTTATGTGACCCAGAGGGGTCCCCTGTGGATGAAAAGGCAGAACTATGAAAAATCACATCTTCCACTGATTTTCTCCAGTTTTCTGCATGAGACTCAGACTTATCCAATCTCTTACTGATATGATTCACACTATCACGTAATTCTTTCATCTATTCAGGCTCATGGTGTGCCGGCAGCGCCACCACATTACAACTCTGTGTTCCTAAAATGGCTCCCTCAGGGGAAGAGCACCCTGCCTCAGACATGTCACACACGTGCACAACCACACCACAGACACTCCGGGACTTATAGAGGACAGACCCACAGTTAAATCTTCAGAAGGACACAGAAAGGATTTGCCAGTTCACAACTCAGTGCTAGTGATATAATCCCTGTGTAACACAAAATGCCCACAGACCTGTAGCGCTTTTATAATGACAAATTCCCCATACAGCACCAATTTATACTGTGCCCCCCTGTTTTGCACCCTGATACTTGGTTCAGAAGTGGAGAAGGACCAGCGTTCTTCTCTGCAGTTTGCTAGGAGAAAAAATGGCGCTGAGCAGTGTGCTGGCTGACTGAGGAGGAAGCCCCGCCCCCGTAATGGCGCATTTCCCCTCAGACTTTTCAATACTAGATTTTATACTGACGGGGGTAGGACTATGCCTCAGCATCTTATGTCCCCTTGTTAGCAAGTTTTGAGTAGGTTCATGCTGCCCAGGGCGCCCCCCCCCCCCCCCCCCCACGCCCTGCAACCTGCTGTGCCTGTGTTCCTGAGCCATTTAGCTCACCGCACTTCCCTGGTGTTGATGGGTAGCATGGCGCGCAGCGTTCCCGCCCGCTGCACGGTACCTTTTAACCATCACGATGACTGAAGATTTTCTTCTGTACACTCACCTGTCTTCTGACTTCTGGCCCTGTAAGGGGGGTGACGGCAGGCTGTGGGAGTGAGCGCATAGCCGCAGCTAGTGTTCAGTACCCTTCAGGAGCTAATGGTGTCCTGTCAGCCAGAAGCAGAGTCAGGAAGTTGGTTCATACTACTGCCCCCTAAGTCCCACGAAGCAGGGAGACTGTAGCCAGCAGTCCTCCCTGAAAATAAAAAACCTAACATAAAGTCTTTCAGAGAAACTCAGTAGAGCTCCCCTGGAGTGCATCCAGTCTGCCTGGGCACATTTTCTAAACTGAGGTCTGGAGGAGGGACATAGAGGGAGGAGCCAGTTCACAAGAAAAAGTCTTAAAGTGTCCATGGCTCCTGCGGAACTGTCTATACCCCATGGTACTGAAGTGGACCCCAGAATCCTCTAGGACCAGAATTTCTAGGTATGAGAAAAGAAGTTCCTAGTTTCCAACACAATTACTGGGGGTGCAAATGACAGTTTCAGCTATTTAAATATAATATGCCTTGTGCTCACAGTCTCTCTCTCTCTCTCTCGCACTGAACTTCTGTATGTGCTGTGAGTTATCAGTACCTGGCAGCTATCCTTCAGCATCTCGGCGGAGCTCTCCTCCACCAGGGGGTAAATTTAGTAAAGCTTCTAAAACAGAGAATTTGTGATGTTGCCCGTAGCAACCAATCAAATGCTGTCTTTCATTTTCTAAAAGGCAATAGAGAAATGATAGACAGCATCTGAATGGTTGCTATGACAAACATCACCAATTCTAAAACAAACAAAAACTGCTGAAAGTGCCTCGTAATAAATTGTTCTATATAAAAAAAATCCCCAATTTCAATGCGCTGCTGTGTAGGCACTGTGTATTTGCCTAATTGAAGGAAACTAGATTGAAAAAAGAACTCAGCTGCGCTATGAAATTGGAAACATGAACAAAAACTGCCGTATGCTGAGATAAATTATAAAGAAAATTTAATATGACAATAAAAGAAATTTCATACAATAAAACATATAGTCTGGACTTACACCTTATAAGGAAAATAGTAAAATACCCTGTACTGGATATCAGATAAAACAAGCACTGGATATACATGAATTGTTAGAATGTGGAGTAATTCATAAGTTTAAAACTGGTAACTGCAGTCCCATGAATGTATTAATGGAGCTCCTTTATGTTGAAATGCTCCGATGTCAGATAAAGTCAAACTTACCTCTCCCGTGGGCTGGTTTCTAACCGAGCGTCCTTGGTTAGATTATCCTGTGTTGCCCACCACGTAGCTGTCACTGGGAGGGAGAGTGCAAAGCTTGCACCGGGCGGCGTCCTACACGGAGACGCTGCTGGAGGTATAAAGCAGGGATTCCCTCTCACAACGTACTTGCATTTTGTTCTTCAGATTGTGCACAGCACACTCAGAGCATTGTACCTGTGGCTTTTTCTTTCCCCATCTCACAGATCAGGCTTCATGACAGCAAGTGAAAACAGCTCTCCATCTCATAAATGGAGGGAATGCAGGGGTAAATGTGTTACTCTCCATTATGGGGGAGAAGCAGAATCAGCGCATGTTATGTGCACTGATAGTGCTTCTCTCCCATGTAAGGCAGCTGCTATCTAACAGATGGCACACTGATATGAGGGGGCAATGTATGAACGGTCAGCATCGCTGACTGTTCCGAAACTTGCAGCTATCGATGCCCATACACACAGCAGGGACAGAGCTGTCCCTGGCTGTGGTGGGTGCTGGCTCTGGACTGCGCAGGGGATCTCACGTGAGTAGCGAGATCTCACGCATGCACAGTGGAGCCAGCCGGGCAGGGAGACACAGCAAATCAGTACTAAGCTGATGCGCTGTGTGCTCAGGGGAACATTGCTCCCCCGCTTCGGCAGACAAGATGTTTATACATCTTGTCGATGTCCCTTCCTGCTTTGCCTCAGTAATGAGGCAAAGCAGGAAGTATGGATCGTGCTGCTATAATACATTTACTCCATAATCGGGTGTGAGAATCAGGAAGTGAGAGATTTTGTGAGAGTTCTCCTGTTTTGTGTTTTTTTAAAGTGGCAATCATTTACATGGCAAAATCATGTTAATTTTGCCATGTAAATGATTGCCATCTTAAAAAACAACAACAGAATAACTTACAACATCTCTCACTTCCTGATTCTCGCACCCTGTTACATTTCAGCCAGGTACTTATGATTGGACTTTATGGGGACAATTATCAAAGCCTGGAGAGAGATAAAGGGCTTAATTCATGTTTATACACAAATGCAGTTGCGATATTCTAGGCTATGGAGCTGCTAATGTTAGCAAGTGAAGCTGCCGCCCAGAAATGAAACATAACTCCCACCTGAGCCATCACAAACTCATTCGCAATTGTGTACAGATTCACAGCCTATTCGCAAAATCAAGGAACATTGGGGGTAATTCAGACCTGATCGTAGCAGCAACTTTGTTAGCAGTTGGCCAAAACCATGGTGGTCATTCTGAGTTGTTCGCTCGCAAGCTGCTTTTAGCAGCTTTGCACACGCTAAGCCGCCGCCCTCTGGGAGTGTATCTTAGCATAGAAAAATTGCGAACGAAAGATTAGCAGAATTGCGAATAGACACTTCTTAGCAGTTTCTGAGTAGCTTCAGACGTACTCGGCAACTGCGATCAGTTCAGTCAGTTTCGTTCCTGGTTTGACATCACAAACACTCCCAGCGTTCGCCCAGACACTCCCCCGTTTCTTCACACTCCCGCGTTTTTCCCAGAAACGGCAGCGTTTTTTCACACACACCCATAAAACGGCAAGTTTCCGCCCAGAAACACCCACTTCCTGTCAATCACATTACGATCACCAGAACGAAGAAAAAACCTTGTAATGCCGTGAGTAAAATACCTAACTGCATAGCAAATTTACTTGGCGCAGTCGCAGTGCGAACATTGCGCATGCGTAATTAGCAGAAAATCGCTGCGATGCGAAGAAAATTACCGAGCGAACAACTCGGAATGACCACCCATGTGCAGTGCAGGTGGGGCAGATATAACATGTGTAGAGAGAGTTAGATTTGGGTGGGTTATTTTGTTTCTGTGCAGGGTAAATACTGGCTGCTTTATTTTTACACTGCAATTTAGATTTCAGTTTGAACACACCCCACCCAAATCTAACTCTCTCTGCACATGTTATATCTGCCCCCCCTGCAGAGCACATGATTTTGCCCAACTGCTAACAATTTACTGCTACGATCAGGTCTGAATGACCCACATTGAGTATAAGGGTTGGTCTATGGCTATGCAGGCACCATGTTTTTGCATGTTCGAGCTTGCAGCTGACGACAGCTACATACCCTGAAAATGGCCATAACACGCCTGTGTTTTTATAACCTCCCTGTAAACTGCCATTAACACCTCCAAATGGTCACTTCCTGTTTCCGTGAAATCCTAATTGCAAGCGGGATTGCTGTGGCACCTTGGTGCATGCGCTTTACGATCGCTAAACATGCACAGTCTGCTGATAATTGCTCTATTGCTTGAACATCGCCCATTGCGTAATAACAGGAATTAGACCCAAAGTACCAAGCAATCGGCTCCTAACGCCTGTAACATGGCAGAAGCTGTTTGTTTAGTACATTATCTCTCTTCAACCTTTTATAAGTATTCCCCTTAGATTGGCAATACCTGTATTTATATCAGCTGGCTTGTGTTTGGCATTATTCCTACTGATAGCGCCAACCATTTCTCAATACTTTACCTGTCTCATAGCTCTTTACATTAGGCATAACCATCAATGGTTGATGGTTTTGCCATAAATGGCAGAAATCCAGCAATGTTGTTATTGTTTTTGGCGTACAGTGATTCGTGCTCCTTTACAATGCTTAGCCTCCTTCCCTCATTGGCCCGCAACACTTACCTTATCTATAGTAGTGATGCCCAGCTATTTCAGCCGTTGATGTAAAATAAACCATTGATGGCCATCCTACTTTACGTATACAGCTCTGTCCTCGAGCAACTAGTAACCTTCATGCACATCTGGTTGCCATGACAACACCCTTCTACTCTGCTCTAATGAAGCCTGAAGAAACCATGTAAACACTGAAGAAACTATTCATTTGTAGCTCAGTGGGGTAATCTTCAATGAGATGATCTCCTTATCTGAAACAAAATTCCAAAACATCTGAATAACTTGGCTAATTTGTTTCTCATGAGAGGAGGGAAAGGCTGTGAAAAGGGGAGGAAAATAATACTTGCCCGCCTCTTCCTGGAATATAGATAATAAGGGGGGGTTACACTAATAAGATTGATGTCTTCTTATTGAATATATTTCTTATGACTGTGTCTCTGTCTGGGCCTTCTGGCTTTATGGCAAAGAATAGTTAACCAGGGGTTGGCCTTATTATAAGATAATGGACGAGGTTCTCTCTTTTTACTTTCTTTCTCAAATAAATTGACACAACTGTATATTGTTGTTGGTAAAATAAATAACTTGATGTGTTTGCAAGATATTTAATTGAACATGATAACATAAGTGAAAGGATGACTAGCTACAGAGAACAAATATTTCTACATCACACGTCTCCAAGTCATATTATTTTGATTAATGTTCAAATATATCATTGGAGTCTTTGTACTCTTACAATGCCTGTGTACTGGTTATGATTTTTTTTTTTTTTTACCACAAACTTTCTATATATTACTATATGGTAAGCATTATTCTTAACATAATCAATGACAACTTATATAGGAAGTTCAGTTTCTGGTAGCTAATATATTATTGTTATTCCTTACTAAGTTATGCTCAAAATCCACCTGCCATGGTCACCTTCATACCAATAACCTCACTCATATTACTAAACTATTATTCAAGCTGAATAATACTGTAGGCAATCTTTTTTGTTTATTTCAGTGTTTAGTACTTAATGGCTATATCGTGCATTAGTGCACACATCTTTCACTGGTGTTATGCATTAATTTACACTTATAGTCAATCTCTAACTAAAAAATTGTATATTAGTGTACCCCTCCTGTGCAATGTGTAAAATAGCGGAGTGATGACATATGAAAATAACAATCCCCATCAATAGTTTAGGCCAGGGGTGGCCAACCAGTCAGAGACAAAGAGCCAAAATATCTTGTTAGGTACGTCATGTCAGGAATCGACTCACCACTGTTGTGTCGGTCCGCCGGAGCGGACTCCGTCTGGGGTCGCTGCATGTTGCTGTCGCCTGTCGCCCTGCTCATGGATGTCGCCGCGGGTCTGGAGGCGCCTCTGGAGTCAACGGGCGTGTGGGTGCGCCGCGTCCCTGCCGGGCCGCGGCATGGGTGCCGCCATGACAGTGTTCCCCAGTGTGGGTGCGGCGGCCGGTCCGGAGCTTGGCCGCACCCCCTTGTCTCACTCCAGCCAATGCCTGCCGGTCAGGGGGTATATCAGGAGCTGCTGGGTGAGTCAGAGGTTGTCCTGAACTTTGTGTCACTCCTGCGACTCGTGTGTTTGGACCTGTTATCCTGTGTCTCCGTGTTCCTGGATATTCTCCTGTATCTGCTACTCCGTGGAACTACAAGCACCAGCACCACAGCAATACCTTTCTGGCTTCACACCTTCCACACCTGCAGTGTGCTCCAGCCATCAGCAGTAGAGACTCCCTATCCAGGTGCATTCTAACAACTCACCTGTGATTCAGCCTGCAAGCTGATTGTGCTTTCCACCAGCACAGTGGACATTAACACCACGTCTCCTGCATTGCTACCAGGTTTGCTACTACTATTCCTATCTCTGCTGGCTCCACGTTTTAACCATTCCGGTTTCATTTCCATGCTACAAACTCTGCCATAGACTTTCAGTTTCAAACCATACTATTCCATTGCCATTACCATTGCCGTTACCATTGTCATTTCCATTGCATTCGTTTGTTTACTTTCTGCTGCATTATTATCTGGACTTTTCTGTTATTAATAAATCTACATTGTGCACATGCGCAGAAACCCAGTACAGCCTCCTCACTTCATTCCACCTACCTCCACTGACCCACTAGCGCCCCCTCCGGGGACACAAACAAAACCGTCTCTGACACGTCAAAGAGCCGACATCAAGCCGAAGGCGCGTGTGCAAAAATGGGGTGTAACCTGGTGCCTGCTAGGCCACACCCCATGGTATAAAATACAATGAAAATGCCAGATCCACATAAAATACATTTTAAAGCCAGAATCAACATAAAATACATTGAAAAAGACACTTCCACATAAAATAATTTAAAAATCCAGATCCACATAAAATATATTAAAAATCCATATTCACATAATACACTTCAGCTCCTCCATGTGTCACTCCAGCCAGCTCCCCCATGTGTTAATGTGTTACTCCAGCCAACACCCTCCTGTGTCACTCCAGTCAGCTCCCCATTGTGTCACTCCTGCCAGTACCCTCCTGTATCACTCCAGTCAGCTCCCCCATTATGTCTCTCCTGCCAGGATCCTTCTGTGTCACTCCAGCCAGCTCCCCCTTCTATCACTCCAGCCCACCCTCATATGTCACTACAGCCCAGTATCTGGCTCCCCAGTTTTCAGTCGCCGTAGTGCTGCTGTGTGTCTGGTTGGAGTGCACCAGTTTCCAGGATCTGTTGTGCTCAGGTGACTGAGGGGTACATTTACTAAGCAGTGATAAGAGCGGAGAAGTGAGCCAGTGGAGAAGTTGCCCATGGCAACCAATCAGCACTGAAGTAACATTTAAAATTTGCATACTATAAAATGATACAGAGCTGCTGATTGGTTGATAGGGAAATATCTCCACTGGCTCACTTCTCCACTCTTATCACTGCTTAGTAAATGTACCCCTGATTGTCAGGAGCCACATTTGAATAAAGAAAGAGCCTCATGCGGCTCAAGAGCCACAGGTTGGCCACGACTGGTTTAGGCAATTACTAGTGTACATATAAAAGATTGGCAGTTCATGTACCAATAAGAGAGTGGACTTGGGAAATGCTGATGTTAGAAATATGTCAAGGGTGGTAGTGGATCACTGGGTTGACCTGAAAAAGGTTGACATTGTATAGGTTGACCACAAAAGGTCAACATGGAGAAAAGGGCGACACAAGTTTTGTTTTTGGGTTCTTTTTTGGTATCGTTTACTCTGTAAAATGACAGGGAACCCCAATTAGTGCACCGCATCCCAATGCATGGTTCGCTTTGCTCGCCATGCTGCGGGCAAGGTGCCTCACTCTGCTATCGCTGTGATTGGCACAAGTTACTATTTCCAATCTAAGTCCATGTGGATGGTAAAGTATGAAAAAGTTGAAAAAAACCCCAAAAACTCATGTTGATCATGTGTGTCGACCATTGCCATGTCAACCTTTTGTCAATGTTGATCTTTTGACAATGTAGACGTAAAGCATGTCAACCAATAGTGGTCGACCTATTGACTGTAGGCCTCAGTACTGTCAACATATCACCCGGATACCGTTAAGGGTAGCTAAGTTGCTGGGTGGGGTCAGATCCCTGCCTTGTGACACATGTAATGGTTCAGTATTGGCAGTACTATTCCTATGGAAAGGTTTCGAGGTCTGGGGGTGGGGAAACTTATTTATTTATATAATATATATATATATAATATATATATATATATATATATTTCTCTTATGTCCTAGAGGATGCTGGGGTCCACATTAGTACCATGGGGTATAGACAGGTCCACTAGGAGCCATTGGCACTTTAAGAGTTTGAGAGTGTGGGCTGGCTCCTCCCCCTATGCCCCTCCTACCAGACTCAGTTTAGAAAATGTGCCCGGAGGAGCCGGTCACAGCTAGGGGAGCTCTACAGAGCTTCTCTGGTAAGAGTTTATTTTTAGAGTTTATTATTTTACAGGGAGGCTGCTGGCAACAGCCTCCCTGCTTCGTGGGACTAAGGGGGGGAGTAGTGTCCGCCCTGCGGGGTCTGATCCACTATCTCCGCTGACAGGACACTGAACTCCTGAGGGGATCGAACGTTCCCCGCCACAGGGGATCGCTCACCCCGGCAGCATGCTGCCACCCCCTTACAGAGCCAGAAGATCAGTGGCAAGTGAGTCACCGGCCCCCCTAGCAAGCGGGGAGCTGGTGTGAAGATGGCGGCAACAGGGTATGGAGCGCAGTACTAACTGCGCTCCGGGGCTCAGTGGTACATAGTGTGGCGCTGTGAGGGGCGCCATGAGCCAGCGCCTACACCCTACACTGACCTCTCAGCCTGTCAGGGTCCCAGGATCGCTGCCAGCACAATTCCTCAGGCCAGTATATTCTCCAGAAGAGCGAGAAGACAGTGCCATTAAGGGGGCGGAGCTTCTCCTCAGAGCGGACCCAGCAGCGTTCAGCGCCATTTTCCTGCCTGCAGAAATGCTGTCAGTGAAGAGCAGTCCCTCCACATCAACTCCAGCTATTTCTTACGGTACCAGGGTGTTGTAGAAGGGGGGGAGTGGCTGTGTAAAGACTGTGTAACCTATTAAGGTGCACAGTCAGCACTGGTTGGGGTCTCCCTATACCTTGAAAGCGCTGTGTGTGGGTTGGCTCCAATCTCTGTGTCTCTCTTGCCATTCTTGGGGGTGAAACTCTGTCTATCCTCCCCAGTGTGTGTGGAGTGTCTGGGGTCTCCATTTAGCTATGTCCAGGGACTCTGTGTCATATGATGCAGAGGATATGTCCTCTCAGGATGATCTCATTCCATGTAATCAGGATTGCACTGTTTTAGCACAGATACCAGCAAGGGAGCCTGAATGGTTATCCTCTATCAAATCTATGATTTCGCAGATTTCTACTAGGGTTGCACAGAATGAATCTGCAACTCAGGTTTTACAGAACTGTATGGCGGTTTGGTCCGGTTCTGTTACCTCAGGGCCCCCCTCTGTAGGTTCCCACAAACATGCTCTTGCCCAGATTATGCAAGATGACACGGATACCGATTCTGAGACGGCAGATGGGGATGTGCTCAGGGGAGACGCATCTCTTGCTAAAGGGGTACAGTTGATGATAGAGGCTAATAGGGATGTGTTGAATATTGCTGATACAACACCTGAGCAGGTTGAGGAGGCTTACTTCACTGACAATAAGAAAGCCTCGCTAACCTTCCCTGCGTCCAAAGAATTAAATGCTATTTTTGAGAAATCATGGGAAAACCCGGAGAAAAAATTCCAGATTCCTAGAAAGGTTCTGGTTGCTTTCCCCTTCCCTGAGGACAATAGGAAAAAATGGGAAAACCCACCCATAGTGGACGCGTCTGTATCAAGACTCTCGAAAAAGGTGGTTTTACCTGTTCCAGGATCTACAGCCTTAAAGGAGCCGGCTGATCGCAAAATTGATACTACGCTCAAATCCATATACACGGCTTCAGGGGCGATTCTACGTCCCACTATTGCCTGTGCATAGGTTTCCAAAGCTATAGTAAAGTAGTCAGGCACCTTACTTGAGGATTTGGATACTATGGATAAAAGTGACGTTGAATTGTTTTACGTAACATTCAGGATTCTGCAGGATTTATGGTGGAATCCATGAAAGACCTAGGTTCCATGGCTGCAGGGATATCTTCTATGCCTGTCTCAGATCGTAGGCGACTTTGACTGCGCCAGTGGTCTGCCGACGCGGAATCCGGGAGTGGTGTGGAGACCCTACCCTACACAGGTCAGGCTCTCTTTGGGGAAGCATTGGATGCGTGGATCTCCACGGCTACAGCAGGTAAGTCACCTTTTCTTCCCTCAGCTGCACCTGCTATGAAGAAACCTTTTTCTTAAGCTGCATCACAGTCCTTTTGGGTTGCTAAAACAAGAAAGGCCAAACCGTCCAACACCTTCTTTAGAGGAGGTCGACCAAAATCCAAGAAACCTGCTGCTGCGGGTTCCCAGAAACAGAAGCCTGCTTCAGGTACGCCAAAGTCCTCAGCATGACGGTAAAACACGCGGCCTGGAGGTAGGGCCGGTGGGGGCTAGACTCAGACATTTCAGTCACGTCTGGGTGTCGTCCGGCCTGGATCCCTGGGTGAAAGATATTGTGTCCTAGGGGTACAGGCTGGAATTTCAAGAACTCCCTCCTCACCATTTCTTCAAATCAGGCTTCCCAGCTTTGCCGGCAGACAGGGCTATCCTACAGGGAGCCATCCAGAAGTTGGTGGAGGCATAGGTTATTGTACCAGTTCCTCCCCAGATGCAAAACAAGGGTTACTATTCGAACTTTTCGTGGTACCGAAACGGGATGGTTCGGTCAGCCCCATTCTGAACTTAAAATCACTAAACACCTTTCTGAGAGAGTTCAAGATCAAAATGGAGTCTCTAAGGGCGGTGATATCAGGTCTGGAGGAGGGGGAATTCCTGGTATCCCTGGATATCAAGGATGAGTACCTCCACATTCCGATTTGGCCACCGCATCAAGCTTATCTCTGATTCGTACTGCTGGACTGTCATTTTCAATTCCAGGCCCTGCCATTCGGCCTCTCCACAGCACCGAGGGTATTCACCAAGGTGATGGCGGAAATGATGGTTCTCCTCCGCAGACAGGGGGTGAACATAATTCCATATTTGGACGATCTGCTGATAAAAGCATCGTCCAAGGAGAAGCTCTTACAGTCCATAGCTCTCACGACCCAGCTTCTCAGGGAACATGGTTGAATCCTGAATCTTCCAAAATCACATTTGGAACTAACCAGGAGGTTGTCATTTCTGGGAATGATCCTCGACACAGAAGTGCAGAGGGTGTTTCTTCCAGAGGAAAAAGCGTTGGTGATACAATGGTCCGGGATGTCCTGAAGTCAGCCCGGGTGTCGGTCAGTGACGTGCAGTGAGGTCAGTGACTGGTGAGGCACTGACTGATGGTGGCGGCACCCCCCCCCCCACACACACTCTCTCACACACCTATACCCCAGCCCTGCACCTAGCATCCTCCCTCATGCACCCATACTTGCACCCAGCAACCTTGCTCACACAAAGGGCTGTTTCTAGCTGATTTGGCTCCCAGTGCGAGATTTAAAAATGCGTCCCCCCATAGAAAAAAAAAGAAAAAGCATGCGCGCTCCCAGCAACGGTGTGTGGCCTCATTAAAATTCGCGTGGCCTCATCACAGCCACCACATGAAAAAAAAAGGCCCAATTTTACACGGTACGGCAGGCACGAGTCCCCATTTTACACATTACGGCAGGCACGTGTCCCCATTTTACACAGTACGGCAGGCAAGTGTCAAGTGGGGGGGAAGGAAGGGAGAGGGTGGGGGGGAGAGAAAGAGACTACTTACATATGAAGAGGATCTTCCCGCTCTTCGGCCCGCCTCTCCTTCCTCGCGCCGGCCGCCTCCTCCTTCCAGCTTGGCTCCCCCCTCCTCTTGTCGTCGGTACTCCTGTTCGGGGAGCGGAGTTTCGCGGAATGACACGACACAACCGCGTCATTCCGTGAAACTCCGCCCCCCAAGCAGGAGTACTCGGGAAGAGGGGGGGGGGGGGGAGAAGGACCTGAAAAGTGCCGCGGCGGGCGCCCTGTGCGGTTGCACGGCTCGCCCGCTGCAAGAAACGGCACTGCTCACACAGTATACCCCAGCCCTACACCCAGCAACCTCCCTCATGCACCCATACCTGCACCCAGCAACCTCCCTCACACAATATACCCCAGCCCTGCACACCTGTACCCAAGCCCTACCCCAGTCACCTTTCTCCTCTGTTTCAGCAGTGGGTCTGTCTGGGTCCCGTTCTGACTGAGCAGGAGCAAAGTGTGCATGTCTGCATGAGCGCTGGAAGGGGACTGCCAGACGAAGAGGAGCCAGCTACATGAGGAGCAAGCAGGGCCGTTGACAGGCCGCCCGGCATAGTTGGGGGCGTGACCTAATCACGGCCCATGGCCACGCCCACTTTTCCCCTTTTCATTTTTTTTTAAATGTAAACCACTGCAGCAGGTACCGCAAGCCTGCAGAGGTATTTCATCCCCGCCAGATCAATCCGCCCCTGGCTGACACTATGACTCCCAGTACAGCACTGACAGTGACAGTCGGATGCAGGTCACGTCAGTGCTGATCTGGTGCCCAATCACATCTGCTTTCAGTGACAGGGGCGTGCTTTCATATGGGCTGAAAGCACGTCCCTGCACTGAGGCACTTGTAAAGGTGCCGCTTACAGTGATTTTTTAATGGGCTTTTACAGCCCGCTGCTTGGCCCCGCCCCCTGCCCACCCCCTGCTTCCGGCAACTTGCAATTGGCAGCTGGAGGCACTGCTCTCGGTGCCTCCG